>NC_140165.1:64970336-65532836 GCF_963971535.1 Notolepis coatsorum
AGGGAATCCAGTAAAACCTAGGTCTTTATAGTGGAGAGGAGAGGGGTTGTCTCCAGGTCAAAGGGGTTGGTTGGGTTGGGGAAGTGAAGGAAGGAGGAGGGGTGACGGGATGGTGGGCTAGGAGGGGATATAGACGTGAGGGGGAATGGTAGACGATGGGAAACGTGTATTTGAGGGAGGAGCCAGAGGGCCTTCCACCACAGCGTCTACTCGGTCAGCCTCTTGAAGGACTGCACGGTGGGGCAGACAACGCCCCACTCAATGGACTTGCGGTACTCGCCCTTCTCCAGCAGGTACTGGCGCCCCTTGTAGTTGGGGTGCTCGTAGAACACCCACAGGCCGCCCAGGACCTTGCGGGAGTGCACCTCCCTCCAGTGGAACTTCTCAAGCACCGAGGGGCAGTCCTCTGTCGCCTCGTAGGCCTGGCCGGCAAAGTCCCCTTTGCCATACAGCTGCATCTTGTACGGAGTCCCGCTGGCCTGGGAGCGGTGGGGTGGGGTTTGGACAAGTGTGGTTTTGGGTGGAGTGGGAGGGAGGGAGGGAGGGAGGGAGGGAGGGAGGGAGGGAGGGAGGGAGGGAGGGAGGGAGGGAGGGAGGGAGAGTTAAGGTGTGAGTTGGACGGAGATGGGGGGCGGGTGGAGAGGTGGTTGGGGTGTGGTGGGTGCGGGAGGAGCATGAGAGTGGACATGCAGGAGAGTTGAGGAACGGAGGGGTTAAGGTGGAGGGTTGGATTGGGGCAGTCAAGTCGGGTGGGTGTTAGATGGAGGAGTGGGGACAGGCCATTAGGGTTTGATGGAGGAGTTGGATGGATAGAGGGGAGGTGACATACATCGGGGTGTTGAATGAGAGGTGAGGATTGTGGATGGAAGAAGAAGTTGATGATATGGAAGGAAGGAACAGGGAAAGAGAAAGTTGTGAGATGTACCCTTCACTTGTGAATTTTATATAGTAAATCCATGGTGACCATTGTACATGTTATGTGATGGAAACTGAAAAGGCGATGCCAGTAGCAATCTGATTAATCTGAAACAACTCATATTTGACCAAGGCATCAAACAATGTGTCTACTAGATTTGATCATGTTACCACGGATGCCACATAGGTATTATTAATATAACTTAGATTAACTTAACTTAACTTAACTTAACTTAACTTAACTTAACTTAACTTAACTTAACTTAATAAAAGAAAACATTCTGAGAAGGTATCATGCATCTGGGCTGGATTTGTCTAAAGTCATAAGACCACCTTCATCACACTGAAAGTCAATCGAACAGGAACAATCGTTCTGCTTAGATATGCATCCGGTCTCTGGTGTGACACAAGTGTTATGTGGAGAGCAGTGTTAATTTTGTCAACGAAAATGATGACTAAATATGGTCGTCAACGAAGCTTTTTCCTCTGACTAAATCTAGACTAAAACAAAAAAGACAAAATCGAGACTAAAACTGACTGAGACTAAAATGCTCAGACCTGTAGTTGACTAAAACTGACTAAACGAAAAATAAATGAAGGTGACTAAATATGATGAAAACGAAAAAGGAGCATTTGACACATGACTAAAGACTAAAACTAAAATTAAAATAGCTGCCAAAATGAACACTGGTTCTGAGGAGAACAGACCCACGGAAGGCAGCCGGCCCAGACAATATCCCCGGCCGTGCCCTCAGGGTCTGTTCATCAGAGCTGGCTGACGTACTTGCTGACATTTACAACCTGTCACTAGCACAAGCTGTTGCTTCAAGACCACCATCATCGTGCCCCTGCCAAAGAAAAACACTGTAACCTGTCTGAGAATGACTATCGTCCCATTGCACTCACCCCAATAGTGATAACATTTTTCGAGAGGATAGTCATGTCACACATCAAGGAGACCATCCCAGACACACTGGACCCTCTGCAGTTTGCCTACCATCAGAACCGGTCCACTGAGGATGCAGTCAACACCGTCATCCACACCACCCTCACCCACTTAGAGGGCAAGGACACATATGCTAGACCAGTGGTCACCAACCTTTTTAAGCCCAAGATCACTTTTTTTTTGGTGAAGGCAAGATCTACCTATTGAAACGTTGAGAGAAAAAGACAGCCAAGATTGTACTTTAAACTAAATGACTTTTATTTGCCTGTATTCTAATTACATGCAATGCTTTGGTCCAACATTAAAACGTCAAAGTAGAACTATTATGTACTTTCTCAGTCAGTGCTAAGTGCAGTCATCTTATGCAGCATCACTTTTCACATCAAAACAAAAGTAGAACTGTAATGTGGACTTGCTCATATTATTAACATTGACAAACATATTTACAATTAGCATTTTATAAAGTAGAACTGTAATGTGTACTTTCTCAGTCAGTGCTAAGTGCAGTCAGTGCTAAGAGCAGCATCACTTTTCACATCAGAACAAAAGTAGAACTGTAATGTGGACTTTCTCATATTATTAACATTGACAAACATATTTACAATTAGCATTTTATAAAGTAGAACTGTAACGTGTACTTTCTCAGTCAGTGCTAAGGGCAGCATCACTTTTCACATCAAAACAAAAGTAGAACTGTATGTGTACTTTCTCAGTCAGTGCTAAGTGCAGTCAGTGCTAAGTGCAGTCAGTGCTAAGTGCAGTCAGTGCTAAGTGCAGCATCATTTTCACATCAAAACAAAAGTAGAACTGTATGTGTACTTTCTCAGTCAGTGCTAAGTGCAGCATCATTTTCACATCAAAACAAAAGTAGAACTGTATGTGTACTTTCTCAGTCAGTGCTAAGTGCAGCATCACTTTTCACATCAAAACTAAAGTAGAACTGTAATGTGGACTCTCAGGGTAAGATAAAAAAAAAAAAAAAACATTAATTAATTATTATAATAAATTATTATAAATTATTAATTTTTAATTTTCATGGAAAGATCTACAGGGACAGTCTCAAAGATCGACCAGTCGATCAAGATCGACGGGTTGGTGACCACTGTGCTAGACTATTATTCATCGACTATAGCTCTGCATTTAACACGGTCATCCCACACAAACTCTCTGCTAAACTCCTCACTGTGGGTCTGACACCGGCTCTCTGTAACTGGGTGCTGAACTTTCTTACAAATAGGCCCCAGTCAGTCAGAGTCGGCAACCGGACATCAGGCACAAAGGAGGGCCCCCCCAGGGCTGCGTGCTGAGCCCCCTGCTGTACACCCTCTTCACACACGACTGTGTGGCCTCCCAGAACAACACCAGTATCATAAAATTCGCAGATGATACTACTCGGACTGATCCCTGGGGGAGCTAAGGAGGCGTACAGAAGGGATGTGGCGGAACTGGTGGCCTGGTGTCAGGACAATAATCTCTCCTTGAATGCAGACAAGACCAAGGAGATGATTATTGACCCACGGAGGAGGAGTGCACAGTACACACCTCTGTACATAGGTGACACGGAGGTGGATAGGGTTCAAACCTTTAAATTCCTCGGTACCCACATCAGCGAGGACCTCACCTGGGCTCACAACACCCAACAGATAAGAAAATCCCACCAACAACTGTACTTCCTAAGAAGGCTGAGAAAATTCGGCATGCCACCCAAAATTCTCAGCAACTTTTATAGAAGTACAGTTGAGAGTGTCCTTACCAGCTCAATCACGGTCTGGTATGGAAACTGCACTGCTAAGGAGAGGACGGCACTCCAGCGAGTGATTAAAACTGCTCAGTACATCTCTGGAGAAGACTTCCCCTCACTACAGGATATTTACTCTACCAGGGCCACCAGGAGAGCACATAACATAATTAAGGACAGTACACACCACCAGCACAGACTCTTCAACCTCCTGACATCAGGCAGGCGATATAGGAGTCTGAAAGGCAGAACTACGAGACTGACAAACACAGTTTCTACCCACAGGCCATCAGGCTTGTGAATGCCAGCTCCCCCACCTAGCCCCCCCATCCCCCCCCCCCCCCCACAAACTATAAAGTCAAGTCAAGTCAAGTCAAGAGTTTTAATTGTCACGGCATACAGGTATACAATGAAATGCGGGTGGTCTTGCCCGCAACGATGTGCAATACAGTGGTACATATAATAGAATCAAAAGAAGAAAACAACATTGTGCAGTAACAGGTAACAGGTAACATGGAGTGACATCTCGGTATCTGTACATAGTTATTTACAGAGCATATGGGACATGCTAGTTAGCTTTGGTAGTGCAATACACTGTTCCTGTTATTCTAATTTAAAGTGTCCTTTCCTTTGGCCATAAGTGTGCGTGTGTGCGACATGAGTGTGTGCCCGCTCATGTTAAAGTGTTAAGTGGCTGCTCGTGTGTGAGCGTGCACAGTGTGCGTGTTGTGTGTGTGTTCATGTGTGCTTGTGTGTGGACAGTTCAATGTTCTGAGCACTCAATGTTCATTGTTCATGGCTCTGATGGCCTGGGGGAAGAAGCTGAGCCTAAGCCGCTCTGTCCTAGTAGCTGGGGTTCGCAGGCGTCTGCCTGACCTCAGCAGCTGAAACAGGCTGTTATTGGGGTGGTGAGGGTCTTTCATTATCCTGCAGGCTCTGGATTTGCACCTCTTGTTGTATAGAACCTGCAGGGGGGGTAGTGCAATACCCGTGGTACGCTCGGCTGAGCGCACCACTCTCTGTAGGGCCTTCTTGTCCTGTGCCGTGCTGTTTCCATACCAGGCAGTGATGTTTCCGGTCAGGATGCTCTCTACAGCTCCTGAGTAGAAGGACTGGAGTATCTTTCCCGATACTCTGAACTTCCTTAACTGTCTCAGGTGGTAGAGACGCTGTTTCGCCTTTTTTACTACTGTGTCTATGTGTGTTGACCATGTCAGGTCCTCTGAGATATGGACCCCCAGGTACTTGAAGCTGCTCACCCTGTCCACGGTAGCCCCGTTAATCATCAGTGGTGTGTGCGTCTCCTGCTGTCCTCTCCTATAATCCACGATCAGCTCCTTGGTTTTACCAATGTTCAGGAGCAGGCTGTTGTCCTGGCACCAGCGTTCCAGTACCTCAACCTCCTCCCGGTAGGCCTTCTCGTCGTTGTCCGAGATCAGCCCCACCACCACCGTGTCATCTGCGAACTTCACTATGGAGTTGGAGCTGAACTTGGCCACACAGTCGTGTGTGTAGAGTGAGTACAGCAGGGGGCTCAGAACACAGCCCTGGGGGGAGCCGATGCTCAGGGTGATGGTGTTGGAGGTCTGACCCCCCACCCTGACCGCCTGGGGTCTTTCGCTCAGAAAGTCCAGTACCCAGGCGCTCAGGGCGGAGCTCAGACCTAGCTCGATCAGCTTGTCCACCAGTCTGGTGGGGACTATGGTGTTGAACGCTGAGCTGTAGTCAATGAACAACAGTCTCACATAGCCCCCCTTCTGACGGTCAAGGTGCGAGAGGGTGCTGTGCAGTACCTGGGAGACCGCGTCGTCGGTGGACCTGTTTGTCCTGTATGCAAATTGCATAGGGTCCATATCACTGGGGAGGGAGGCACAAATGTGGTCCTTGACCAGCCTCTCGAAACATTTCATGACCACAGAGGTGAGTGCCACCGGTCTGTAGTCATTTGGACATGCTGGGGAGGGTTTCTTCGGCACAGGGATGATGGTAGACATCTTGAAGCAGGCAGGGACCACTGACTCCGCCAGTGATTGATTAAATATGGCGGTGAACACAGGGGCCAGCTGGTTGGCACAGGTCTTGAGTAAACGTCCTGTTATGCCATCTGGGCCAGCAGCCTTCCTGGTGTTCACCTGCATAAATGCTCTTCTCACACTGTGTTCCGACAACGAGAGAGCGTCCCCCCCCCCTCGCGGTTGCCCCCCCCCCCCCTCCACAACAGCCGGCGCGCCAGTGACGTCACTAGCCGGAGAGCCAGCAGCGCCACTGTCTACACCAAACCGAGCGTAGAAGATGTTGAGCTTGTCCGCGAGGGAGGCGTCGTCGCTCCCCATTGAGGGGGCGCTGACTTTATAGTCAGTTATTGTCTTCAGTCCCTGCCATAATCCTCTTGTGTCGTTTTGTGCCATTTGTGTCTCCAGTTTATCAGCATATGTCCTCTTAGCAAGTTTGACAGCCTTGCGTAGAGTATAGACCAGGGGTGGCCAACCCGCGGCTCGCGAGCCGCATGCGGCTCTTTGCCTGTCAATGTGCGGCTCTTCCACCCATAAAAAAAAATTAAAAAAAATACAAAAAAATAAAAAAATAAAAAATTTTTTTTACTTTTTTTTTTACTTTATTTTTTTTTATTTTTATGTCACTCATTCCATAAGGACGTAGAATAAACAATTACAATTTTTTTTTAAATGGTCCATTTGCATGTTCTTGGTATCTGAATCTAGGGACATATATGGATCAGTGTCAGAAATAGTGTGTCTGTTACTAGGCTTGAGTAAATTGTAATGAACCAAAGGAGAATATCAATTCTATTTAAAAAAAAAAATTATCTTTGACTGTAAATAACACCATGCTAAAATTGACCAGACCTGAAAAATCTAAGCAAATGAATAAAGGGAAGATGATTAAACAGAAGGTTTTGTAGATACAGTACTGAATTCTGCCATCTTTTTTATAATGTAAATTTCTCCACCATTTTTCATCATATTGCAACACCGTTTTTTGCAAGACGTTCACAGAAAGGTAGAGAAACTAACTGCGTTCTGTTTTATGGCAATAACGTTCAGGTTTGTGGGAGATAATCCCAAAAAATAAGAGAAATTAAAAAGTAAATCCAGAAGTCAGATGATTGACAGGGGCTGGTGTGAGCTGGGTAGGGTAGTTTTTCGAAATTTGAAAGCCCTGAGTCTCTTCCTTCAAAAGACTACACTCACTTTTGGCTGTGCCACTTCCTCCTGTCAATATGCGCCGGTTTCCGACTCAATGCCCTGAGATTTCTATAATCTTATATTTCACTAATAACAGTTAAAATAATTGGTAAACAAACATAATGCTGAAAATATACACTTTTACTGTATATCTCGGGCTTAAGAGGTTAACCCTGTGAGGCCCAAATTAAAAAGAAATTAGCAACTTCAGAGGCCAGAGGGTGGGACATATAAACACATGTACTATCAAATAGCATTGTGAGGCTGAACAACAGGACCAATTGACTATACATGTGCTTAAAGGGGAACTATCTTATAAATGGCTTTTTTCAGTGTTTACCATTGTTTCTTAGCTATGTGGACTTATATTAATAGGATATATGTCTCTAATTCTCATATTGGCGAATTCTTCCAATTCTCCTCTCACAATATTCACCCTCACTGAACTGAGTCATCTGAAAATGTGCATATCTGTGATGTCAGAGATTTCTCAGCTGCATAATAATGTGGCAGTTGATGTGGCAGTTGGCACCAGGCCACACAGTGGTTGGAGCCCAGCCTCAAAACGGCTTAAGATCTTGAGGTAGAAAAATGCGGTTTTTAGTACTTGATTAGAAATACAAAACAATGCATTTTTTTTGAAAAAAACCTAGGTGTTCCATAGACTCACAGGAATTGTGTAAAAGTGCCCAAATAGTGAAAGAAATAGTAAAATAGTTCCCCTTTAACATTTTTTAAATAAACATTATTTTTTTAAATGGCTAAAAGTGATTTTGTAATTTTGCAACCGTGGGTCTCACAGGGTACTTTTAACCCTGTGAGGCCCAAATAAAAAAGACATTAGCAACTTCAGAGGCCAGAGGGTGAGACCTATAAACACATGAAGGGTGCCGTGACTGAAAAAAAAGGTTGAGAAACGCTGGTATATGGTGTGGCTCTTTGTGGTACCACAGTCATTTTTTTGTGGCTCTTAGTCTCTGACTGGTTGGCCACCCCTGGTATAGACTGAAGCCTTATACTCCTCCATGTTTCCTGACTCTCTACCCAGGTTGTAGGCGGTGGTACGAGAGTTCAGAGCTGCTCTAATAGTGCTATCCACCCACGGTTTCTGGTTTGGGAAAATCCGCACCGTTTTCCTGTGGACAATACCATCGGCTATTGTTGTGATGTAACACACCACTGTGTCTGCGAGCTCACTGACGTCACTGGCGCTTCCTTTGAACATATCCCAATTTGTGTCTGCAAGCACGTCCTGGAGCGTGGCCTCTGATTCGTCGGTCCACTTCTTTGTCTCACGTGACACGACGGCGTCACGTGATCTCTGTTGATATGCCGGAAATAGCAAGATGGAGTCGTGATCGCTCGAGCTTGTGGACCCCGTTAATGGCGGAGCGGCTACTGCCTTGTAACCGGCTTTGAACGGGAAATAACAGTGGTCGAGTGTGTTTTTCCCTCTGGTGGAGCAAGCGATGTGCTGAAAAAAGGACGGCATCACTTTCTTCAGGTTGGCCTGGTTGAAATCGCCGGCCACTACCATCACTGCGTCTGGGTGTTTGATCTGGTGTCTGTTGAGATGATCGTGTAGTTCGCCCAGCGCTTTGCCCGTATTCGCGTGTGGGGGGATATACACGGCAGTCATGACGACCGCGGTGAACTCCCTCGGGAGGTGAAACGGACGACACAGGATAGAAAGATGTACAAGACCAGCCGCATTTCATTGTATACCTGTATGCCGTGACAATTAAAACTCTTGACTTGACTTGACTTGATGAAAATCAACTGTTCCCAAACAGCACACAAGTCAGTACACTTTTTGTCAACAGCTTTAACTAACAGATAGCTGCTATCATGATGATGTTTCACTGTAGGCAGAAAATGAATAATATTATGGGGGTGGAGAAAAGAAAAAGAGAGGGAAAAGATCACCTGCAGTGGTTCTCAACCTGTGGGACAGGACCCCCAGGGGGGGGGTCCCCACATGATTTTGGGGCCATGGAATGTTTTGTGAGTTACATATTTAAATACATTTGGTCATTTAGCTGACACTTTCATTCAAAGCAACTTACAAATTGTGTACAACAAGTCAGCAGGAGTGGTACATATCTAGCAGCCAAGGATAAGTAGTATTGTTTGTCAGTGTCAAGCTTGAGTGTTACTCTGAGTACATACTGTAGTAGTATAGACATATTAGCATAGTTGGTAGTAGTATATACATGGTAGCATAATACTAGTAAAATGAAGTAAAACAGTTACAATTCAGATATTGAAGAAGTGTGTTTTTGGTTGATAAAGTGGGCAGGTTTCAGAAGATCAAGTTCAAGTTTCTTTAATAGTTGTCATACAGAAGTACAGAATACTTTTATACAAAATGCTTCTTACTGTTGCGCTCCAGAGACTGTGCAAGACAAGATAAGTATGAAATAAAATAACATAGTAAAATTAGAAGTAAAAAAAATGAGGTCACAGTGTTCAGTTTAGACATATGTACAATGTTCGATGCAGAATAGACGTAGTTACCATACAATATACAATACTGTGCAGTGTACTAATATACAATACTATATAGTGCAAGGCAGAAATGGAGAAATGGGACGAGGTGCAATTTAGGTACAATTCACAGTAGGTGTACGAGTTGTAGTGCAAATCCTTTATCAATAAATATAAAGTGTAAGTGTGTTTGTGTGATCTAAAGTGTGGAGAGTGGGTGCTGCAGTGTGTTGTTTGTTTGAGTGAGTGTGTGCGTGTGGGTGTGTGTGCTGTGTGCATTTGATGGTTGTTGCATAGTGATTATTGTTCGTTTAGCAGCCTGATGGCCTGGGGATAGAAGCTTCTTCTGAGTCTTTCTGTGCTCGCCTTAAGACTCCGGTATCGCTTGCCTGACCGCAGCAGTTCAAAGAGGCAGTTGTTCGGGTGGCTCGAGTCCTTAATAATTCTCTTAGCCTTCCCGATGCAGAGTTTAGGGATAAATAATACATAAAGATAGAATAGAAAAGAAAAATACCATTATTGCATCAACAGTAATCAACAAACTATACTATAAAAACTGATAAAACCAAATGGTCTCTTTCTTTTCTTTTGTAGAGGATGCACCCAGCTAAACTTGCCCTCCTGGATTTTGTACATAATACAAGTTCATGTTAAAAGGATGACACAAAAAGCCAGACCGAGGGCTTGTTTCAGTTTTATAATAAACAATCAAACTTAGAATTTTTTTGCCTGCCTATTTGTTTGGTGGAAACTTGATCACAAAGTAAAAAAAAAAAAAAAGTGGTGCCGATGTAGCTAGCTATTTTTGCCATGTTCTTGTAGTGTAGCTTGCTACATTTCTCTGGGGATAGCTTCCATTGTAGTTGAGCTATATTTAATCGAGAGTAACGTTAGGTTATGACTATAACCAAGTTCTGTTAGTAGTGGTGACGCTCGGCGTCACTCATGCACTGTCCTCGCATGTGCACGCGCACTGAATAAAAGACCACAATGTACCTTTATATCCCAATATTTGTCTGACCACACCCCTATCAGCTTACCCATATAAGCAGGGGTGGGGCCACCCCCTCGCCTCCTTCCCAAGCTTCCACCACAAGGCGAGATCAAGGGCTGCAGCGGCGTCGGACGCCGAGCGTCACCACTACTAACAGAACTTGGTTATAGTCATAACCTAACGTTCTGTATTGTAGTGGCTCTCGCTCGGCGTCACTCATGGACAAGGGAGGCCGAGCGAGAGCCATCGGCCGACAAATACACCCCGCTGAAGGCCCCCCACAACCATCAGATCAGGGAGGACCGAGCCCCCCCGACCCCCCCTAATGGAGGGCACCCCCCCTATTGGAGGTTCCCGGGAGGGCGACGGACCCGACCGTGCGAAGAGGCACTCGAGCAACTCAACGCACAGGGTGAGCAGACCGTGGCCTGACCCCACGACTACACACACGCACAACCCGCATGCCACCCGGGAACGAACGGAGGGAACAACCTCGTTACTGCCCCCAGAATCACGGGGTCAAGGGCAAACCCAACCCCGTGGCAAGGCCGTAGCAGCGGAGCGCGAAGGAAGACCCAGACCCACTGAAGGGACTGGATCCCCTGGAAAACGGGGGCCCGGAGAGGTCAATGACGCCAGGCATCAAGACCCCACCAGGCGGTTACTTAGTGACACCGCCCCCCACATCGCCAGCGTATTCGGATAAGGCCCCTCCAAGAGCGGGCCCTTTCCCCCCAATAGCACACCGCCTGGCACACTGATCCTGCAGAACAGGCAGTCAGCATGGCCGTAAGCACACAAAAAAGGTTAACCAACGGAAGCAGGCAGCGCACCGGGGAAAACCAGGCAACAGGCTGTAACCTGAGCCTGGAGCACTGCGGACGAGACAGGCGCCAAAGGAGTCAGCTGAGAACAGCCCCCCCCGGCGGAAGGGGCGTATGCTGGCGTTGTTGCATGACCAAGCCTCCATTTAAAAAAAAAAACCCACCCAGAGGGGTTGAGGCAGAGAAGGCTGACATGATTGGCAGACGTCATGAACGTGCAGGGGCACCCTCAATCGGGTAACCCGGGAGTTGACACTGCTCCAACACACCAGGGAATCAACCACCTTGTCGTTACCCAATGCGGTGGTTGTTCCTATAACCCCTCAAGAAAAAACTCAAACACACCTGCGGGTATACACTGGCTATACCGCAGTACAAGTGTTTCAGTTTTCAAAAAAGGGTTATCCCAGGCCTACGGGTCGATGAAACATTACTTCGGACCAGGCCCGGCGATACGGGAAGCACAGGGTCACCAGAGGAGGTCAAAGACCACCCCAACAGGCCCCTCTTCGCCATGCGTGAGAGAGGAGCGAAAATAATGGAGAACCAGCCCCAAGCACACCGTACTTGGTATTCCCAGGCGGTCTCCCAACCAAGTACTAACCAGGACCAACCTGCGTAGCGGCCGAGATCTGACGAGATCGAGCGTGTACAGGTTGGCATGGCCGTAAGCCATTACGACAGTGCAGAGTACAAAATGTACCCAACCAGGGTCTCCATAGCGCTTAACCCTGTGACACCCGGACAGACCTGGCATTTTTCCCCCTGAAAAAAGCCCAAGTTCCTCAGGGTACCAGAACAGCAGATCTGCATCCCCGGCGGACAACGGGTTTAACTGATCTGGACCAGCGTGACCAGAACCAGTCCCGTGCCGTAACCACGCCGACATGCCTACTCCAGGAGAAGGGGCAGATAAGCGTGTTGATCTTAAACATGAAAAGAAGGCGCCACCCAGACGGTCGGTGCGAACCGCGCCCGGTGGCCCACCCCAGGGCGTGAGACCCCTCTACATATGTTTAGATCCATTCCGTCATCATCCCCCAGATATGAACGAGAATCCGTCGACAACCAAAACAGGTCGTCGAAAGAGGAAAAACCTCCATCCCAGTTGCTTTATAAAAACGCTGTTTTAACGTCAAGCAACCAAGGCGTGCCAGTCATTCGCCTGATCTTCAACAGAACACCCCGAGCTAGCACTATGCGTGCGTCGGGACACAACCACATCAATGAACAGGCTATTTAGACCTGTCATTGAATCCCCAAGGCGCCCAGGGGAACGACAAGAGGGGTGCGATGCTTCCTAACTCCAACCCTTTTTAATAGAAAAGAAGGAAGCACCAACGGCATGTATCCCAGTCTACACAGCCGGGGGTAAATTTTTTTTACATTTTTACATTCCACCACCCTCCCATAGAGAGGAGACGGAAATCCCCAGAGAGACTTCCCACGCGAGCTGTACAGATTGAAAAGAATATATTGCACCTTGAGCCATGTAAAAGTTTGGTTTTAGGGCTCTCCGGGGAGGAGGCACTGCTGAACCCATACACACTCAATAATCGAATTGAATCGAATACACACACAATAGAGTAGGACTCCTTCTTGAGGTTCCACTCACCTTGACAATCTGAGGAGGAGGCTCTGTACTCTGAGGAGGCTCCCTCACATGGAAGGAGAGTCCTAACTCACAGAAGGCCCGAATAGGAGCTTCGTGAGGAGGAGCCCTGACCACCCCCCGAAACAGATCCATCATATGGACCCGAACAGCACACGGAAGTCCTACCAACAGAGACGCGCACAGTGATGTACTCTATGGCGGGGGAATTTCTGCGGTGCACACGCCCAATATTCCAGGGTGTGGGACCAGGAAACTCCCTCCCCCCCCCTCTTACCCTGTAACGTGCCGAACAGCAACGTGACAGGAACCTTGAAGGACAGGAGGTTTTAACCCCTGCCCATCAAAGAAGGGGAGAAAAGGATTACCAGTTCACCCCTTTACGACCCCACACCCATGATACGATGTAATGACAAAAAAGAGTATGACGCAATCATAGTCAGCTCCATGAAGCGTCTAACAGCTTCACACAGCGCATGTGCTAACCTGCCATCTGATTTTTACTAAGGAAAAAACATAGAATAGAGAGGGCCCTCTCAAGAGCCCCGGTACCAGACTTACACATGTGCTTCTGTGGCCAACCCAACCCAGTTGTAGGTCGCACGACACACACAACCCTTTATCACCTAAAAAAAATGGCAAAAACACTCTACAGAGGAACGCCGTTTTTCATAATGAGAGAATACATAATTCTCGATTAGTATCGGCCACAGGCCTTGCTAAGCACACACGAAAAAGTGACCAAACAATGTTTTCTTTAGGAAAATATAGTTTCTCAAGCGGTTGGCACAACCCCAACAACTAAGCTAAGGGTTACATCGTATCCCTACCACACAGTGACACAATATAGTGTAACAACATGTCTGAGAGGAGGGTGAAGAAGTCCCCAGGGAACCGGGGGGAAAAACACCCCTCCTACTTTACCCTTAATACGGCCAGTTAAACAGGTAAACCTGTTAATATGTGAACACACTGTTCATTGTCATTACAGGCTGAGAAAAGAATCATTCTTTACTCATGTCACTAAGCATAGCTTTATAGGTTAGTTTAACCCCCTTAGTTGTGAGTACACGGTACATGAACACACAATGTGTCTCAACACAACAAACCAGATCATTTTCACATCTGTAACAAAGAACCCGATTTGCATGGAGACCAGTGACAAGACAATTCACACATAACTCGCGTCGTATCCTAAATGTAGTGCAGCAACACTAGTTTTGGAAAACATCGTTATTTACAAAACATTTAGAAGGGAAAGCAAGAAGAAGTGTTCAAGGTCTGGTCAGGACCCTTCCTACCGTGAGCGCAGATCAAGCGAAACTGCAGTCTCTAACAAGGCACCGTCCTGTGTTGTCGACATGGGCAGCGTCGCCGCTCCATCCCGCCGCTACGGTCCCCCTTGTTGATGCAGTCCTCGCCGGCTGGCCCCAGGGTAGGTTCGACTAACATCCTCTGTCAAAGATGACGTCGTAGTCAGAGTGTTTAAGCATGTTATAGTCTCAGAACGTTCAACAGTGTAGCATTAAGCTAACGGCCGCACTCTGCCGATAGCAGCAAGCTAACGTTACCTAGCCTAGTGACACAACAGGCTCCTGGTAAACACAGCGAGCTAGCGCCGCAGCTAACAGCTGACTGGCTAACACAGTAGGCCACAACTAGCACGCAAGCTAAGCAGCTATCACCTGAACTCGTACACAACGATATAACAAGTCACACTCAGACAGGCCGCCGTCCTGAAACCCTCCTCACCTTTTAAGAGAGAAGAGAAACGAGATGTTAACACAGTTTTACAACAGTGATTTTACCATCCGGCGGAGCCGGTACAAGTCCCATCTGGGCTGTAGCCGACTTGAACATGGATTTTCCGATAACGATCATCCATGCTCACATTTCCTCGTTTAGGGTATACTCTCATTTGCATATGAAAGACGGGGCCTATACGGTGACAGAGAAGTACCCACGCGTCCAGAGATCCTGGGATCACCAGTTACTGGTCGTGTGGCCCACTAGTTGCTATAATGGGCTTCAAACCAAGGTCCTCCGCCGTCGCCTAAAGGCTGAACAAAGGACCCTAATCTGGGGCCGGTTTTCGTAAACATTGTCAGCTAGCCCCCATAACACTAACAGACAAGTGGAGCTCGCAAGCAACATTACTCACCAACCTGGAACCCACCGCTTCTCACAACAGCGGCGCGTCCTACAGTCCAGCTGTGTCGCTGGAAGGTTTTACCGCAACCAGCCGCAGCAAGGAGGACTGCAGTTGAGAGGCATGTAGCGGCATAAACTCCCAATACGAAACCCGACGGAGGTGTAGAATGATCATCATCTTCCAGACACTCCACTACGAAGACAATATCGCCGTATTTTCTCGAATATAGTGAGAGAGAAAATAAAGATATGATGTCAACGTATCTCTTGTTTTCCAACTCTCTCCTACTAACAACCTTGTCAAGTGGGGATCTACCAAGGCACTTCCTTGTGGTTGAAGCGAAGAAGGAGGCGAGGGGGTGGCCCCACCCCTGCTTATATGGGTAAGCTGATAGGGGTGTGGTCAGACAAATATTGGGATATAAAGGTACATTGTGGTCTTTTATTCAGTGCGCGTGCATGTGCGAGGACAGTGCATGAGTGACGCCGAGCGAGAGCCACTACGATACAGAACTTGTAGTGTAGCTTGCTACATTTTCCAAGTAGCTTGCCCATCACTGCGCAATAGTTACTTTCTGAAGTAACTAGTTACTTTTATAATTTGTAACTGAGTAAGTAATTTAGTAACTTTTTGGAAGAAGTAACTAGTAACTGTAACTAGTTACTTTTTTAAAGTAACTTGCCCAACACTGCATATTAGGAGGATAATAGTTTAGTAGGCGACATGTTAGAGACACTTTTATTAAATGTATTGGAGTTGTGTGGTGATCAGGCTAACCTCATCAGACCCACTTATGCTGCTGTAAGAGTGAGAAGACACACAGGAGACATAAGATCACCTGTTTTTAAAATTATGCAGTTATTGCCAATGGGGAAATGTTCACAATATGATACAAAAGAAATTATATCATATTAACACTTTAAAAAAATGAATTCATGAATCTGTCAATGTTCTGATGTTATAGGAGATCGTAATATAAGACTATCTCTGTTCTTGACTGTACTGCAAGTTTATAGTCAGCTGAGTTATAATGTTAATATCTTGGGTTGCTTACTTCTGGGGGAAATCCAACAATGTTAATTAGGGGCGACAGTGGTTCGGAGGTAGGGCAGTCGTCTTGTAATCCGGAGGTTCCCAGTTCGATTCCCGCTCCTCCTACACACCGCGTCGAAGTGTCCTTGAGCAAGACACTTAGCCCCTAACTGCTCCTGATGAGCAGGTTGGCAAGAGTGCAAATGTATCAGTAATATACAATGTACAGGTGATTAATCTGCCTATAAAATATATAAATTAGTACTACTGACTGAGTGTAGTGCTAATCAGATGTATGTACAGAGTTGTATTATATAAATAGAGACCGTATGACTACTACTGACCAGCAGCATAACTAGTAGGATGTATATAGATATAGTAAAGGACTATGTGCAGGTAAGTACAGACATGTCAGGATAGGTATATATGCGGTGGGAATAAATATATATATGGTATATACAGCATTATAGTACATGCTAGCATACAGAGCTAAGGGTTATGTGCAGGTGTACAAGCAAGTATTCCTTCATAATGAGACGAGCAGGACAAGACAAACAAACCAAAACACAAACGGAGGAAAAACACGTGTTATATAGTCTGTTATATATCTAGTTTGGTCAGAACAACAAACAACAGAAATCCAGTTATAGCTCCATTTTTATTTAAAAGGATCTTCTGGTTTTATTTGATGAAGCTGCTGTAGAGAATCAGACGATTGTTTCCATGGTAATGCATTTGATGACAATCATGGGCAGAAGTGATGGTTTCCACTACAGATGGAGCTATAAGATTGGATCTTTACAAAGTGGTGTTGAGTTTAACTCCTAGAGGAGGTTTACCAATAAGGGCTATACAAATACCAATGATAGTTAGTTACGCCTTTCAACTACATCCAACCTTTTGGTAAAAGGACAGAGTGGTGGTTATCAGATCTGTCACCAGTAATAATGATGATAATGCTGATAGGCCGAGTCCAGGGGTTTAAGAGTTGAAGCCGCAGCCTATGAATCGCCATAGTCCCATTATAGTCCATAATCATGACTAAATGTATAGTCCAACATTTATAAGAAAACAGCTTCAACAATCCTCTTTCTACTAATCACAGGAAAGCTGGGTCTATTTCTCTACAGGAAGCCAATTTTCTGTTGCAGCTTGGAAGCATGAATATCCACATGGAACTTAAATTAAAATCTCATCGAGCCACAAGCCAAGATATTTATACTCTGTGTGTATCTTGTAGACCAGGCCCATTGCAAGTTGCTGTACTCTGACTACCTAGGATGGCTTAGAGTAGACGACAAAGTGGGCAGGGGTGAGGTTGGTTTTAGGAGTAAGGTCAAGCAGTAGTCTGACCAGTTTGTTTTGTGATGTTTGTAATTTTGTTTTTAGTGCCTTTGAGGTGCTTTGGTACCATGAGGTGCAAGCATAGTCGTAGTACCCTTGAATGAGTGCTGAGTCTTCAGGGTATTCTTGTTTACTAGAAAGGAGATCCGGTACAATAATCTTGTTCTTTGGTTGACTTTTTTTTATTACACTGGATGCCATTTTGTCACAGGAAAGATTTGCCTCTAGGATGGAACCCAGGTATGTAATTTCATCTTTTCTTGTGACAATATTATTACCCACTGTAACTAGACTTTCGTCTTGTTTACATCAGGGTCCCCCATTTTCAATTCATAACATAATGAATGTTATTCACACGGTTGAACACAACCTAAGATTTAAAAGATTTAAGATTTGTTTATTAAGGACAATGCAAATTAATGAACATCATTTACATGTGTATGCATAACATCACAGCATGATAAGGACGTAAATATGCCGGGAATAGCACAGGGCTAATTTCCACCCGTAGTCCTAACATAAAACAAACACAAAACAGACCATACAACGTTCATTCATAAAAACTGACATCACTGACATGACCACACTAACATGACATTCAGTCAGTACAACATCACTAACATCCCTAATGAGTGCATATTTGGCTGTCTAACAGCCATTTCCTGAGTTGGCCCTTAAAGGTGGACAGGGTGGGACATTCCCTTAAGGGGAGCTACAACAGTGCTGACTGTTTGTTTTCTATGCATTTCAGGAGTTTGGGGGGCTGGCTCCCCAAAATAATTAAATAACATAACCCTAAAACCGAAATAAAGTTACAAAATACGCCCAAAAAACGCAAAAAAAAAATTCTTACGCGCGCTCGATGACAGGTGTCCCTTATTTCTATCAGTGAAAGGTGGCAACCCTACTTCCAGGGGAAGTACATACTAGAGACTGACATGTGAGTGGATTTTGACTCCCACTCCTTCCCACTCCCACAGAAATAATCCCATCCCAATCCCAAGTGCAAGTTTCGAAAAAATCCCACTCCCACAGAGGACTGATCCCAATCCCGAGCCAAACTTTTATAGAATCCCACTCCCATCCCACTCCTGTTTACTAATCCTGCTCTGTTTTTCTTCCTCAGTATAAAATATGCAGTACATGGGTCACATCATGTCTGTAGGGCTGTACGTTAACTTTTTTTGCACATAGCACTGGTGCTACAGAGGTTGATAGTTTTGTAGCACAGGCCAAAATCTTGTAGCACAAGTATAAAACGTGTTATATTTGTAACAGTCACAAATGTGCCTATTGTTTTGTGTTAATTAGTTGCAGTGCCATGTTTGGCTGTCATTTTCATGCTGACAAGTTGATGTCACACAGCCAGACACGTTATGTGTAAGGAATTATGGAATTTGGTGTTGGATGTATGGACTCTACTAGGGGTGGGAATCGCCAGTTTCATCACGATACGATATCGATTCTTTGGACAACGATATTTGCCAATATCACAAAGTCTGCCACGATACGATGCAGGTGCCTGCAATCGATATGAGACGATATCATAAGCCCATTCAACACAATCAGTAACATTTAGATCAACTAAAAAAAGGTAACAAATATAATTTGAAAGAAATAAATTTAGCTCTTCCAGACATTTAAATGAAAAACAATCTATTGTTTTAATACAAATAGACCTCCTGTTCACTGTAAAGTGCCACGTTTTGATATATTGAGCTTTAAACTCACAAGACACAACCTAAAAACCCCTCCCTACCTCCCTCTCCCAAACAGTTCCTAATTTTTTTTATGTTTCATGATCATGTATACATTTATTATGTATTATATTTGTTATGTTTAAATATCAACATTATCTGGCCATCCTCAGTAAATACTATCAAACTCCTTTGACCTCACCTACTTAAAATCATTGACGTAGAGAGAGGGACAGAGAGAGGCTGAGGCTCACCCCCTCCCTTTCCTCACTGTTTTCTCTGCCTCTGAGCCGGGTTAGCTTAGTTTAGTTACCGGTAGCAGCTAACTAGTTAGTTTTGGTGAGGATGCAAAGCATGTAAGATGCATTGGAAGCGTTGCGGGGAAAAACAGGCAGGGACTTATTTCCTGGTCGCAAAATGCGCACTCTAACATAACATAGCACGCTGTTGTTGTTGGGCTGCTGGAGCTGCGCTTGGGAGGAAATAAGACTAACCACAGGATTTTCAAAATAAGAGTATCGATATGAACCGAATGCCTATCGCACGGGTGCTAGTGCAGTAAATTAATTCATCGCACAGACCGATTTTTTCGTAGCACGCTGTACAGCCCTGATGTCTGCCTTAGTTAAATATAAAACCACCAAACATTTACATTAGTGATGCACCGATGTATAACTCCCGTCCAAATCCTGTTGATTTTGTTGTCATAGTTCCCACTCCCTTCTGCTCCCGTTGACTTTTACTCCCGGTCCTGCCCAATCACGGGATTCAAAGTGAAATTGACTCCCATCCCGCGGAGGGATGGGTATCGTTAGGATTTTATCGATACTACTACTCTTATCGATACTGCTTAACGGTTCGGTACTTTATCGATACTCTTATCGGTTCTTTTTGGTTATTTTTTTGCAAGAAAAAAAGACAATTAATTAAGAACAGAATCAACATTGCTTTATTATTTATAAATACAACTTTATAAATAAATATTATAAATACATATAATTTCTTCAGCAACAGCAGCAGCAATGTTCTTTTATATAACTTTATAAATAAATATAATAAATTAATATAATTTCTTCAGCAACAGCAGCAACAATGTTTTAAATGTGTCTGACTCTGAATTATAGACTTTTTATAATAAACAACAAATGCAAAAGGCTAACAGAACTGTGACACTCGTTCACCCTATCCTCTGTCATCCTTCCTCTAGCTGCTAGGGAGAAAGGACTTTGGGTGGTGGAGGGAGGTAGAGGGAGGATGTGTGGTGGCCCTGGGCTCACTGGGCTGGGACATAGTGGCTGACGCCTCAGCTTGACGATCTATAAAAAGTTTAGATTGTAGTATTTGTAGCTAAACAATTGTTTTGTTTATTAGCCTATTTGTAATAATTCGTTATTAGCCTAGGCAACTCCGTATCTTGGCTTACGGTTACGGCTGCAGTGGATGCAGATGGAACACTGCGCGCAAGGCAGTCGAATACGCGCATTTCTGCACACTAATATCATGTTTTGCCAACAGATGTTTTGATAAATTGATTTGCTCGTATTGCCACCCTTACTGGCAAATGTTTTGTTGCACTTGTGGCAACGTGCATTGTCGGCATTGACCCTTGTAAAGTATATCCATACTTTAGAACGCTTCGCTCTATCCGCCATGATCACGACTCAGTGCATGCAGAGCTGCTGTCTGTGTGCAGAGCGCTATAGCACGGGGCGTCGGGGAGCACTTTCATTAAGGAGTACCCGTATGTAGTACCCGTATGTCTATGTGTAGCACTAGCGAGCGACTCGCGAGGAGTGTGTGTAATAATTGACTCGCTGGCTGCGGCTCGCTTCTCGTGCAGAGACAGAGAGGATCGTTCGCAACTTTTAAATAATAATAATAATAATAATAATTTCTCTAGAGTATCGATAGCAGTACCGAGGACGTCAGAGCTTATAAATACTCCGGTATTTTCTAATATAGTACCGGTTCCCGTTTAAAACCGAAAAGATGTCATCCTCTAGTACAGGGGTGGCCAACCAGTCAGAGACTAAGAGCCAAAAAAAATTACTGTGGTACCACAAAGAGCCACACCATATACCAGCGTTTCTCAACCTTTTTTTTCAGTCACGGCACCCTTCATGTGTTTATAGGTCTCACCCTCTGGCCTCTGAAGTTGCTAATGTCTTTTTTATTTGGGCCTCACAGGGTTAAAAGTACCCTGTGAGACCCACGGTTGCAAAATTACAAAATCACTTTTAGCCATTTAAAAAAATAATGTTTATTTAAAAAATGTTAAAGGGGAACTATTTTACTATTTCTTTCACTATTTGGGCACTTTTACACAATTCCTGTGAGTCTATGGAACACCTAGGTTTTTTTCCAAAAAAACGCATTGTTTTGTATTTCTAATCAAGTACTAAAAACCGCATTTTTCTACCTCAAGATCTTAAGCCGTTTTGAGGCTGGGCTCCAACCACTGTGTGGCCTGGTGCCAACTGCCACATCAACTGCCACATTATTATGCAGCTGAGAAATCTCTGACATCACAGATATGCACATTTTCAGATGACTCAGTTCAGTGAGGGTGAATATTGTGAGAGGAGAATTGGAAGAATTCGCCAATATGAGAATTAGAGACATATATCCTATTAATATAAGTCCACATAGCTAAGAAACAATGGTAAACACTGAAAAAAGCCATTTATAAGATAGTTCCCCTTTAAGCACATGTATAGTCAATTGGTCCTGTTGTTCAGCCTCACAATGCTATTTGATAGTAAATGTGTTTATATGTCCCACCCTCTGGCCTCTGAAGTTGCTAATTTCTTTTTAATTTGGGCCTCACAGGGTTAACCTCTTAAGCCCGAGATATACAGTAAAAGTGTATATTTTCAGCATTATGTTTGTTTACCAATTATTTTAACTGTTATTAGTGAAATATAAGATTATAGAAATCTCAGGGCATTGAGTCGGAAACCGGCGCATATTGACAGGAGGAAGTGGCACAGCCAAAAGTGAGTGTAGTCTTTTGAAAGAAGAGACTCAGGGCTTTCAAATTTCGAAAAACTACCCTACCCAGCTCACACCAGCCCCTGTCAATCATCTGACTTCTGGATTTACTTTTTAATTTCTCTTATTTTTTGGGATTATCTCCCACAAACCTGAACGTTATTGCCATAAAACAGAACGCAGTTAGTTTCTCTACCTTTCTGTGAACGTCTTGCAAAAAACGGTGTTGCAATATGATGAAAATGGTGGAGAAATTTACATTATAAAAAAGATGGCAGAATTCAGTACTGTATCTACAAAACCTTCTGTTTATTCATCTTCCCTTTATTCATTTGCTTAGATTTTTCAGGTCTGGTCAATTTTAGCATGGTGTTATTTACAGTCAAAGATAAATTTTTTTTTAAATAGAATTGATATTCTCCTTTGGTTCATTACAATTTACTCAAGCCTAGTAACAGACACACTATTTCTGACACTGATCCATATATGTCCCTAGATTCAGATACCAAGAACATGCAAATGGACCATTTAATTTTTTTTTTAAATGTTTATTCTACGTCCTTATGGAATGAGTGACATAAAAAAAAAAAGTAAAAAAAAAAAAAAAAAAAAAAATTTTTTTTTTTTTTTTTTATTTATTTTTTTTTATGGATGGAAGAGCCGCACATTGACGGGCAAAGAGCCGCATGCGGCTCGCGAGCCGCGGGTTGGCCACCCCTGCTCTAGTACATACACCGGAAATTCTACCCCATAGACACTTTCGGCAGTAGTTCTTTACCAGGCTTTATCTCACGGAGATAAAACTGGGAACGAGGTTAAAGGGAGACCAACAAAGTCGTTCTAATTTCTTGTAATGTGTCATGTGAGCTGAATGGGCTGTATTGATTGATTGAAAACTTTATTTAACAGATTGCAGAATGGGTACAATACTGTATAGCTCAATACACACAATTGTTAAGGGGATGCAGACCAGAGAAATACTTTCGTCTCGTTTACATCAGGGTCCCCCATTTTCAATTCATCATATGTATATAATCATAGATGGGTTGTACTGGGCAGTTGGGTTAGATGGAACCAGACAGTATGTGCCAAGGATTAGATATGTGTATTCATATGTATGAGTATTCCCAGTATATAGAATTGTATAATATAAGAATGTAGAATATTTTATTAGACAAATATAGAATAGCATATGGATATAGGCAGGGGTACTCAAATACAAATCTTAAAGGTCCACAAAGAACATTTTCAATAAGACAAATGTCCGTTTATTAACACTTTGAGTGCCAGCAACGCGTTTTGTTGTTAGTTCATGCCGACCGTTGAGTGCCGCCAACGCTATATAGCGTTTATTTGTCGTATTTTTTTTTATTGGCAATTTGAATTCATATTTCATCAATTGAGCCTCAGGTTAGTGTTGCAGTCTCTCTCTGAGCTCAATTGGGAAGATACCGCCCCCTATCGTCTCTCCCTGTGTAACTGCACACCTTTAGTTTTTTAGATTGATGGGGGGGGGGGGGGGGGGGGGGGCAGGCCAGTTTCCTCATTTTACTTTTCCGTCAAGCCAACTGAAGAATCCATTGTGTTCGCCGGCCCGGAAAACGTGTGGATTATGTATTTACAGTACCCAACACTGTAATCAATAAGCGTGATCGATATTTGGAATGGCGATCAGGAATTGGTATAATCTTTTTGGATAACATCTAATCTGAGGTAAGGAATTTATTTTATCAGTCTTAGGATAATCAGAGCTATTTTCACAGAGATATCAGCGTTTGCCCTATGCGTGTGTGTGTGTGCGATCAGGAAATGAGAGAATCGATATTTCAGCCCGCTTCTATAGCATGCATAAGTACACATACTATCGATAATCTATCATTTATTTGAAAACTATTCATAAATAGGCCGAAAAATGACAGTTTTTGTGTATGCCAGAATATTCCAGTAAATGCCGTTTATCACGGAATCTTTATATTTTCCTTGAAAACGAGGGCTTTTCAAAATGCTATAAAATAGAAATGAAGCGATTAAAAAAAAAACTATCCGTTTTGACAATGTTGACTGCAAACAAGTCATTGATAAACGACGGGCAGATTAGACACATAGCCATAATTTAAGACAGAGATTATGCGTTCACAACGCTATCATTGAAGTGGGTGCCGGCATTCAACCACGTTTTACCATGTTAACCAGTGGCACTGGAAGTGTTAAGATCAGTCAAACTTTTAATAGGACATAAGAATAATATGGCTATGTATGTACTGTATATGTATCAAGCGGTGGCCTAATGGTTAGAGAAGCGGGTTTGTGACCGGAAGGTCGCCGGTTCGATCCCCGGGACCGGCAGGAAAAATCTGCCGCTCAAGTGCCCTTGAGCAAGGCACTTAACCCCCAACTGCTCCAGTGGAGTTGCTCAGTTGCCAACGGTGTCAGACTGTGGTTGTACTGGGCAGCTCCCAGGTGTGAATGGAACTGTGTGAATGTGAAGCAGGGCGTAGCTGAAAAAGAGTGTGCTCAGCGAACCTACCCTGGGTAAATAAAGGTTAAACAATATGTATATTCACAGAAAATTCACAGTATATAGAATTTTATAAATAATGTTTTGCTGTGAGGAGATACACATAATTGACCAGGTGAGCAAATAATGAGTTGAGTGATGTTGTTGTGACGGGTGTCCTGTTGGGAACAACAACAGTCGTAGGCAGTGTCCTCATTCAGTATCTGCTGCTCCTGAGCCTCTTGGTCTTGGTATGGATGTGGTACCTTCTCCCCGACCGCAGCAGAGAGAAGCGGCTGTTATCCTAGTGCATAGGTGTCAAACTCATACGTCATTTGATGTGGCCCACAAGAGCTCTGGTAAAAAAAAAATGTATAATTTTTTTTTTAAAACATTAATCTTGCGTTAACAATAGTGGCGTTAAAATAATTGTGGGTTAATGCGTTAATAAAGCTTTAACTTTGACAGCCTTAGTTATTACACATTCTTACACATACATGTATGTTGAACATCTGAGGTATTGATGAAGTAACAAAGGAAAAAAGCCAAAAGCACTTACTCCTCAGACATTCTTTGACAATTTTACAGCCCAAAATACAAAAAAGATAGGTAACAAAGGGTTGAAGAAATATTGTCTGAACTGTCAGATGGAAACTGGCTGTGTGACATAACCGAGCATCTCGCTCAATTGAATAAGAAGCTGTAGGGACGCAAACAAGTCCCACCCAAAACTTGACCAATATAGTTGTGAACTGAGACAACCCTTATTTTGTTATTTTTGAGTACAGTTACAGTTGTGTGTTCATGCAGACACATAATAGCAATTTCATTACGAATTGAAAATGGGGGACCCTGATGTAAACAAGACGAATGTTTTTCTCTGGTCAGCATCCCCTTAACAATTGTGTGTATTGAGCTGTACTGTACTGTACCCATTCTGCAATCTGTTAATTAAAGTTAATTAAACTATCTTCCATTAGTTGGACGTATGGCCTCTGCAAGGTTGTGTGCAGCCATTTGTTTTTGTAACATCTGCTACATCTGTCCCACGTGTTCTTTGAATGAATGAATGAACACTTTATTTAACAGATTGCAGAATGGGTACAATACAGTACGGCTCAATACACACAATTGTTAAGGGGATGCAGACCTGAGAAAGACGTTTGTCTTGTTTACATCAGGGTCCCCCATTTTCAATTCATATAGACTTTTATGACATACACAACATGCATGACATTTATGGTATAGGGACATATAGGTATTTAGTACTGATACATTTGTGACATAAACGGTATTCAAATATACAGTACTGTTACCCCTAGATCCTGACAGAGTATATACATATGGGGAGGGGACTGTACATTTGGAGGGGGTGGGTGGGAGAGAAATATACATATGGCGGGGAGGATACTGTCTATTAGGAGGTGGTGGGGGATTTGGGCATTTACGGTGGCCAGTTTAGAATTGCAGCCTCCCGTAGGTGCTCTTTAAGAGCGGTTTTGAATGTGGGTTGGGATTCACATTCCTTTACAGCTTTGGGTAGGGCGTTCCACATTGATGTGGCATAATTGCGAAACGTGTTTAGTCCCTTGTTTGAGCCGAATCTGGGTTTAACATGATTTGTTGAGCTTCCTCTGGTGTAGTGGTTGTGGTATTCACTGACCTTTGGGAAGTATTTTGACATGTACATGGGTACCTTAGTCGTATAGTGTATCTTGTAGACCAGGCCCATTGCAAGTTGCTGTACTCTGTCGTCTACTCTAAGCCATCATAGGTTGTCAAAGTGGGCAGGGGTGAGGTGGGTTCTGGGGGTAAGGTCAAGTAGTAGTCTGACCAGTTTGTTTTGTGATGTTTGTAATCTTGTTTTTAGCGCCTTTGAGGTGCTTTGGTACCATGAGGTGCACGCATAGTCGTAGTACCCTTGAATGAGTGCTCCTGCCAGAGTCTTCAGGGTATTCTTGTTTACCAGAGAGGAGATCCGGTACAAGAATCTAGTTCGTTGGTTGACTTTTTTCTATTACATTGGATGCCATTTTGTCACAGGAAAGATTTGCTTCTAGGATGGAACCCAGGTAGGTAATTTCGTCTTTCCTTGTGACAATATTGTCACCCACTGTAACTGAGGGGTACAATTCCCTGACTGTATTGATAAGTATGGTATCATTAAACCACTACCGCTTTATGTACTTTAATTACTGGCCATACAGTACACGATTTATATGAATATGATGAACACTTCCCACAATGAAATCGGTTCCAGTCAAAGGTATTAATCAAGTATTTAATGGAGCAAAAGGTACATAGGATACTTTACATTATTCTTTGAATGCACTTGTAAGGCAAAGGAGTATGCGTAGGCAAATCAATAAGAAATGTCCATTCTCTGGTTACGCAGGAGGTAATTATACAACCTGAATCTTAGGGAATTATATCTATGGTACACTAGTAATATAGCGGAAGATACTGGAAGGGGTTCCCACTGGTTGTAAGCCAGCAAGGGGGTAGAAGATCTGTCGGTAGTAGGACGTCTGGTCAACGATGACTAGGGAGACTTCAGGTACAGAAGCCGGTGCAGTAGTCTCTTGATCCACAGACGAATACAGCTTGGTTCTCTGGTAGACTGTAGCTCTACAGTGAAGAAAGCTAGGCGGCCTCAGGCTCTCTGAGCGCCGACTCGACTTGACTCCTCTCGGGGTAAATCCAAAACGTGCAGGCGTCGGCGTATCCGCTCCATAAATCATAGGACCAAAGCAAATATATTCCAGCCGCAAAGTGTCCATACGGTTCTCGCCTAGGTCTCCTCGGGTGAAAGCGCCATGCGGTCGGCCCAGCCTGGATAAGAACTCTAGCTAATACGAGAAAGCGTTGGAGATGCTGGTCACTATAGAATTCTAACCGCACGATACACTATACACAAATAGACTATTAAAGACTCAATAGAAATATGTCGCACTCGACGGTATAGCGCCAAACTCTGACAATTCAGTTACTAATTCGCACGCGGTCTCGATGCTCTATTCTGGGGCCAAACAGGCCATACTTCACCGCACGTTGTATCGTGGGTGAGGCTTCAACTTATCGGTAACATACTAAAAGGACGAAGGGTACGGAGGTAAGGGGCTAAGGGGCTTCTACATTCACCTGCGCCGTATTTATATGCACGGTGAACAAATAGTGCCACTCTCATTTCTGTCGCCGTATCCCTGGGCAGGGCCGGGGCAAGTACAGACATGTCGTGTCGGTGACTTTGAACTTGGCTCCGGGGGCCGGTCCCTGGCGCCGGTGGACCGCTGTCCAATAGGAGAATGAACTATTATGGGCTGGACTAAAGGGATATTCCGTGTATATGTACAAGGAATATACAAGGGATATCAAACGATATACAAATACTATGCAATATATATCAATAAATAAATATATATATTCGGTTTAATCTGATCCTTTGTAACAGCCGCCCCCTAATTAGTCCCACCTAATTAGCTAAGCAGAGACAGATTAACCGCACTGTCCACTACTCAATGTCTGCTGTGAGGGTCAGTCAGTTCACAAAGTCATGGGGTCATGGTCGTCATCGATAGTATCGGGGAGCCTTGGCAGTTCTATTAGCCTCGCCACGGGTCGGGTGTAGGTCCGCCCTTGGACGAGCACTTCGGCTGCTCGGACCTTTCCGTCGGCACCGGTGATCACTTTGCTTACGCGGCCAGCCGGCCACATAGCTCGGGGTAGTGACTGGTCGATAATCATGACGACTGTTCCTTCTGTCAAATTGTCTCTCTCTTTTACCCATTTCTGGCGGGTCTGTAGAGACGGTAGGTAGTGGAGTAGGAAGCTGTTCCAAAACTTGTCAGCCAATACTTGACTGTACCTCCACATTCTTCGGCCGTTCGCTTCTTAAGGCCTGTACATTGTCTGGGGTAGCGCGGGGTCCAGCCGCCCCATCAAGAGTGTGTTGGGGGTGACTGGGTCGACATCTGCTACATCACTTGAGACGTAACCGAGGGGCTTTGAGTTCAATACTCCCTCGATCTCCGTGAGGACTGTCATTAGGACTTCTTCCGCCACGGTCTGGGCCCCAAGCACGGCGTACAGGGCTGTCTTTATTGAACGTACTTCTCGTTCCCAAGTTCCACCGAAGTGAGGTGCGTTCGGGGGATTAAACTGGAAGTCAATCTGGGATGGAGCGAGGTGGGTCTTAAGTTCTGGGCCCATAGCTTGGAAGCTCTCTCTCAGCTCTCTTTCTCCGCCTTTGAAGTTTGTCCCGTGATCAGACAACAATATAGACGGTTTACCTTTCCGCGATGTGAATCTTCGGAAGGCCATAAGGAATGAGTCTGTGCTCATGGTTGGAAGGAGTTCTATATCAGGGGTGGCCAACCAGTCAGAGACTAAGAGCCACAAAAAAATGACTGTGGTACCACAAAGAGCCACACCATATACCAGCGTTTCTCAACCTTTTTTTTCAGTCACGGCACCCTTCATGTGTTTATAGGTCTCACCCTCTGGCCTCTGAAGTTGCTAATGTCTTTTTTATTTGGGCCTCACAGGGTTAAAAGTACCCTGTGAGACCCACGGTTGCAAAATTACAAAATCACTTTTAGCCATTTAAAAAAATAATGTTTATTTAAAAAATGTTAAAGGGGAACTATTTTACTATTTCTTTCACTATTTGGGCACTTTTACACAATTCCTGTGAGTCTATGGAACACCTAGGTTTTTTTTTTTAAAAATGCATTGTTTTGTATTTCTAATCAAGTACTAAAAACCGCATTTTTCTACCTCAAGATCTTAAGCCGTTTTGAGGCTGGGCTCCAACCACTGTGTGGCCTGGTGCCAACTGCCACATCAACTGCCACATTATTATGCAGCTGAGAAATCTCTGACATCACAGATATGCACATTTTCAGATGACTCAGTTCAGTGAGGGTGAATATTGTGAGAGGAGAATTGGAAGAATTCGCCAATATGAGAATTAGAGACATATATCCTATTAATATAAGTCCACATAGCTAAGAAACAATGGTAAACACTGAAAAAAGCCATTTATAAGATAGTTCCCCTTTAAGCACATGTATAGTCAATTGGTCCTGTTGTTCAGCCTCACAATGCTATTTGATAGTACATGTGTTTATATGTCCCACCCTCTGGCCTCTGAAGTTGCTAATTTCTTTTTAATTTGGGCCTCACAGGGTTAACCTCTTAAGCCCGAGATATACAGTAAAAGTGTATATTTTCAGCATTATGTTTGTTTACCAATTATTTTAACTGTTATTAGTGAAATATAAGATTATAGAAATCTCAGGGCATTGAGTCGGAAACCGGCGCATATTGACAGGAGGAAGTGGCACAGCCAAAAGTGAGTGTAGTCTTTTGAAGGAAGAGACTCAGGGCTTTCAAATTTCGAAAAACTACCCTACCCAGCTCACACCAGCCCCTGTCAATCATCTGACTTCTGGATTTACTTTTTAATTTCTCTTATTTTTTGGGATTATCTCCCACAAACCTGAACGTTATTGCCATAAAACAGAACGCAGTTAGTTTCTCTACCTTTCTGTGAACGTCTTGCAAAAAACGGTGTTGCAATATGATGAAAAATGGTGGAGAAATTTACATTATAAAAAAGATGGCAGAATTCAGTACTGTATCTACAAAACCTTCTGTTTAATCATCTTCCCTTTATTCATTTGCTTAGATTTTTCAGGTCTGGTCAATTTTAGCATGGTGTTATTTACAGTCAAAGATAATTTTTTTTTATAAATAGAATTGATATTCTCCTTTGGTTCATTACAATTTACTCAAGCCTAGTAACAGACACACTATTTCTGACACTGATCCATATATGTCCCTAGATTCAGATACCAAGAACATGCAAATGGACCATTTAAAAAAAAATTGTAATTGTTTATTCTACGTCCTTATGGAATGAGTGACATAAAAATAAAAAAAAATAAAGTAAAAAAAAAAGTAAAATTTTTTTTTTTTTTATTTATTTTTTTTTATTTTTTTTTATTTTTTTTTATTGGTGGAAGAGCCGCACATTGACGGGCAAAGAGCCGCATGCGGCTCGCGAGCCGCGGGTTGGCCACCCCTGTTCTATATGCATCGCTCGGGTGGTCATGCATTTGAATACAATACCCCACCGCTTCTCGGTGCCTCTTCCTTTCTTTATATACAGCGGGCCGAAACAGTCCATACCGGTGGAGTGAAAAGGCTTGTCGCCGAGTCGGAGGCGACAGGGAGGTAGGTCAGCCATCCGGGGTATACTGGGCTGCGCTCGCCACTTACGACAGTCTAGACAGGTTCGCTGGAAGCGCCGCACTGCTTCTCTCCCTTGCAGTATCCAATAACGACGTCTGATCTCCGCGAAGACTCTCTCTGCCCCGGCGTGATGCACATCCTCGTCGTATTTCTTTATGATCAGCTCTGTGACCTTGTGTCGGCTGTTCAAGACTATCGGGTACTTGACGTCATCCGGTAAGTCTGGGGCTCTCCGCAGACGACCACCCACTCTGATGAGACTATGGGCGTCGCTCTCGGGTGCTAGGTGGAGCAGTCTGCTGTCTGATGGGACGGGCTTTGCTCCCTGTAGACAGTCTAGCTCATCGGGGAACGACTCTCTCTGGGCTCGTTGTAGTAGAAGAAGTTCTGCTTCTTCGTAGTCAGCTGCTGTAATGTCAGTAGTGAGCTGAACCTCTGGGTGGTGCCACAGGAATGTCTTTAGCTGCGCACTTTCTAGGGTGAGGCAATCGTCTATGTCGGGGTCTGTGGAGACGAGTGTGTTCAATCCACAGAACATAGATTTCTTGTTTTCTGCCTCCTCTTTACTCGCTTCCCGTGGGGTGGGTGTAGGCCACTCTTCTTCCGGGAGCTTGAGGAACTCTGGCCCGTCACTGTACAGGTTGTGACGGGTGAGGTCATCCAGGGACATTCCCCGGGTGATGACGTCAGCTGGGTTGTGTTTTGTGTCCACATACCTCCAGCTTGCTACTTCTGTTAAATCTTGAATCTCTGTGACTCTGACTCCCACGAAGACCTTGTATCTGCACGAATCAGACCGGATCCATGTGAGTACTGTCGTGGAGTCTGACCACAAGATTGTTCTTTGCACCGGAATGGTGAGTTCACGTTGGATTAACGTGGCGAGGTGCGCTCCTGCTAGGGCTGCGCAGAGCTCTAGACGCGGGATAGATTGTTGCTTTCGTGGGGCTATTCTTGAGCGAGCCAGGATGAAAGCAGTATGTATTTCTCCTCCCTCCTCTTGGGCACGCAAGTAGGCCACCGAGCCGTAGGCTACTTCGGAGGCGTCGCTGAAGACGTGCAGGTCCATCTGGCACGTCTCCGGCCTCACTGTGGGTGGGAAGTAGCTGCGGTGTATGTTAACACCTGGGAGTGAGCTGAGTTCCGTCTCCCACTCTCTCCATGTGGATGCAAGGTGTTCGGGTATGGGGTCGTCCCAGCCCTGGTCCTTGTCCCATAACGCTCTTACAATCATCTTTGCCCTGGTGGTGTAAGGTAGAATACATCCCAACGGGTCATATTGTCTGGCGAGTGTTCTGTATACACTCCGTCTGGTGGTCGGTAGTGCAGTCGACCTTCCCTGCTCCTTGGTCAGGGGTGTGTGTTTATAATGGAGCGAGTCTGTTTTGAAGCGCCAGACTAGTCCTAATGTCATTTCTTGGGCTTCTCCTGGGATGGTCGCCATCCAGGTCTCGCTGCTTGCTGCCTTGTCCTCGGGGGAGAGGCTGCGCAATACTTGCGGGTCGCTGCTGGCCCATTGCCTGAGATCAAAGCCGCCTTTGATCAGGGAGGCGCGGAGCTTGAGTAGAAGGGCCTCGGCTTCTTCTGGCGTCGAGACGCTTTGCAGACAGTTGTCCACGTAGAAACTATTTTCTACACTTTTTCGGACCTCTTCATCAGCTGCTGGGTCCTCTGCGACGTGTTTTTGCAGTGCAAACGTAGCACAGCATGGGCTGCATGTGGTTCCGAAAGGGAGGACTTCCCATTGATAGATGGCTGGTTGCTCATCCCCGATCCTCTCTCTCCATAGGAACCGCAGCAGGGGCTTGTCCTCCTCCACTAGTCTCACCTGCAGGAACATCCCTTTGATGTCGCCGCTGATGGCCACCTTGTCCTGGCGGAAACGTAGTAACACGCCTAGTAGGGAGGGGCCGAGTGTTGGGCCGGGCAAGAGCTCTTTATTCAGATTTTGTGATCCGATCTGGTAGCTGCAGTTGAACACAATACGATCCTTGCCGTTGTGGTGGACTTTGTGGTGCGGCACGTACCATGATTCGGTCGTCTGATCGGCCTCTTTAATGTCAATTTTCTTTATGTGTCCCGCTGTGATTAGCTTGTTAATCTCAGCGCGGTACACAGTCTCTTGAGCGGGGTCTCTGGCTAGGCGCCGCTCTGTGTTCAATAGATACCGCTCCGTCGCTTCTTTTGGGGCGTGGAAGGTGGGCATACCCTCTCGCCTCAAGAGTGGAGTTGCGTATCTCATCACTCCGTTGACTTTGACTCTCTTTGTCCCTTGCTCGAGGAGTGCTATGGCGTAAATGTCTTCCTTGGAACGAATGTCTTTCTTTTCGTTCTTAAAGGGCATTGTCTCTAGTGTCCATAGCCTCTCGACATGCTGTAGGAGGGTGGTGTCTTCTTCTGTCACTCTGGAGTGGAGGCAGCTAGTGGCTGCTGTTCGGTTAAGAGACTTAGCGAGGGGGCCTTGTAATGTCCATCCTAGGCGGGTCTCGACTGCTGCAGGACAGCCTCTGGGCCCTGTGTGGACCCGGTCTATCGGGACTATGAGGTCTGCATGGTCGGAGCCTATCAGCAGGGTCGCGGTGGCACCGTCTATGAGCGGGATAGGTAGTTGACGCAGGTGCACATATTTATCCATCAGCTTGGCGATGGGGTAGGTGTACTGCGACAGGCCTATTTATTGGCTGGTGAAAGCATTAGTAATCCTATACCGTCTCTCTGGCTGCCCGCTTGCTGCGATAGTGAAGGAGACATTCTCGCCCTTTATTGTCTTTAGATCTCTTCTTATTGTCCGAATCGTCATCTGGTTTTCGCTCCCCCGCAGCCCCAGCTGGGCCGCAGCGGATGCGAGGAGAAGGGTCTTCTCTGACCCGTCGTCAAGGACGGCGTAAGTGTCCATGACCTTGTCTTGGTAACTCAGTGTTACGCGGACCACCTTTAAGAGCACTTGGGCGCCCCCGCTGCTGGCGGGGTCAATGTACATAACACTTGCCTTTGTGCTGCTTGAGGGTGCAGGCTTTCTTCTGTTACTGTCGTGTAGGACATCTAGGTGGGCTCCGTCACACCGACTACACCTCTTCTTTAAGCGGCACTCGGCTGCCATGTGACTGCGCGCACATCGGTAACAGCGTCGGTTGGACTTTATCCATTGACCCACTTCGTCGGCGGTCATCTTCTTGAATGTGTCACATTGTGACAACCAGTGTTCTTTCTCGCAGTACGGGCACACCATCTTCCACTTCTCTTTCATCGAGGGGGTACTGTGGTTCTTGCTGCTCGGTACTGGTTCTGATTGGTGCATGACAGTCACCAATCTTCGGCCATCGTTTGCTCTCCTAGGTCCCTCTCTGGAGCTTGGTGTGCTCCGCACGAACGTATCCAATCGCAGGCTGCTGACTTCTCTCGCCAGGAAGTCGGCTAGGTCTAGGAGGGATGGCTCGGGACCGTTAGGATCACGGTGGTCTCTTTGCCGCCTGAAGCGCTCTTGTCGGGCGGGCGGAAGCTTCTCTAAAATCCTCTCGACATTAGAGTTTGCGTATAGTTCGTGCATACCCTTTTCTCGTTGCGCCCCCAGCATCCCTACCAGGGATTGTACCTTGATAGACAGGTCGTCTAGTGAGCGCTTGTCTGTTGCTGGGGGTAGGCGGTCAATATGCCTTATCTCTTGTATTACGTAGTCCCATATGCGTCCATATCTTTGGTCGAGTGCTGCTAGAGCCGCTGTGTATGGGGTAGTAGAGGTGGCATAGGCCAGCGCTATATTGTGCGCTCGGGGCACCTTGAGGTGCTTCAATAGGATAGCATACTTGTGGCGTTCATCAGCTACATCAGCCATCATTGTCTCTAAGCACATCCGTAGCTCCGTGTACTGTGCTCTGTTCTCATGGGTGAAGTCTGGAAACGTCGTTGTGCCAATGTATGATGCCGTAGATGGCTGGCACATCGGTGAGCGTTGGAAGAGAGGCCTCCTAGGCGAGTCTCCTCTTACGCCTCTCGGTGGGCTGGTACCGGCAGGGTACCATGGCCCGCGTATCCAGGTGCTATTCCTCGGGACTGGTCGTGCGTCAATCTCACCCGTGAATTGAGTCGGGGGTCTGTAGCGCAGAGCCGCGGGGGTAGAGCCTGGGCTGTACTGGACCTCCTGGTCCTGTGGAGTACTGTGCTGCTGTCGGGCTTGACTCTCCTCCTCTCCCTCTTCTTCTTCCTCTGTCAGGTCCTCTAGATCCTGTAGTCGTCTATTTAGCCTCTCCGCGGTGTATACCGTTCCTTCCTTGTAGCTGGGTCTCACTGGGACCGGTCGGGGAAGGAGTTCGGAGGGGGGTATAGGCTCTCTCTGGTGGTCGGGCTCAGGGTCGCTTGATCGGTTAGGGGAGGGTGCCCTTGACCCGTGTCTTGACGAGGCCCTGGAACCCCGTGCGGAGGGAGGGGGTGTTGCCCTGGCGATCAGCTGCTCCATTAGCTGCGCTTGTAATCGGTCGCGCTCGGCTTCGCGCTTGGTGAGAGCGATGTCGCGCTCTGCTTCTCTTTGGGCACCGGCAGCGGCGCGCTGGGCTTCGGCGGCGGCGCGCTGGGCTTCGGCCTGGTCTCTTACCATATTCTCTTCCGTCTGAAGGCGTCTAATCTCTAGACGTATACGATCTTCGTCGCTCCGTTGCTGCGCTTGGAGGCGTTCTCTTTCCATGGAAGAATGTTCGCGCTCACTAAGCGTCTGTGCTTGGAGTCGATCGCGCTCTGTTGAGGCTGCTAGGCTGGCGAGGAACGCCTGTGCCAGCATCTTGTCCGCCTCGCTGGGGGAAGACGCTGGTTGAGGTGATCCGCTCCTGGCAGTACTCGTTGGAGATGCGTTCTCCTGCGGGGAGTCCTGGAGCTCTATCTCCTGGGCGCTCTCCTCTTCTTGTACCGGGCAGAGTTCCATCTCTGGAGGGTTGTCTTTCTCCTGGAGCTCTCCGGGGACTACTTCTTCGGTCTTGGCGGGGGGTAAAGTCGTGTCAGTTCCCTCCTGGTCCCTACCGTGAGCTTGGTCAGTTACATTAGAACCCACTAGGGCCTCTGTTGGCGGGGTAGCCTGGTTGATAGGGTCGGACATAATTTTACTTTCTACTTTTCCGCGTTTACCGTCTGTAGAAGGCTAGGTAGTATACTGGCAACGTAATCCTCTAAGTACTGAGGTGGCTGCCGTCTACGCTGCGGGCGATCTACTTTAGGAGGACCGTTTTGTGGAGTGTTCATCATAGGCCATTTCAATATTAATACCACTATATTAATATTACACTAGTTACCCTCCGGCTCGAAGGACCAATTGTAACTGAGGGGTACAATTCCCTGACTGTATTGATAAGTATGGTATCATTAAACCACTACCGCTTTATGTACTTTAATTACTGGCCATACAGTACACGATATATGAATATGATGAACACTTCCCACAATGAAATCGGTTCCAGTCAAAGGTATTAATCAAGTATTTAATGGAGCAAAAGGTACATAGGATACTTTACATTATTCTTTGAATGCACTTGTAAGGCAAAGGAGTATGCGTAGACAAATCAATAACGAATGTCCATTCTCTGGTTACGCAGGAGGTAATTATACAACCTGAATCTTAGGGAATTATATCTATGGTACACTAGTAATATAGCGGAAGATACTGGAAGGGGTTCCCACTGGTTGTAAGCCAGCAAGGGGGTAGAAGATCTGTCGGTAGTAGGACGTCTGGTCAACGATGACTAGGGAGACTTCAGGTACAGAAGCCGGTGCAGTAGTCTCTTGATCCACAGACGAATACAGCTTGGTTCTCTGGTAGACTGTAGCTCTACAGTGAAGAAAGCTAGGCGGCCTCAGGCTCTCTGAGCGCCGACTCGACTTGACTCCTCTCGGGGTAAATCCAACACGTGCAGGCGTCGGCGATTATCCGCTCCATAAATCATAGGACCAAAGCAAATATATTCCAGCCGCAAAGGCTATGTAGTCGTCGGGTAGATTAATCCAGTGTACATGTCCATACGGTTCTCGCCTAGGTCTCCTCGGGTGAAAGCGCCATGCGGTCGGCCCAGCCTGGATAAGAACTCTAGCTAATACGAGAAAGCGTTGGAGATGCTGGTCACTATAGAATTCTAACCGCACGATACACTATACACAAATAGACTATTAAAGACTCAATAGAAATATGTCACACTCGACGGTATAGCGCCAAACTCTGACAATTCAGTTACTAATTCGCACGCGGTCTCGATGCTCTATTCTGGGGCCAAACAGGCCATACTTCACCGCACGTTGTATCGTGGGTGAGGCTTCAACTTATCGGTAACATACTAAAAGGACGAAGGGTACGGAGGTAAGGGGCTAAGGGGCTTCTACATTCACCTGCGCCGTATTTATATGCACGGTGAACAAATAGTGCCACTCTCATTTCTGTCGCCGTATCCCTGGGCAGGGCCGGGGCAAGTACAGACATGTCGTGTCGGTGACTTTGAACTTGGCTCCGGGGGCCGGTCCCTGGCGCCGGTGGACCGCTGTCCAATAGGAGAATGAACTATTATGGGCTGGACTAAAGGGATATTCCGTGTATATGTACAAGGAATATACAAGGGATATCAAACGATATACAAATACTATGCAATATATATCAATAAATAAATATATATATTCGGTTTAATCTGATCCTTTGTAACACCCACTGTAACTGAGAAGCCGTCGGTCTTGCTGAGTTTGTTATTTGAACCGAAGAGAATGGACTCTGTTTTGCCCATGTGTAATGATAGTTTGTTATCAGCGAGTTATATGCAGATTTTGCCTAGTTCCGAGCTGAGGGTTTTTTCAACCTGCAACTTGTTCTTGCAGCTCACAGTTGTTAGTTCTGCCCCTCTTGACTGTGACAAAAAGGTTTTGAACAAACTTAATATCATAGCTTGTATTTGATGATATTCTTCTTTGTTATTTACTTGAATGGGTTGATCATTGATTGATGGAGTAATATGGGGTTCTGATAAACAAAAATTATTTGTTAAAATAACATAAGCTAACATATATTTTTACATCTATGCAAATGCATATGCAATATGTGTAACTTGAATAAGTAATAAATACAGAAACAACATGTTTAACAATATGTAAATGAGTAGCTACATTTATTTTACATTACATTAACATTTATACGGTCTTTGGCCCTTTGAGGTCAACCATAATGCTGATGTGGCCCTCTGTGAAAATGAGTTTGACACCACTGTCAGGTTGGGGGTCCTCCTCCTTAACCTCTTTTCTCAATCTTCTCAGTACAGAGGTTCAATATTCTTGGTTGAGGAGGCATTTCTCTTCCGTAATCTTAAAATGGATGTCTGGTTATTGAGTATACATAGCAAGGTTATTTTCAGGAATTGGATTTATACTTTATTCCAAAAAATTTGAATAAAGGCAGGACTTCACTGACATACTCTACAACCAAATCAATCATGGAAGTGGCCAATTTAACCCTGTGAGGCCCAAATAAAAGACATTAGCAACATCAGAGGCCAGAGGGTGGGACCTATAACACCTATTACTAGCATTGTGAGGCTGAACAACAGGACCCATTGACTATGTAAATGTGCTTAAAAAATAAAAGATAAACATTTAGATTCTTTTTTTTATAACTAAAAGTGACGTGATTTTGCTCCCCATGCAACTGTAGACACGTGAATGTGTCTGACTGTGTTCATTATAACTGTTTCAATTACCCGTTTACTTTTGTGCCTGGCAAAGCATCGTGGGAGGACTAACACTAGGGGGAGCTGGTTGGCGTCGGTCTGGTAGTCGGTAGAGAGATGCGAAGAGGACCAGTATCCACGAAGAGCCACATGTGCGGATCTCCTCGGCGCTATCCACGGGATGGGAGCGAGTGGACGTGTTGGCCACGAGCATTCTATTTTTGAAACACGAAGAGGACGTTCGGCAGATGGACTGTGAAGATGAACGTTAAAGTGTTGCGTATTAGCACGTACAGTCGGGGAGTCAGGCTAGCCATTTTGGCTATTAGCTTAGCTAAAGTATAGTGCACTAGCCTTTTTAGCTTAGCACGTCGTGTCACCGGTTTCCAGCAGCAAGAGGATTCGGACACAAGAGATTCTACTGGACATCCACAACATTGCTACCGACTACCTGCCGACCGCCAGACCAGCCCCCTTCTAAGTATCGCAGGTGGCGGTTTCTCGGGACCTTTTACGGCCAAATAACCCCAGACAGTTGTTATGCGGGGCTAACTTCGTCTATAGACCCTCACGCATGGGCGATTTGAGTAAAGGTACATTCCGCACCTGCTGCACTTTGGACCATTAACTGTTTATTTTGGTAGCATGCTTGGGACCGAGTGAAGGGGCTGTCCTGTTTTGAGCCACTACTTTCTCTAGCCACGACAGGGCGCTCCAACGGGGGGTTTTGTTTATTCTTTTCTTTGTGTTTACTTTAATATGCCGGCTTAGTATAGTTAAAGTGTATTTCAAATGTGTGGGCCCACTCAGGTTTGTACGCCCACGTGTTTAAGCTGCGCAGCGTCTTCAAAGAAGGTTTATCAGTCAAGTAGCTCCTCTGTGCTTCGTGCTGTTGTCTTGCTGCCCACGTGTGAGGGACCCTGATGTAAACAAGACGAAAGTCTTTCTCTGGTCTGCATCCCCTTAACAATTGTATGTATTGTACTGTACTGTACCCATTCTGCAATCTGTTAATAAAGTTTTCAATCAATCAATCACGGGCAAATGTTACACGGGTGTTATCGTCTTGCCGCCATAGGGCGAAAGTTATCAGTAACATAGTATGGTTATGCGATGTGCTACTGTCGTGTCGACATTAACAGTAGAAAGTCTCCAGTGAGGTAACACGGTTATACACTGTACACTGTGGTGTTAAATTCCTTAAGTAAAGGGAGAGACTGATAATTGGATTCACCGTGTGTGTGTGTGTGTGTGTGGTTTAATGGTGCATTACTGTCTAACGTCTTTTAATACCCTGTATTCCACCAAGCGGGGTAGGTGCTAATTTCAGGTCTCCAACAGCCAGCAAGGAGAATTATACCGACCACTACTTCCACCGGGTGTGAGGGGGTGTGGGACGTACTAGGGGGAGTGTGGGTGTTTAGGGATTACTGAGTATTGCCCTTAAGAGGCGGGAAAGACCAGTACGCAAGTCCTAGGTTGGTAAATCCTAAAGCCCTATATGCCACCTTTGTTAACCTTAAACCTAGTACCCCAACACTGCAGTCAGGGGCCCAGCTGGACTTAGCTCTGCCGGGTTCCTACTATCCGGTGCCAGTAGAATATCACCCTCACTAAGTAAGGGATAATGTATAGCTACGAGGTCATTGTCGCAAAATAATTGACCGACACAGAGTTCTTTATAAATGCAGTGAAGGTCAATTATTTTGCCACAATGACCGAGTATAGCTATACATTATCCCGCTTATTACATGGCTAACTTACTAACGATATACCTAATTCATTTTACACCATCGACAAGACGAGATCAAATGCAGACGCAGTTGTTCTGTTGCTCCGCTGTCATCGCCGGCAGCCGGCAGGTGTGTGGTCTGATTGCACTGATGAGTGCAGCTGTGCATATGCTGAGCAGCTTTCGTGACTGTGATCAAAATGCTTGATTGTGATTGGTCAATAGCGCTCTGTTACCCGTATCAGCGGTCATTATTGCGTGTTGCCCATGACGGCGGTCAGTTATCGAGAAATAAATGACCGCTGTCAGGGGCAACCGAGCGCTATTGACCAATCACAATCAAGCATTTTGGCGAATGTTAAAACGCCATGTAATAAGTAGGGATAATCCATCCAGCTACACAACTTACATGTGTAGGTCGATTAATTGCTTGCTTTTGTCTGTTCATCACAAATGATGTAACACCCAACCAAGTTATGCTGTATATTACTACTGCTGACCAGTGGCGTCGCGTGGGTAAAATAACAGAGGATGCCAAAAAAAATATTCGATTTTTTTTTTATTAATATATATATATATTTTTTGTATTTAAGCCAAGCAGTCACCATGTACAGTATGGCTCGGCGGCCAGTCAAACCAAGCAGTCACCATGTACAGTATGGCTCGGCGGCCAGTCAAACCAAGCAGTCAACATGTACAGTATGGCTCGGCGGCCAGTCAAACCAAGCAGTCACCATGTACAGTATGGCTTGGCGGCCAGTCAAACCAAGCAGTCAACATGTACAGTATGGCTCGGCGGCCAGTCAAACCAAGCAGTCAACATGTACAGTATGGCTCGGCGGCCAGTCAAACCAAGCAGTCACCTAGCCCCTTTCGTGACTGCGATGCACTGTAATCATAACAACTACTACCCTTTTTTTTTAATGTATATTCCTGTAGTTTTGACCTAACCAGATTTATCATGACATGAGCGTTACTACTATGAACAAAACAAAGCCAAGAGAACAGTTTTGACTCTTCAAATAAAGTGACTATATTTTTATTTTTCCAAATAAATATAAGTTGAGTCAATCACAAAATTCACAATCCGGCAATGTCATTAACAATGTGTTTCCCTGAACAATGAGTGAACTAAAAACCAACAGGTATTGTGCTTTGTCAGCAGATAAAACATTTGCCGCTATAGGAGAGGAGACTGTTGTGGTCTTGGTCCATGAAACAACTATTACTTGGCATTTATAGGACAGCACGCCTCAAAAAGAATTAAATAAACCAAACAAACATCACAGGTCCATATGTCCATGGTGAAACTTACGTGCTGTGATTGCTGGCTGCTTTGTCACTATGAATTGAAAATGGGGGACCCTGATGTAAACAATGAATGAACTTTATTTAACAGATTGCAGAATGGGTACAATATAGTACGGCTCAATACACACTTTTATAAGGGGATGCAGACCAGAGAAAGACGTTTGTCTTGTTTACATCAGGGTCCCCCATTTTCAATTCATTGTGACATTTATGACATACAAGACATACATGACATCATGACATTTATGGCATAGGGACATACACAACATACAGTACATGACATTTATGGCATAGGGACATACATGACATACAGGATTTTAGTACTGTTACATGTGTGACATATACGATATTCAAATATACAGTACTGTTACCCATAGATCCTGACAGAGTATATACATATGATCAGGGTTAGAAATTTTAAAAAAAATTCAAGGGCTTTTTTTGCCCCTGTTACATTCAAGCCTAAAGTATGGCTCGTGTAGGCCTTGAATGCAAAGTGGTGGACACAGGACAAGACAGGAGTTTATCAAAAATAACACTATTTATTGGAACAGCTATTTAAATGCACAAAAGGGTGAGAGCTTGGTGTTCCAGACTCCAAAGGTCAATAACAAAACTAAGGCACATAGGCCAAAATAGAACAAACAGCAAAAATAGAAGCAGTGAGAGCAGATGAGACTCTGGTGAGCTGACATCTCTTGTGAAGTGGGAGACACTGCAGCCTGCACTCTGTTCTGCTTTGTAGGGCGTGGTGCCTCATCACCACACCTGTGTCAATTACAAGGACGGCCATTTTAATAACATGGAAAACAAAAACAGGAAGAAACAGTGTCAATCAAACCACCAATTAGTGACAACACACTACAACCACAATGTGAATATGCACCACAGACAGTAAGTATCCCTCCACCATGTGAAAGTAATACGTAACAGCCCCCCTTAATTGATTTTCGGGGGCACTGAATTTTTATGATAAACTGTTATTAAACATCCTTACAGCCACATTTTTTGACAGTCTTCGTCCCGCGGACAAAAAGATCCACACAAGCTCCTCGAACACTAGCCGTGTTTGCAGCCGGAGTCTCACGACAAGCTTTGCAGTAAATGATATGTTGACCGGTAGCATCCTCCTCAACCCCTACCCAGTCTAATCCCCACGACTCCATCGTACTCCGCTTTAAATTTTTTATTTGAGGACCTGGGGAATCTGCTTCTCAGATTCTTTTTCCTTCGTGTTTTTATAGTTTGATAAACACTCCATCTTGTCTGTCTTCAAAATGCCATTGAATGCTGGTGAGCTGCTCACCTGCTAATGTGAGAGGGTGGGGAGAGTGACGTCGACGTCTGATCAAAACAGATTTAATAAATCACGTCTTTCACTCGTCAGTTCAATAAATAGTAATATACATTTTTATACTATGTTTGATAACGTAATGTTAATGACATTAATAATGTCTCCATATATATATATATCATTAGTAAACTGTCTGGGGCTTTTTGTCCCCCCCGGCGTCTATTTTTTTACCAAATGGTTTGTGCGTTTTGCAAATCTGATTGGCCACGCACGTTTCTGGTCATGTGACATGTGCGCCCAATCGCATGACAAGCAGTGTCTTAGCCCATTTCCGCGTCGAACAGCCTGCAAACGACCTAACGCCTAGTTTATCACTGGTTAAGCTTAGGCGACTCTTTCGCAGTTATGGTTAGAGTTTGGAATCAGGGCTGGCGTTCTATCGCCATGCTCCATGTCCTCTCTCCTCACTCCCCCCCCCCCCCCCCTTTCCCTCATCTTTCTCTGCCGAAGACTTTGCGATCTTCTTTGAGGAAAAAGTGGAGAACATCCGCAGCTCCTTCTCCCAACCCCCACACATTCCAAATGCTGAATCGAGAACCTCATCCTTCACTCTGTCATCTTTCTCTCCCATTACAGAAGCCGAGACCCTGACACTGGTAACGTCGAACCGTCCGACTACATGCCAGCTGGACCAGCTACCCTCCCCACTCCTCCAGACCATAGCACCGGACATCCTCTCATTCCTATCTGCAACCATCAACTCCTCACTCAACTCGGGGGTGGTCCCCACCTCCCTAAAACAAGCCAGAGTCACGCCGCTCATAAAAAAACCAACCCTGAACCCTACCGTCATAGGCAACTACCTTCCTGTCTCTCTTCTCTCCTTCCTTTCTAAAACACTTGAACGTGCTGTATCCAACCAACTTACTGCTTATCTCTTACAGAATGACCTCCTAGACCCTAATCAGTCAGGCTTCAGGACTGGTCACTCCACAGAGACGGCCCTCATTGCGGTCACAGAGGCACTTCACTTAGCAAAAGCGAAAGGCCTCTCCTCTGTCCTGATTCTCCTAGATCTATCTGCAGCCTTCGACACAGTCAACCACCAGATCCTCCTCGCGGCCCTCACAGGAATGGGATTGGCTGGCTCTGCGCTGACATGGCTGTCATCATACCTCAATGACCGCTCCTACCAAGTGTCATGGAGAGGGACCCTGTCGGCCACCCGTCCCCTGCGGATGGGTGTCCCCCAGGGCTCGGTTTTAGGACCCCTTCTCTTCTCCCTCTACACTAAATCACTGGGTAACATTATCACGTCTCATGGCTTCTCCTACCATTGTTATGCCGACAATACTCAACTCTTCCTCTCCTTCCCTCCCTCAGATATCCACATCTCTGAGCGGATCTCGGCCTGTCTGTCCGACATCTCCGCCTGGATGACGACCAATCACCTCAAACTGAACCTAAGAAACAGAATTGCTCCACCTTCTGGCCAAATCCTCCCCCCTGACCGACCTTTCCATCACAGTCGAGAATGCAGCTGTGACCGCGTCCCCGACCGCCAAGAACCTTGGTTGTCCTCGACGACCAGTTGAACTTCTCTGCTCACATCGCAGCGACAACCAGAACCTGCCGATTCCTCCTGAGCAACGTCAGAAGGATCCGCCCATTCCTGACAAAAGAAGCCACTCCTCGTCCAATCAACAGTCATCTCCCGCCTCGACTACTGCAACGCACTGCTCGCTGGCCTCCCGGCCACTGCCACTAAGCCTCTTCAACTCATTCAGAACGCAGCGGCCCGCCTGATCTCAAACCTACCGAAGTCGGCCCATGTCACCCCACTTCTTAGGGACCTGCACTGGCTCCCCATTGCTGCACGAATCCGCTTCAAGGCCCTCGACCTAGCATACCGTGCGGCAAAGGGAACCGCTCCCGCCTACCTCCAGTCAATGGTCTCTAACTACACACCCTCAAGACCCCTACGCTCTGCATCTTCTGGCCGCCTCAGACGTACTCCTATCCAAGCTCCTGGAGGGTCATCATAGAGAAGTCGCCTATTCTCAGTCCTTGCCCCACAATGGTGGAATGAACTACCCACCCCAGTTAGGACAGCCGAAACACGTCCAATCTTTCGCCGTCGACTAAAGACGCACTTCTTCAACCATTATCTGAATTATTTTTTTAAATAAAAAATTTTAAATATCGAACCCTAACTAACCGTACTGTCATGCACTTGTCCTAATAAACTAACCTACACTGTAGCACTCAACACTTTGATGAACATTGTTGCTCAGCTGATAGAGTTGTGCCCTTCCTGATGGCTTGTCGTACAGAACTTGTAAGTCGCTTTGGATAAAAGCGTCAGCTAAATAACTAAATGTAAAATGTAAATGTAAGACAAACTCTAACCTTAACCAACTTCGAAAGAGCGCCTAAGCTTAACCGTCCAAAGAACTTGCAGTCACACGATTGGGCGCACATGTCACATGACCAGAAACGTCAGTGGCCAATCAGATTCGCAAAACGCACAAACCGTTTGGTAAAAGTAATGACGCCCCCCCTTAACATGAGGGAAGCCGAGAACGCATAGCTGTCAGTGCGCACAGGGGTGAAATTGTGTGTCACAGCTGGGAGCGTTGCGTGTTTGCAATGGAGGAGAAGTTTGGTTCACTTGTAAATAAACTATTCACATAAATGAAACAAAACATAATGTTAATGTCTCCATCAGGGTTTCCATTAGAAAATGTCACTCTCCCGGACAAATGTGAGAAATTCCGGTCAGTTTATTGAGCTTAAAAACAATTGATAGGCAGGCTATATAAAGAATGACATCCTCAAGGCATGTAGATTTATAATATTTTAACTTAAAACTATGCTACTTTTGCGTATATACAGTCATTAATATATTCCAAATAAAATAAGTCCCTCGAGACTCCGTGCTGCTCCTGACTTGAAATCAAATAGGTGTCTGTGGGCAGTCGGCCCGACATTAACAGCAGTCTGTTATAATCACATTTTTATGAGCTAACGAATTCCATTATATTGGACATTTGTATTATTTATATCAAGCGAAGAACTGAGAAATTTGGCAGAGAGAGATGGCAACATTATCGTGGGGTTCACTGGAATATAAACGTTGCGTGATGACTATCTCCGCCTCCCAACGAAGAACTAATCCCAATAGTATGCAACTGCAGAGCCAGCAGCGCTATCAGGTCCGGTCTGGGGACCGCTCAGCAGCGCCACCCACCCAATGGCTGAATTGCCAATGGCTGAATTGGAGTATTGCACTGTGCGCGCACAACTGTGAGCTCTGCGGCTCTGCAGTTGCATGTTTCTCGCAAATCCAGCACCAAGCTCCCGCACCGCCATTCTCATCAGCAAAACACAGGTTGCGAGGGAATTATTTTCACAGGACATTATGACAGAGATATTTAAATATGTCGGACTTCAACAGAATATATATATATATAATTAGTAAACTGTCTGGGGCATTTTGTGCTCCCCTTAACTGATTTTCGAGGGCATTTTGTCCATTTTCACGGGCATTTTGCCCCAAGCCCCCGTTAATTTCGAACCCTGCATATGATGGGGAGGGGATTGTACATTAGGAGGGGGTGGGTGGGTGGGAGAGAAATATACATACGGCAGGGAGAGAATATATACATGCAGTGGGGAGGAGACTGTCTATTAGACAAACGTCTAGACAGACAAGACAAACGTCTTTCTCTGGTCTGCATCCCCTTAACAGTTGTGTGTATTGAGCCATACTGTATTGTACCCATTCTGCAATCTGTTAAATATAGTTTTCATTCATTCATTCATTCACGTGTCTGGTGCGCCCAGCCATCTGTAAAATGCGGAAGCAGCCATTTTAGCGAAGGCTAGCTCAGCCTCAGTTTTACTCGTTTATAAAAATGATTTAAAATGTTTATTAGCAACACCAAGCTTTCAAACCCTGCCGCATGTGTGTGTGAAACCCTAATGGAACGCTGGGTACCTTTGACATTTATATCTGATATATTTTGGACCCACCGCTAGCTTTTAAGCAGTGCTTTATGGTGCACATTAACCTGGCTACTACGGAGGAATAAGTGACTGCGTATTCGAGCCCCTGGCTTGCATTGCAGTCATGAAAGGGGCTACAAGCTAGCCTGATAACGTTAGTTAGAAACCAAGCTAGCCTATGTCAGGCTGCTCAGTGCTTACCTGGCCAATAATGTGGTCCTCCTCCTGGACAGATAGATTTGTTAAATCATAATATCCACAGTGGTGTGCTGTGCTGGCTGCTGGTCCTCAGTAAAGGTCGAAAAATAAGTTGCTAATGTGCTATTCATTGCATATGCCAAAGTGGACCACCAGGCTAAACGTTCCCAGCTTCATCTCGTGAGATACCAAGGCCAAGACGTTTGGTCACGTTTGCTTTTAATGTGATTTGATTGGCCATTATGGCCAGATGCGAAATTAGCATATATTCCCCTACCTAGAGAACCAAGCTGGGGGCATGTTAATGAGCTAAGCCCAACCCAGCTTGAATCTTATTGGCTAATAATGAGGTAATAGGATGAATAAACCAAAAAAAAACGGCTTGGCGTCCTACTCCTAACCTCGTTCACAGCTTTATCTCGTGAGCCTCCAGGCTGGCTGCCTCAGTCAGTGACAGTGTTAGAGAGAGTGGGCGCAGTTTTGCTCGTTGGGTTAATTTCTCCAGGAGGGAGACAATTATTATAACAGATGAAAAATAATGATTTTTTTTTATTATTGTAAACTATAAATTTTTTTTAAATAATTTCTTTTTTATTTTATTTTTAATTTAAAAAAAATTTGGGAGAGCTTGGCTTCCCTTGGCTTCCATGAATATTAGCCACTGCTGCTGACACTAATAACGTACATTTATTTCCCCATGACATGGCGGGATAAAGGCATCCAACTTCCCCACTGCACAATACAAGCAGATTTTTTACCTACTGGGTGAGCCTACTGCATAGTGTGAGGGGTAGGCATGTCTTAATTACATATTACTGAGCTGGTGTTAAATGTATTCTTATAGAGTCAAATACACACTGAGCTGGTGTTAAATGTATTCTTATAGAGTCAAATACACACTCAGCTGGTGTTAAATGTATTCTTAGAGTCAAATACACACTGAGCTGGTGTTAAATTCTTATAGAGTCAAATACACACTGAGCTGGTGTTAAATGTATTCGTATAGAGTCAAATACACACTGAGCTGGTGTTAAATGTATTCTTATAGAGTCTGTTGTAGCCAATTTAATGATTTTCTGCCGTTATGTTATTGTATGAAGGCACCGTGTCACCATGAAAGTGTTGACCAATTAGCAGGCAGTGGGCACAGGAGGCGGGGCTCATGTGCGCTCAGGTGCAGTCTATATGTATGTGTTCACAGGTGTGCAGCAGCAGGGAATTGGGTAATTATCACAGGGAAGCCACACTATCTTTTTACCATGCTCATTTGTTTTGTTTTCAGTTATATTGAGTCACTTTTTGGGTTTACTTTGTAGCAACTATCCTGTGTTTAAAGTCCAGTTTAAACACAGAGTTTACAGTACGCTTATATTTGTCCACACTGCAAGTAAGAATAAAAACTCTCAAAAGTACTCAAGGAGAAGACATCTTTTTATTATCAACAAGCATCACACGTTGGAAAGAGCTTCACCCAGTATTCCCTCACTGGCATCTTTTCTTGTTAGGTTGCCCTTACAGAGTCAAATACACACTGAGCTGGTGTTAAATTTATTCTTAGAGTCAAATACACACTGAGCTGGTGTTAAATGTAGTTAAATGTACACAGATTTAACTAAACTATCGGTGGGTGAATAATAAACCATGCAGCCTCAGTGCCAGTACAGTGACTCAGAAGGAGCTTCTATCCCCAGGCCATCAGGATGCTCAATGACAATGACACTATATAACAACCCATCATCTACATTATGTAACGGTTGTGACAACGTCACCTCAAACTCTGATGCCCCGAGTGGGAGTTGAACCCCGGTCTCCCACACCGCGGGCAGCAACACAGACCGCTATACCAAGCGGTGAATTCACTTCTTTGTACCGTGTCTATGCGTCTTGAGGATGTGAGAGAGTTTAACCCATATCACCGCTACTCACCCCAGCCCTTCGTGACTGCGCTTCACGATACCATCCTGGCACCGCTACTCACCCCAGCCCTTCTTGATTGCGCTTCACGATACCATCCGTTACACATACACTCGGGGTTAGATTTATTTAAAAAAATTTAAATCCAGGGCTTTTTTTGCCCCCCTTAATTGATTCTCGGGGGGCTTTTTTTGTATTTCGGGGGCACCGCATTTTTTTAATGAAAATTAACAAAGATTAAACATTGTCGACACTTTTTTTTACAGTATTCGTCCCTATGTTTGATAACGTAATGTTAATGTCTCCATATATAGGGCTCTACGCTAACCTTTTTCCCAAGGAGCACATGTGCTCCTAAATAAATAAATCTAAATAAAGATTTACGAGCACAAAGAAATTTAGGAGCACAGTGAAAATTGTTCAAGTAACAGAGTTTATTAACAAACAATTTATTACGACGAGCATTGCGAGGTGATCATGGAGTAGACGTGTTTCACATGAGCTCCCTTCTACCGTGCGGAATATACGTTTTTCCCCATTAGTCTTTATTTAATTTTTATTTGTTTTTTGTCTGCTTGTTAAGTCGTCGAGTTTCAACTACTGTCGTCAACTTTTTTCGACTTTCTGCGATGTCGGTGGTGGAAACCAGATCCATGAGCGCTCCAGCCAGCAAACTACCACCGGGCCTGGCCGCACCATCGCCCGGTGTCGGGGAGATAAGCGAAGCTGTGCTCTCGGTCATGACCAAGCTCCATGGAGAATCTGAGACGCGCTTCGCTGAAACACAAAGAAAAGTGCTGGCGGATTTTTGTGATAACCTTCATCGAGAGATATCAGAGGAAATAAGGTTGGCGGTCGTCCCGTTGATAGACAAGATGGAGTCGCTGCACGCTGTCTCCTCGGCTAATGCTATCGAACTAGCTGCGCTAACGACGGAGGCCTCATTACAGGGCGAGAAGATGCCGGATCTGGAGCTCTCCCTGCTGGCTAGGCAGGCCGAAGTTGCCAAACTACAGTCGGTAATTGTGGAAATACAGTCCCGGGAGAGACGCTACAACATCAGGATTGTTGGAGTACCGGAGGGCAGCGGGGAAGGCCGTCTCTCTGAGACCATGCTGGAATTGCTGCAAGAAATACTGGGGAATGACATCCTCCCCTCCCCTCCCGTATGTGAATCGGCCTACAGAGCGGGCAGGACCACTCCTGGAGTGAACAAGGAACCGAGGCCCATCATTGTCAAGCTGAACAGGCTACAGCAGAGAGAACTCATCATGCGGTCGGCTCGTGCCAGAAGGGGTAATCTAAGGCTTGGCGATCACAAAGTGGCCATTTTCGAAGACTTTACGCCGGAGGTTCAAGCACAGAGAGGCGAATACAAAGTGGTCCTGTCCAAGCTATGGAAACTAGGCCTGAGGCCCACGCTATTCGCTCCCGCAAAATGATCTGTGTTGGATAAGGTCGATGGTCTGCGTTCATTTTGGTCGTTGGCTAAAGCGAAGGAATATCTCGAGGGGATAGCCGAGACTGTAGCTTGATATCTATGACGGGTGAGTGACTTGGCGATGTGGGCCTGAATACATTGATAGGGCCGACTATTCATGCTGTCATGCCTAGACATGCTAACTGTCCACTGCCCATCCAACTAGCGGGGCTTCCCAATGACTTCTGTTACTTGCTAATGCTGACCTCATGGTCGTACTTGTGTATCGCCTCTTTGGAAGCTAACGAGCTAGCTGAACAATGTACATAACAGACTCTAACGTGCTATCCGGATTCATCACTAGCTTACGCGCTAGCCTCGGGCTAGCTAGCGGGCTGCGTCTAACGTCTGCGCTGAGACATTCGAGACCCGTTAATATTTACGCACTTTGGTTGTTGTTGCTGTTTAAGTGTCATCGGTTCGCACAATTCAACGGTGATCGGGTCCTTAACTAACTTCTTGTATGCTTTTATTTTTATATCCAGGCTGTTTTGAGCTTTGGGCTCCGGTAGGAGAAGATCGGTTGAATATATATATAAACAATATATGATAACAGGTTGTGTCAGGTATTGCTTATTACCATCCCCGGGTTAATGAATGTGTTTAATTCTATTCTTACAAAGGTTATGTCATTCCAACCGTTGTGCCTGATCAGAGGGGCACTTACAGGTGTGCACTTTGACCATAACCCCACTTTTTTCCCTTTCTTATTATTGTCGTTGTTTAAATGACATCTGTTTGCACAGTTTGCCTGTGATCCTATCCTGCCTTGGACTATCTGCTGGTATGCTTTAATTTAATTTTGTTTTGAATTTTCCTTTATCCATTTGTGCTATAACATTGCGACGTTGATGCGCAGACTTGGAAGTAGATGGTTGCAGGGTCGATGTTGAGTTATTATATAATGATGGCTATTTTTTCCATTATAGTTGTCTCATGTTAGGGCCAAGGCTCACGGTGGTTTTCGACCGATATCTTTATTGAAACAATATATGATAACAGGTTGTGTCAGGTATTGCTTATTACCATCCCTGGGTTAATGAATGTGTTTAATTCTATTCTTACATAGGTTATGTCATTCCAACCGTTGTGCCTGTTCAGAGGGGCTGTTACAGGTGTGCACTTTGACCACTGCTGGTATGCTTTAATTTAATTTTGTTTTGAATTTTCCTTTATCCATTTGTGCTATAACATTGCGACGTTGATGCGCAGACTCGGAAATAGATGGTTGCAGGGGTGATGTGGAGTTATTATATAATAATGGCTATTTTTTCCATTATAGTCTATTTGCCATCCCATAGAGCCCCATTGTGAACCCGGAAATTTCGGAACCACCAAAGTTTTATGATGGATATGGATAGTACGGTCCCCAGCACTCAGAAACTGCCGGATGCTAAGTTGTAAATGTTGGGCAACTTTTTTTATTTGCATAATTAGCATTAATTTCCATAATCGCCTAAATGAACAAATCTCGGAAACTACTTGATCAATTTCAACAATGTTGGAGTTGTTTTGGGGGTTATTCAGGATGCTGAATCCATTTATGATACTTAAGAGAAGAAAAAAGTTTCAAAGTTGCAATATTTACTGGAATTTACCAAATTTCTAATCATTTTGGTGCCATTTTTAATGAATCTTCTGTTTATAAATGTTTCAGAAGATGCTGAATTTATAGATCATTTTCATGGAAAGTTCAATTGTAAACAGAATGATAATAATAATAATAACTTTAATTTGTAGAGCGCCTAATGGGGTACTCTAGGTGCTTATGCTTGGTTACTGGGGTAACTGCTGCAGTTGAGCTCTGCCATGAGTCCACGTGGCAGCGGAGCAGTTTGCTGCCACAACTAGAAACTATTCTACTGAATTTTTGTATGTAACTGTTACCTTATCAAATGTCCTCAGAACCCCAGTTCCTAGCCTTGACTGAGACTTCAGTGCGCTAATCGTTAATGCAAAACTTCCAAGTGAGTAGTGGCTAATTTGCACCATGATCTCATTCCTACTGTGGCAACGAGCAACTGCAGCTGCAGCAAATACATACCCCTGATTTTCAAGGATTGTTGTTTCAATGCAAGTAAGTTGAGAAAATAGAAATAGATACACAAACTGTGGTTTTACTATCCAATAACAAACACTGAATATAATATGATCACAAGCTGTCAGGTGGCTAACGTTAACCCTAAGAGCTAGCTTACTACAGTAAGCTAGCTCTACAGTAAGCTACAGTAAGCTACAGTAAGCTAGCTCTTAGGGTTAACGTTAGCCACCTGATGGTAACTAATGTTAATGCATAGCTAGTTAGCTATGTTAGCAATGTATGTCATGTAGGGGTGTAACGATTCGACCTCACAACGATTAGATTCGATTACGATTCTTCAGGCAACGATTCAATGCATCATGAAATCTCTTCATTTGACCACGATTCGATTCGATAAATTTTCTATCAGTTAATTCCCCCAAAAATGTTGAATACACAAATGTGGCTGGGGGAACTGATTCACTCAGCATGAATGGACTATAGGTCAACAAAAACAATACACAAAAAAAAAGTTTTTTTTAAATATATATATATATTTTTGATTATAATCGATTCTAACATTTTCAAATCGATGCAGTTGAATCGTCACATTAGAATCGATGCATTTCGATGCATCAATTAATCGTTATACCCCTAATGACATGAATGTGTGATTATTACCTAGCCTCGCGTCACCAGGCTCTATCCCTTGTCACACAGAGAAGCATCAAGTTTGATTCTAAATATTGTATAGAGTATTCATATGGTACTTTTGCTCTCCTTAATGTAGAATTGTGTGATAGAAGATCTGAGGCAGAGAAAGAGACCCAAAAGGTAATGCAAATACCAGTCAAGATCATGTAGGATACCAATAACATGGGAAATACATGTTTTCATTGGAATAGTGAACAGCCCGTCCGAAATGTACATTCTGGCAATGTATCCATATTGCTCTGTAATGTAGAGTGTGTGGTAGTGCAGAGACGGAGGATACAAATAGTGCATTCTTCTTTTGTTAATTTCAGATTGACATGTCAAGGAAGAAATGCCTATTCAAGCCCTGTGACGGCAAGAACAATGACTTCAAGACAGCTGGACCAAAAGGCATTACAGCTTTGCTTCAGAAGAGTGAAGAGCTTGACGATTCAGCTACAACTGAGACTTTATCGAACATCATTGCTACCCATGGTGTGTCAGCCTCTGTAGTTTGTCACAAATCATGTTATAGCTCATATACCTCTAAGTCTAGAAAGGCAACCAAAGGCAAGCTCAGCTCATCTGATGGTCAGCTAGGGAAACGTATGTCTCATTCTCATGCCTTTGACTTTTCTAAACAATGTCTGTTTTGTGGTATCATTTGCAAACCCAAAGACACCAAACACCCTGATAGATGGAAGCCAGTGAAACAATGCCGGACTGTTGAGAGACCAGGAATGCCATCCTTCAAAAACATCATCTAGTCTAAATGTGATGAGCGCCAGGATCAATGGGCTGAGGAAGTGGCTCTACAGGTAAATGCCGTCCTGGACCTGCATGCAACTGATGCCCAGTATCCCACCAAGTGCTACGATGACTTCAAGAGAGTTTCCTCAAGTGCAAGTTCCCAGTGCAGACCGTTTGATAGCTATTTAGCTGCTGTCATTGACCACATGAATGCAGCCAAGTCATCAACCTGGACAGTGTCAGAGTTACATGATATATATGTAGCCAACTCCGGGCACCTCTGCAGTAAGAGGATGCTATCTAACTTGTGTGACTTTTATGGTGATGCTGTAGCTGTCATGAGGGTGGAAGGGTGCCAGACTATTGTTGATTTTAGACATTCCATGAGTATGTCACTCAAACTGGTAAAACGAGATAAAACCACTGCTGCTGATGAGAGTGCAAGCTGAGGTGCAGAATATTCCCTTGCACCGTGAATATGACCGTGGAAGCTTCCAGCATGACAAGATCATACAAGCCACAAGTCCATCCCTTTTGAAGTTTGTCTCCTGTCTGGTATCAAAGGAAGGAAAAGTGACCAAACCATCACTTACACTCGCTCAGTGCATCCAGCAGCACATCAGTGGGAGCTGGAATCAGACAACCCTGGGGCTTGCCGTAAGACTCCACCATAAATATGGTAGCGCAGAGCTGGTCAAGAATCTTAACGAGCATGGCATTGTCACCACCTATGATGAAGTCATACGGTTCCGGAAGTCAGCTGCCAAATATGCTTCAGAGTACCCAGATAAGTATCTGCGCACAGTTGGCTTGGGGAGGCAGATTGGCCCCATCCACAGTTGGGGTGACAATTTTGGTCTCACACTGAACGGTTGCCGCACGACTCATGCCATGGCCACTCAGTTTGTGCAGAATCCTGCAGGTATTCTGTTCCCTGGAGGAGCCACTCCTGGTGGTGGGGTCATGTCACTAAAACTACCTCGTCTGACAAAGCTTGACGCTGGGAAACTCTGTCTGGCTCACAAGAGCAGTTTTGTGATCGAACATTACACAGGCCCCAAGAAGATGACACCACCAGCTCTGAAAGAAGTCCCAAGAACTGATGCTATCCAAGATGCCATCACACAGTGTGTCAAGAGCACAGAAGAAGGATGCTGCTTGGCTCTCGCAGCTCCACTCTTCCCCTCTTCCCCTGGACTGGTCAGCATACAATGCTGTGCAAGATCGCAGTGATGATAACAGAGCTCCAAAACTGAAGACCATAAGTGATGACATTAAAGTAAATTCAGAGGAAGATGAAGACAGTGGGGAGGAGTTTGATGATGAGGAGTTTGATGATGTGGATTCAGAGTTCTGAACACGGTAGCGACTTTCTGAGTGAGAAGTAATTATCTACTACTATGCAGTAGGAGGAAGCACATATTGTTATGTTGTGGCCTATATGCTTGAGTAATGTAAATATCTTTCTTTTGTTATTTCTGTTTTATTAAGCTATGTTATTGTACACAGTTTGACCAGTTTTAGTGTTTTTCCTTGCTGTAACGTTACAGGTAGTAAATAAAAGAGCGGATGCCCTTCACATCTGAGTCTTTGTCTTGACAACGCAATCTTTATACACCTGCCTATCTACTGTACTATGACAATATGACATTACCATATGAACTATTTGGGGTCAGTAGAGATATTGTGAATACATAATGTCTGTGCTGTCCAAATGTAATAATTTCAGTGTCCTCTAAAACTTTCTAATTGACTGAAAATGCACAAATATTGCACCAAAATTAGTAGAAATTTGGTAAATTCCAGTAAATATTGCAATTTCAAAACTCTTGAGTATCATCAATGGATTCAGCATCCCGAATAACCCCCAAAACCACTCCAACATTGTTGAAATTGATCAAGTACTTTCCGAGATTTGTCCATTTAGGTGATTAAACAAATGTATGCTAATTATGCAAATTAAAAAAATTGCCCAACATGTTAAACTTAGCATCCGGCAGTTTCTAAGTGCTGGTGACCCATACTATCCATATCTATCATAAAAGTTTGGTGGTTCCAAAATTTCCGGGTTCATTGTGTTGGCAAATAGACTATTATGGTTATCTCATGTTAGGGCCAAGGCTCAGGTGGTTTTCGACCGATATCTTTATTGAATTTTATTTTTATTATTATTTGTGTTTATTGGACTAGTGGGGGTTTAATCAGGGGTTTATCTAGAGGGGGGTCGGAGTGGGGAGCGTCTTATTGGATCCATGACTCCAGTGGGAAATGATAGGAAGATGACCATCCTTAGTGGATGGGGCATAGGGAGGGGATTGGAGAGTGGGTATAGGAGGGCTTATAATAGGACGGGTGGGTTAGGGTTTAGAGTAGAAGGAGGGGGGGTTGTAACTGGGGTGGTATTTTTATGTGTTTTATGTACTGTTGTCTTATATGTGTGTAATTGTTCCTCCTCTGAACTCCTGGGATTGACCGTCTGGGCCCGCCTGGATCAGCACCTCTGTACTCAGCCTGGCTGCACTGGTATGTTCTCTACGCATTTAGACAAACTCGACCATGGCTAAATTGAATATTTTTATTTGGAACGCAGGAGGTCTTAACGCCCCACACAAGCGTGCCAGTGTCCTTTGGTTATTGAAGAGAAGAAATATTGACATTGCTCTCCTTAGTGAGACGCATTTATTGGTGGGTGATGTGTCAAGGCTAGCAAATCAACAATATCACGTTATCTCCTCATCCTCAGCCGATGATAAGACGAAAGGAGTCGTCATAGTTACAATACGTAACCTTGATATCAAAGTCCTGGATGTGTGGTCGGACACGGAGGGAAGGATTACTATAGCAAAAGTTGAGTTCTCTCATAGGAAGATGGCAATAATAGCATTGTATGCCCCTAACACATTTGATTCAGCGTTCTATAATACAATCACGGAGAATATGTTGGAACTTACTGGATACGCTCTCATTGTGGGTGGCGATTTTAATGCGTGCTGGGATGCGGAGATGGATAGGTCCGGGTCCTCTGAAACAAGCGATCAAAAACGGTCCTCTAAGGCCCTCAGGATGTGGGCCCAGGACACTGGGCTCGCAGACCTATGGCGCTTATCCAATCCCACCCTCAAGGATTACCCTCACCTGTCTGCCAGACACAAAACCTTCTCTCGAATAGACTATGCATTCGCATCCCCTAATTTGTTTGATAGTTTCGACGTCTCATTGGTTCCCCTGGCTCTCTCGGACCACAAGGGGATTTTCCTTGTGGCAACCTTTGGCAGGCTCTCCACGAGAGCTCCCAGGTGGCGTTTTAACTCAACCTTATTAAAGAACGATGATTTCTGCTCTGAGTTCGGGAGTAAACTAGCTGAATTCTTGCAGATCAATGTTGGCACGGTCGATGACCCCAGGGTCCTATGGAACGCATTGAAAGGATTTATCAGGGGTCATGTCACACTTTTCTCCTCCAACTTACGTAAATCCTGATCAAAAAAACTAGAAGGACTGGAAACATTATATGCGGATCTATACGCATCTTTGCAAACTAACTATAGTGAACGACTAAACACACAACGTAAGATAGTCAAGAAGGAAATAAACTCCATACTTAAACAACAGTCTGAGTTCTTGATACATAGGACAAGGCAAAATTACTACTTTCACGGCTCCAGGCCTAGCCATCTATTGGCAATGAAAATACGCTCGAATGATCATTTCTCGGATATCCCCTCGATCAAGACGCGACAGGGTACAATCACTACTGATTCGAAAAAGATCAACAACACTTTTAAAGAGTTTTACTCAGTTATATAGCTCAGAGGTTAATCTCGACGACTCTAAATTTGAATCGTTCATTGACGGGCTTGAGATACCCCACATTTCTGAGGAAGAGGCTAAGGAACGGGAAACCGATCACCCTTATGGAACTAAGGGAGACGATCGCTGAAATGCAGAGGGGTAAGGCACCAGGCTGGGATGGTATTCCACCCGAGGTGTATTTAGCTTTCTGGGACCAACTGGGCCCATTGATGCTCGATATGATCAATTACGCTATCGAACAGGGGGAGTTCTCAAGAGATGTCAACATGGCGCTGATTTCTTTACTTCTCAAGAAGGACAAAGATCCCAATGATTGTGGTAGCTATTGTTATGGTTTGTAACCGACCCCAATCGCACAACACAAGACAGGTATGAGAGTAAGCCAAAACAGGGCAAATGTTTCTTATAGAACAAAAAGCGGCACAGTCCCTTTTAAGGGAGAACACAAAAACACTAGAGACAAGGAAATCTGGAAAATGCGGCACTGTGCCTTTAAGAGGTGAACAGGCTAAGGGACTAAGGCTAAGGGCCAGGGCTAAGGACCAGGGCTAAGTGTCAGGACCAGGGGCACTGGAGAGGGGGACAGGGACAGAGGCCCGGAGAGGCGGGCTGGAGACAGGGACAGAGAACAGGGTTAAGGCCATGGACAGGGCGAGGGCCAGAGCTGCTTACAGGGATGAGGACAGGGTTCCGACGGCGGAGGCCTGGCACAGGGACAGGGGCCCGACAGCGGAGGCCTGGCACGGGGACAGGGGCCCGACAGCGGGGGCCAGGCACGGAGATCCTCCTCCTCCTCTTCGGATGCTGCAGACGGGCAGCGCAGAACACAGGGGGTCCCAGGGGACCGGGGCGAGAACACGCCATCCTCCCGTGGAAATAGGGAGCGATGACGAGTCAGGGTCCGAGGGGAACGGGATGAGCACACGCCATCCTCCCGTGGAATACTAGGGAGCGACGACGAGCCTCACCCCAGGAACGAGGATCACGAAGAGACGCCTTCCTCCCGTGGAATCGGGAGCGATGGCGAGCCGCCTTGACGACAGGTGGTGAATGGCTGGGCCGGCGTCTCACGCCGGAGACGCGGCAGGTGATGGTGACGTACAGAATGGTAACGTACAGCACTCCATGAACACAGACACAGATACAGAACGACCCGACCAGGACTGGAAGGGAGGTCCAGGTATATAAAGCCCTCTGGGGCGCTAATCATAAACTATGACAGCTGCGTGAAGGTAGTCCAAGGGTGGGGGCTGGTGAAGAGTAGAGGAGAGTAAATCATCGCAAGGGTGGGGGCTGGTGAGGGAGAGTAGACCGGGAAAAGTTCAGGGAACAGGCGAATCCTCACAGCTATAGGCCCTTGAGTCTTCTCGGGGCCGATTTAAAAGTGTTTGCCAAGGTGCTGGCCCGCCGCCTGCAGAGATTTATGACGGTATTGGTACACTGCGATCAAACTGGTTTTATCCCGGGGCGCCTGGCTGCAGATAATCTTAGGAGGCTGTTGCATGTAGTCGATAACAGTAAAGACAATACAGCTCCGTCCACTGTTCTGTCTTTGGATGCCATGAAGGCGTTTGACAGACTAGAATGGTCATACCTGTGGAAGGTACTTGAGGTCATGGGTCTGGGAAAGAATTTTATTCATATGATTAAAGTCCTGTATGCCTCGCCGTCGGCAATGATACTGACAGGCAAAAACTGTTCCACACTTTTCCCAGTCTCCAGATCTTCTAGACAGGGTTGTCCTCTGAGCCCGGGACTATTCGCGCTTTCCCTCGAACCATTGGCCCAATTTATTAGGCAATCAGAGGACATCGTCCCCATAATGATCAATAATACACCACACAAAATTGCTCTCTATGCGGATGACCTACTGATTTTTATGGATGACCCTTCCCGGTTGGCCACAAAATTATTGGAAATAATCAACGACTTTGGTAAACTGTCAGGCTTTAAGATTAACTGGAACAAATCAGCCTGCCTACCTCTTAATGAGCTGGCCAAGGCGGTGCGACTACCAGCTGATATCCCCATAGTGGAACATTTTAAATACTTAGGTATAGAGATATTCCCCACGCTGAGTCAAACTACTAAGTACAACTTCACGGGTACTTATGATAAAATACGCCAGGATCTAGACAGATGGTCGTCCCTTCCTAACTCCCTACAAGCCCGAGCTTCCATAATCAAAATGAACGTTCTGCCTAGGATAAATTTTGTTAGCTCAATGCTCCCCCTGCCTCCTCCAATAGACCACTGGCGCAAGGTACAATCGATGGTATCTAAATTTATCTGGAATAACAAACGCCCGAGAATCAAAAGAGCTACTACTCAACGTAGGAAACAAGATGGGGGCCTCGCAATCCCTGATTTTAAGCTTTATTTCTGGTCCTTCTCACTGAGACCTCTGATGTGCTGGCTAGACCCTGTAGATGCTGTATCTTGGCGCTCCTTAGAAGCGGCGGCGGTCTCACCGCTAAGATTGCAGGATGTGGTGTACTCCACTGTCTCTATTTCGAAATGCCGGCTGAGGTATGGACCGATCATAACTCACGTGATCCAAACGTGGCGTAATGTACAGAGGTCGTGTGGGGTTAAATGCCCATGGCACCTGGACTCTCCAATTTTTAATAACCAGCAATTACTTGTTGGGCACAAGCCGGTTAATATTCCTCAATGGCAGAGGAGGGGAGTTCATACTCTGGAGGATATTTATGATAAGAACGGCCTCTGTGCGTTTCAGGACTTAAGAGAATTTTATGATCTTCCTGGCGAGTCCTTTTTTCTTTACCTTCAACTAAGGTCAGCGCTGAGGGCGCATGGCGTGCCGTGGGCTCAAGCTTTGCACCCACACCCCTTCCTCAGGCTCATAGTGGACAGGACGACCTCCAGAGGGTTTGTCTCAGACTTTTATACGCTCTTAATTCAATCCACGTATAAAAATGTATCATTGGATACAATCTGGCGGGTGGATATCCCGGAGTTGGACCCCGAGTTTGACTGGGATGATGTTTGGGCAAATGTGGCATTATCTTCCCGCAACCCCAATCACCAGCAAATTAATTTTAATTATATTCATAGGACCTATCTTACACCTAGGAAGCTATTTGCTATGGGACTGATAACCGACTCTCTGTGCATTTTGTGCTCTCAAAAGGCCACTGGCACTTATATGCATATGTATTGGGATTGTCCACCAGTGGCCCGCTTCTGGAGGTCAATAACGGACAAACTTTCAGATCTGTGTGGCTTAACTATCCCATTCACAGCTGTTACGCTACTCCTGAACGATATAACGACACTACCTGCGTCCGTTCAACTAAAAAGGGTTGTCCTAGCGGGTGTCACAGCAGCGAAGAAGCTAATAGCAATGAGATGGAAGGAGCCTGAGAAGCTTACAGTGATTAACTGGTCCCTAACACTATTGGATGTGATTTATCTTGAGATATCCACGGCGCGGGTGATTGGGGTGGGACAGGCAGGTATTGACCTGTGGTTTGCAGCAGCCGAAAAGGTCAGGACCGCCGTGTGCGGCTGAGCGGGGTTGAGGTGCGTGTTCGGGTGAGTCCGGGGGTCTCTTGGGAGGGGGAGGAGGAAATGTTTTGTCTTGTCCTCTTGAGTTTAGCTGGGGATTTTATGGGGGGGCAGCTATTTAACTATTTCTTCACTGTTTGGTCACTTTTACACGGTCTCTGTGAGTCTATGGAACACCTCTACACGTTTTTGTTTTGTCATGAAGGTTCATTGCTCTGTTTTCGGGTCGTGTTCTCAAAAAGTGGTCCTTGTGTTGAATTGGAGATGTACGTTTTATTAATATAGGGTCACACGGCCGGGAATCGGGGCTGAACACTGGGAAAGACCATTTATTGGATAGTACCCCTTGGATTTAAAATTTAGAAGGTTGAACTCTGTTTTCTTTTCTCTTTGTCTGTATAAATTGTTATTCTGTATTATTGTTTTTGTTATTTTCTTGTGAAGTTCTATGTATTGTGATTGTGTTTAATGTGTTGTCTTGTTTCATGTGAATAATAATAAAAAAAAATTGATCAAAAAAAAAAACTATTTATTACATGCATATTATACTGTGCGTGTGCATACTAAGGGCTAAACATCTGTGCAAATAAAATTGGCCCATGCCTACTAGACGCAAAGGATATCAGTTGTCAAGCTGCTTTTGTATGTTGTAGTCTTGTCACGATACCAATATTTTGACTTTGATACAGATAGGAAAGGCAATGGAATATATTATTAGATGACAGAACATGGACAATTCTTTATACAATTATTTTATTGATTATAATTGAAACGCTATTGAATAATAGTTAAATAGTTAATACAATTATTCTGTTACAGCTACAACCAGGGGCGGACTGGGACACAAATTCAGCCCGGGACATTCAGACGCACCAGCCCACACAACAGCCGTTATGAAACACTCGTCCAGTATTAAACAACCCAAGGCTGTGGCTAAGGATGTTAAGGTTTGTAAACAACCCCAACAGCACGACACAGACAGGTAGTTCAGAGTTAGCCAAAAACTAAGGGCGAATTTATTTACAAACAGAAATGAGCAAAAAACTACGTAAAAGCATTCAGGGGGAATGTCCTTAGCAGAGTAGGCTCTGTGGCTCTGCGGCTCTGCCCAGAGCAGAGTTGGCTCTGTGGCTCTGCAGCTTATTCGATATCCACTCGGGGAGGAACAGAACAACGGAGAATGTCATTAATCGAACGTAGGGAATACGAGGCAGTCCAGTAATTAAGCAGAGTCCAGTACCAAAACAAAGCAACACTTCTTCAGTGTTTACGGAACACACAAAAAACAGAATGAAGGTCTTGAGTCCAGGAAAAAATTTGGAAATACGAGCATCAAAAAATAGACTTCCTAAAACTCACCAAGGGCAAAGTGAGATACGAGGCACGGGTCCACGGAGGCAGAGAGAGGTAACAGCGGCGACTTCCAAGGGCGTACTGGAGAAAACAACACAAGAGGAACAAGCAGTAGGTGGTGGTGACCAAAACGACCCGACACTGAATGCTCAGAAACCCGTGTATAAAAGGGCTCCCTTCAAGCTGATTGGAAACTGCATTCAGGTGCATGATGGTAATTGGTACCTGGAAGCGCGCAGTACTGGGCCAGCCCTCACAAAGGAGTCAACATCAGGGAGACCAAATCTACACCCCGCCCCTAGATGTGCACTTGTTCACAGTGCACGCACACACACACACACACACACACACACACACACACACACACACACACACACATGTATACCGTTACTTCCTGTCATTGGCATACGTTCTTTTTTTTTTTACTAACATCTCAGCGCCTCATTAGCCTAGGGATTAAGGATACATGAACTATACAACTAAGGTTAATAAGTTATAATTAAGATATCAATTGTATAAGATTTATTTAGGATAACTAAAGACAGGACTTTACTAAAGGCTGACACTCACAGTAATTTCTTCCAGAACAAGCTTAAAATAGCAAAGGATATTATGGTTGATCATTTGTCTGTCTATATCGTGTGTCTCTCTCTCTCTCTCTCTCTCTCTCTCTCTCTCTCTCTCTCTCTCTCTCTCTCTCTCTCTCTCTCTCTCTCTCTCTCTCTCTCTCTCTGCATGTGTGTGTGTGTGATTAGTGGTTGTGAAGTTGATTTATGAGGTCTGTAATTTTCTCTTTGACTGTGTGTGTGTGATTAGTGGTGTTGGAGCTTGTGCCTCACTGTCTTCCATCTATATAATGCTCATACAGATGGGTACATTGCACCACTCCTCCGTAAGCCTATAACCATGTCTGGAATATGTTATCTGATCAAATGGGGCCGCCAGTCTCCCAATTCCTGGATGGATGGTGTACGATTTAGCTCAACGCAGGCCTTTATTAAAATATCTTTATTACAGTACAGAGCGGAGACCTTTATTAAAGTATCTTTATTACAGTACAGAGCGGAGACCTTTATTAAAGTATCTTTATTACAGTACAGAGCGGAGACCTTTATTAAAGTATATTTATTACAGTACAGAGCTGAGACCTTTATTAAAGTATCTTTATTACATTACAGAGCTGAGACCTTTATTAAAGTATCTTTATTTACATTACAGAGCTGAGACCTTTATTAAAGTATCTTTATTACATTACAGAGCTGAGACCTTTATTAAAGTATCTTTATTACAGTACAGAGCTGAGACCTTTATTAAAGTATCTTTATTTACATTACAGAGCTGAGACCTTTATTAAAGTATCTTTATTACATTACAGAGCTGAGACCTTTATTAAAGTATCTTTATTACAGTACAGAGCTGAGACCTTTATTAAAGTATCTGTATTACATTACAGAGCGGAGACCTTTATTAAAGTATCTTTATTACAGTACAGAGCTGAGACCTTTATTAAAGTATCTTTATTACATTACAGAGCTGAGACCTTTATTAAAGTATCTTTATTACAGTACAGAGCTGAGACCTTAATTAAAGTATCTTTATTACATTACAGAGCGGAGACCTTTATTAAAGTATCTTTATTACAGTACAGAGCTGAGACCTTTATTAAAGTATCTTTATTACATTACAGAGCTGAGACCTTTATTAAAGTATCTTTATTTACATTACAGAGCTGAGACCTTTATTAAAGTATCTTTATTACATTACATAGCTGAGAGACCTTTATTAAAGTATCTTTATTACATTACAGAGCGGAGACCTTTATTAAAGTATTTTTATTTACATTACAGAGCTGAGACCTTTATTAAAGTATCTTTATTACAGTACAGAGCTGAGACCTTTATTAAAGTATTTTTATTACATTACAGAGCTGAGAGACCTTTATTAAAGTATCTTTATTACATTACAGAGCTGAGAGACCTTTATTAAAGTATCTTTATTACATTACAGAGCGGAGACCTTTATTAAAGTATCTTTATTTACAGTACAGAGCTGAGACCTTTATTAAAGTATCTTTATTACATTACAGAGCTGAGACCTTTATTAAAGTATCTTTATTACATTACAGAGCTGAGACCTTTATTAAAGTATCTTTATTACATTACAGAGCTGAGACCTTTATTAAAGTATCTTTATTACATTACAGAGCTGAGAGACCTTTATTAAAGTATCTTTATTACAGTACAGAGCGGAGACCTTTATTAAAGTATCTTTATTTACATTACAGAGCTGAGACCTTTATTAAAGTATCTTTATTACAGTACAGAGCTGAGACCTTTATTAAAGTATCTTTATTACAGTACAGAGCTGAGACCTTTATTAAAGTATCTTTATTACATTACAGAGCTGAGAGACCTTTATTAAAGTATCTTTATTACAGTACAGAGCGGGGACCTTTATTAAAGTATCTTTATTACATTACAGAGCTGAGACCTTTATTAAAGTATCTTTATTACAGTACAGAGCTGAGACCTTTATTAAAGTATCTTTATTACAGTACAGAGTGGAGACCTTTATTAAAGTATCTTTATTACATTACAGAGCTGAGACCTTTATTAAAATATCTTTATTACATTACAGAGCTGAGACCTTTATTAAAGTATCTTTATTACATTACAGAGCTGAGACCTTTATTAAAGTATCTTTATTACATTACAGAGCTGAGAGACCTTTATTAAAGTATCTTTATTTACATTACAGAGCTGAGACCGTTATTAAAGTATCTTTATTACATTACAGAGCTGAGACCTTTATTAAAGTATCTTTATTACATTACAGAGCTGAGAGACCTTTATTAAAGTATCTTTATTACATTACAGAGCTGAGACCTTTATTAAAGTATCTTTATTACATTACAGAGAGGAGACCTTTATTAAAGTATCTTTATTACATTACAGAGCTGAGACCTTTATTAAAGTATCTTTATTACAGTACAGAGCAGAGACCTTTATTAAAGTATCTTTATTACAGTACAGCACTGAGACCTTTATTAAAGTATCTTTATTTACATTACAGAGCTGAGACCTTTATTAAAGTATCTTTATTACATTACAGAGCTGAGAGACCTTTATTAAAGTATCTTTATTACATTACAGAGCTGAGAGACCTTTATTAAAGTATCTTTATTATAGTACAGAGCTGAGACCTTTATTAAAGTATCTTTATTACATTACAGAGCGGATTGATTGATTGATTGATTGAAAACTTTATTAACAGATTGCAGAATGGGTACAATACAGTACAGCTCAATACACACAATTGTTAAGGGGATGCAGACCAGAGAAAGACTTTCGTCTTGTTTCCACCAGGGTCCCCCATTTTCAATTCATCAGGACATATATGACATACATGACATACAGATAGTCAGTACTGCTACATCTATACATTTATGACATACCAGATTTGCAAATACAGTACTGTTTGTGATACAGAAGGAGTCAAGAAAAGGGAGTATATACATTTGACGTAGAAACTGTACATTGGAGGAGGTTGGGTGGGGGGGGTTGGGTACACTGGGATATTGACAACCATACTGGGTAATTTACATTGGAGGTGGTTGGGGGGGGGGGGGGCACACTGTATAGACAAGCAAAACTGTACATTGAGGGGGGGGAGACTCTGTACAAACAAACAAAATTGTACATTGGACTATTGACAAAACCATACTAGGTAAATTACTGTACATTGGAGGGGGTTGGGTTAGGATATTTACAGGGGCCAGTGTTGAATTGCAGTCTCCCGTAGGTGTCTCTTGAGAGAGGTTTTGAAAGTGGGTAGTGATCCACATTCCTTTACAGCTTTGGGTAGGGCGTTCCACATTGATGTGGCATAATTGCGAAACGTGTTTAGTCCCTTATTTGAGCCGAATCTGGGTTTAACATGATTTGTGGAGCTCCCTCTGGTGTTGTGATCGTGGTATTCACTGACCTTTGGGAAGTATTTTGCCATGTACATGGGTACCTTGGTCGTGTAGTGTATCTTGTAGACCAGGCCCATTGCAAGTTGCTGTACTCTGTCATCTACTCTAAGCCATCCTAGGTTGTCAAAGTGGGCAGGGGTGAGGTGGGTTCTAGGAGTAAGGTCAAGCAGTAGTCTGACCAGTTTGTTTTGAGATGTTTGTAATTTTGTTTTTAGCGCCTTTGAGGTGCTTTGGTACCATGAGGTGCAAGCATAGTCGTAGTACCCCTGAATGAGTGCTCCTGCCAGAGTCTTCAGGGTATTCTTGTTTACCAGAGAGGAGATCCGGTACAAGAATCGAGTTCGTTGGTTGACTTTTTTTATTACATTGGATGCCATTTTGTCACAGGAGAGATTAGCCTCTAGGATGGAACCCAGGTAGGTAATTTCATCTTTCCTTGTGACAATATTGTCACCCACTGTAACTGAGAAGCCGTCGGTCTTGCTGAGTTTGTTATTTGAACCGAAGAGAATGGACTCTGTTTTGCCCATGTGTAATGATAGTTTGTTATCAGCGAGCCATATGCAGATTCTGCCTAGTTCCGAGCTGAGGGTTTTTTCAACCTGTAACTTGTTCTTGTCAGAGACCAGCAGGGCTGAGTCGTCCGCAAACAGGAACAAGTTGCAGTCACAAGCTGACGACATGTCATTTGCATAAATTAGGAACAGTAGCGGTCCTAGTATGCTTCCTTGTGGAACACCACAGCTCACTGTGAGAGGGGGGGATAGGGTACCGTTTACCTCCACCATCTGTTCCCTCCCCTCAAGGTAGGATTGCATCCAGCTCACTGATAGACTATCAAAACCAATTGCTTTTAGCTTGTCAATCAGAATGGAGTGATTGACCGTGTCAAAGGCCTTTTGTAGGTCCAGCATGACCATGCCGCAGTATTTGCCTGCGTCCACCTCTTGTTTGATGTGGTCATTCAAATAGAGAAGGCATGTGTCAGTGGAGTGGGATGTTCTGAAGCCAGATTGGAATTCGTAGATTAGATTTTTTTCCGCTAGGTACTTTTCGACCTGTTCGTAGACTATTTTTTCCATGACTTTCGAGATGGAGGTGAGAATAGAAACAGGGCGGTAGTTGCCTGGGTCTAATTTGCTGCCCTTTTTGTGCAGAGGGGTCACCCTAGCAATTTTGAAGTCCTTGGGGACGTGTCCCTGTTTTATGGAGAGGTTTATTATGTGTGTGATGATTGGGGTGATGGCGGCTGCTGAGTCTCTGAGGAATTTGGAGGGGATTAAAGTATCTTTATTACATTACAGAGCGGAGACCTTTAGACAGAGATAGACAGAGAGAGAGAGAGACATAGAGACAGAGAGACAGAGAAACAGAGAGAGAGAGAGACAGAGAGAGAGAGAGGATATACGTCAGAGGGCGTACACACATAAATCAACTTCACAATTTTATCCAAGTAATGAAGCCTTAACTAGCCTCATGCAGAAGTCCTGTCCCTCACCCTTTGCAAATCCCTCCCCCTGGCCTCTCGTCCAATGTCCTGTCTCCTGCTGTGCCACGTGTCCTTCCCCCCTCCTTCCTCCTCCCCCTGCCCCTCCCTGTGCGCGCAAGAGAGAGAGAGCGAGAGAGAGAGAGAGGCGGGGCCGGCCGGCCATAGATTGATGGGGGGGCAGGGCCAGGAGCCTTAACTAGCCTCATGCAGAAGTCCTGTCCCTCACCCTTTGCAAATCCCTCCCCCTGGCCTCTCGTCCAATGTCCTGTCTCCTGCTGTGCCACGTGTCCTTCCCCCCTCCTTCCTCCTCCCCCTGCCCCTCCCTGTGCGTGCAAGAGAGAGAGAGTGAGAGAGAGAGAGAGAGAGAGAGAGAGAGAGAGAGGCGGGGCCGGCCCATAGATTGATGGGGGGGGGGGCAGGGCCAGGAGCCTTAACTAGCCTCATGCAGAAGTCCTGTCCCTCACCCTTTGCAAATCCCTCCCCCTGGCCTCTCGTCCAATGTCCTGTCTCCTGCTGTGCCACGTGTCCTTCCCCCCTCCTTCCTCCTCCCCCTGCCCCTCCCTGTGCGCGCAAGAGAGAGAGAGTGAGAGAGAGAGAGAGAGAGAGAGGCGGGGCCGGCCCATAGATTGATGGGGGGGGGGCAGGGCCAGGAGCCTTAACTAGCCTCTGGCCCTGGCCCTGCCCCCCCCATCAATCTATGGCCGGCCGGCCCCGCCTCTCTCTCTCTCTCTCTCTCTCTCTCTCTCGCTCTCTCTCTCAACATTTTTTTTTTTTTTTTTTTTTTTATATACAGTCAACATATTCTTAAATAATAGCGCTGCTGGGCATGATACAGTCAACATATAGCAAGAGAGAGAGCGAGAGAGAGCTCCCGTTCTACAGTCAATATACAGTGTACAGAGAGAGAGAGAGAGAGAGAGAGAGAGAGAGAGAGAGAGAGAGAGAGAGAGAGAGAGATACATTGGAAAGAAATTGAAATGCTATTTGGCCCTAAACAGAGAGTACACAGTGGCAGAATACCTGAGCACTGTGACTGAAGATCCTTGACTAGGTACAGACTCAGCGAGCACAGCCTAGCCATCGAGAAAGGCCGCCATAGGCAGACTGTGTGTGTTAGAAAGAGAGAGAGAGAGAGGAGAGAGAGAGAGAGAGAGAGAGAGAGAGAGAGCATGTGTGTTTGTCGTGTGTGTGTGTTAGAGAGAGAGCATGTATGAGAGAGATAAGCAAAGATGACCCCCTAAAGGATATTCAACTTTTAATGAAAGAACAAAACAGAAGGAAAAGATAACTTCACAAAGGCAACATGAATATACATAGATTCAAAAGGACAAAGATCAACACTTAAATCCAAAGAGAAGAGGGTCTATACCAGAGAAAACAAAGCAGCAAGGAGCCAATGGCCGACAATCAGCTAAATAGGCTAGCCAGGTAGGCTACTGACACCAGGCCACACACAGCTTTGGCCAACGGCCCAACGCTACCCAAGCTACACAAACGACCAAGACAATTATTTCACACACAGCACATGTCGTATCTCCAAATGTTGTGAAGTAACATATGTTTTGCCTGGAAAAAAACATCGTTATTAACAAAACATTCGGGAGGGGAAGGAAGGAAGAGTGGGGTAATGTCATGACATTTTCATTCATCTTACCTGCACCAAGGAACGCAGGGCGAAAGGCCGCAACACAGGTCTCCACGTTGACGAAAGGCCTCTCGCTGGCGGGACAAAAATAAGCTATGGCCGGAGCCTTGTCATGGTGCAGGCCCGACTACATCTTCTGTCAAAGATGATGTCGTAGTCAGAGTGCCAGAACCCCCTGCTATTCTCACGGCTAATGTCAATGGTCGTAGCACAAGCTAACAGCTAACTCTAGGCTAACTGATAGCATCAAGCTAACGTTCCCAGCCGAGCGCAGCCGGCAGCTAACGTCGTAGCTAAACAGCTAACTGGCTAACAGTTAGCTCAACCCGGCTATCGCTAACCATTAGCTAACGCAGAAGCAAGCTATGCGGCTACCACTGAAAAACTGTACAACGTGAGAAAAGCAATACAGGTGCTGACACCAGGCCACACACCGTTAGCTACTAGTACTACAACAGCTAGTCGGCCAGTTTGGCTCCAGAGAGAGAGAGAGAGAGAGAGAGAGAGAGAGAGATCCACGGCGGGAATAGAAGAGTTAATAGAATAGGTTAAAAACTCACCAAACGTCCAAGAGGATGGAGACAACCGCGTGGAGTTGACGAAGTTCATCTGCCAAACGACCATCCTCTTCATCTTGGCTGCATGCGCTGTCTCTAGGTTAGCTAACGCTAGTTAGCCTTTAGCTAAGCTAGCTACTAGCCGACATCATCATGGCTATATCCCGACTGCACCATGACAAGGCTCCGGCCATAGCTTCTTTTTGTCCCGCCAGCGAGAGGCCTTTCGTCAACGTTCCTTGGTGACCGACCGACTGATAATGACCGACCTCTTCGTCTTGGCTGGCATAACTAAGCATAACCTCCAAAGCTGCACGTGCGAAATAGTCAAACGCAGCTGATGCACGCCGGCGTACACATGATGTAACCACTCCCTTCGTTGAAACCAATAGTATGTCTGCTGCAGAGCCCCAGAGCTCCAATAGTGAGTATGTCTGCTGCAGAGCCGCAGACCCAGGAACAAGTCAGACACATTCTACAAACGTGTCTAATGTGAAATATATAAGCATATAAGCAAAACTAGATTTTAGGTCTGTGATGAAAAAGGGCCTTGCGGGAAGGGGGGCCTCGCAAAAAAAAAAAAAAGAAAAAAATTGTGCGAGGCCCCCCTTCCCGCGAGGCCCTGTGCGACCGCACTGCTCGCACACCCCCTGAGGCGGCCCTGCACACACACATGCAGAGAGAGAGAGAGAGAGGATCTACGTCAGAGGGCATACACCCATAAATCAACTTCCCAATTTTATCCAAGTAATGAAGCCTTAACTAGCCTCATGCAGAAGTCCTGTCCCTCACCCTTTGCAAATCCCTCCCCCTGGCCTCTCGTCCAATGTCCTGTCTCCTGCTGTGCCACGTGTCCTTCCCCCCTCCTTCCTCCTCCCCCTGCCCCTCCCTGTGCGCGCAAGAGAGAGAGAGCGAGAGAGAGAGAGAGAGAGAGAGAGAGGCGGGGCCGGCCCTGGCCCTCCCCCCCCCCCATCAATCTATGGGCCGGCCCCGCCTCTCTCTCTCTCGCTCTCTTTTTCTTTTAAGTGTTTTGGTTAATCAGAGTGTTTACCAATCGTATATTATCATTTTTTTGTTTGTTCCAAGTGTTATTTTTTATTACAAACCCTGACGAAGTTTGAATCACTTTATTCAAATTGAGGATTTAGTTTGAGGATACATTTTTTTTAAATTTTATCATTTTTTTTTATTAGAAACGAAGGTTCGAACGTCCGTTCGAAGAACCCTGACGAAGTTTGAATCCCAAAAACAGGCTTCGGGGACAGCCTTACCAAACATTTATAATATTCAAACGGAACTCAAACATGTTCCGTTGTGATGTCACAGTATGATGTCATAATAGAACATTCTAGAACATTTGTGATGTCACAGTATGATGTCATAATAGAACATTCTAGAACATTTGTGATGTCACCGTATGATGTCATAATAGAACATTCTAGAACATTTGTGATGTCACGGTATGCTGTCATAATAGTACATTCTAGAACATTTGTGATGTCACAGTATGATGTCATAATAGCACATTCTAGAACATGATGTCACAGTATGATGTCATAATAGAACATTCTAGAACATGATGTTACAGTATGATGTCATAATAGAACATTCTAGAACATTTGTGATGTCACAGTATGATGTCATAATCTAACATTCTAGAACATTTGTGATGTCACAGTATGATGTCATAATCAAACATTCTAGAACATTTGTGTATCTATTCAACAATTCTCTCAGAAGAACTCATTGTGCATCTTGAAACAGTACTGAACAGTACTGAACAGATAGACTAAACAACATAGATTGAACCCTGCATTTCTCAACCAAGGTGCCTTGCCTACCGTTTAGCTGTGGAAAGGTGAGTGTCCACAATGGCTAGCTAGCTGTTCTACTTGAATACTGAATGTTAATATTGAATCAGACAATATTGAATACTGAATGTTAATTCAGGTTGACAGTTGACATCATTTGACAGGGGGCTGGAAAGTTGATTTAATAAAAGAAAAAATACTAATTTAATCAGATTAATCACTTTATTCAAAATGAGGATTTAGTTTGAGGATATAAAAAAAATTAAAAATTAAATATTATAAAAAGAAAAATTAGAATACAGAAGTGAGCAATGTGTGTGCGCCATCTCTCCCTCGTAGGACACACACACATACACAAACTTGCGTGTGTGTCGGGGACGTAGGCATAGTGTAACCCGACACTTCCTCAAACGGGGTTTGACAGGCAGAGAACTAGCGAGGAGAGGGAGGGAGAGAGAGGGAGAGAGAGAGGGACGGCGGGAGGGACTGCAGAAGTGTGTGTAATGTCAACTGAGCTATAATTTATACGTATAGCTACTGTCCATCAATGTCTTCCTTTTGAATGAAATAGGTTCAGGAGAGAGAGATGTAGAGAGGGAGTGGGAGAGAGAGCGAGACACACACACAGATAGACAGATATTCTCAGCCCCCCTTTCCTCTGAGCGTTCCCAGTGATGGCTTACTATGTGCGTGTGTGTGTGTGCAAACGGGACACATCTGTGCAATAGCACACACCACCAAAGTCACTGGCTGGCCCACAGTGTGCGTGTTTGTGTGTGCGTGTGCTAACTTCGCTAACGTTATCCGCCTCAGTAACATTAGCTGCCTCGCCGGATTCCTCTTTCTCCTCATCTCTCTTTTGCTCAAAATAAAAATGAATGGGCTTCATGGCTGGCTGAATTTTTTGCGTTGTCTGATTCTGAATGTATAACTTGCCTATGCCGGTACCGTGACTTTGTTTTTCAGCGCGTACTGTGTTTCTCTCGCATGAAACCAGCCGCGTCACCGCAGTAAACTACTGTGATTGGACGTTTATGCGCCTTGTGGAATGTGGGACTTGTATTTTCTGAACTATTAACAGCGGAGCTGTTTGTAATCTTCACTCGCACACTGCGAGTAAATGATTTTTAGGGGCAAATACGAGTAAAATGCTCACACTGTAGAGCATATATTATATAATTATATAGTAAACTGTCTGGGGCTTTTCTTGCCCCCCTTAACTGATTTTCGAGGGCATTTGGTAAATTTTCGAGGGCATTTTGCCCCAAGCCCCCCTTAATTTCGAACCCTGCTCCATATAATTATTATCAAACAAATGATAATGTGCCTATTAAAGGCCAGATAAATCTCTTTCTGCTCAGATATTAGACAATTAATTTCTACATGCCTAGGTAAAGTAGTAATCTTGCTCTTGTTTTAATTCACCGCCTTCAAAAAATTTGAGGGATGTGAATATGAGCTGGTGATAAAATTCAAATAGTAGCATTGATTACCTCAGATGCACATTTATTTCTAAATTGCTGCAATAGTGACAGATGGGAAGGGTCTCCAGAGTGTCTGTGTTCCTTTCTCTAAATGAATCACATAGCTCAGGTGAGAACCACAGGGTTAATCTATCTTTTATCCTCATTTATTTAAAAGGAGCATGTTTATTGATGACAGAGAGAGAACAACATCAGGGGTGTCTTTTGGAAATAGTGTGAGATTTTGTTTTCTGTAGTCTGGAGTTTTTGATACATGCTGTGGGGCAGTGATCTCTGATTCCCAACTCAAATACTCTGCAAGCTGAATTATTATTACATCTATTTTAGAAAATCAAATCAATTGAGGTGGATTTAGCCATGTTATTCAGGTTTGGCCTGGTGGGTTCAGTAACCAGCTGGGGAAGATATAAATTACCACTAACTTCCTTAAAGTAGTTTGAGGCATTACTTAACCAATTAACATTAAAATCACCAAAGACAATCATCTCAACGTCTGAATAATGGGAGAGTAACTCTGCTAGTTTATCAATGGAGCTGATGTCACATGATTCAGTTAACACTAAAATATCAGAATCAATCTGAGAGACCAGAATTTTCAGATGATCCATATTTTGTTCTTTTACCAGACTCTTTACATTTAAATGAATTAGTCCCAGGCCTTTCCTATGTTTAAAAGAGTGTCGACTAATGAGGCTGATTCAGGTGATAACACAGTGGCATGAAGGAGGGGGAGGGGTCCGCGAGTAGGGTGTGGGATGTAAACAGTCAATCACGTGAGTGGACAGCGTGCTGTAAGTTAGCCACTAGCATACGGCTGCTGTTGCGTTTATCTGATAATCTTCAATAATAAAAGGTAGAATTCATCTTTCAGAGGTTTATTCAAAAGTGAACAACAAACAGGGAAATAATACGTTGCAATGGGAAAATTATACATTGCAACGGGGCAGAATATACAGTAGTGTGGAGATGCCAAGACATTCTGCCCAGAACAGAGAAAACAAGCTTATCAATGACTTGTTTGCAGTCAACATTGTTGAAACGGATTGTTTTTTAATTGGTTCATTTCCGTTTGATAGCATTTTGAAAAGCCCTCGTGTTCTTGAAAGTTTCAGGAAAATATAACTTTTCCGTGATAAATGGCATTTACTGGAATATTCTGGAATACACAAACGTTGTAATTTTTCGGCCTATTTATGAATCTTTTTCAAATAAACGCTAGATTATCGATAGTATATGTGTACTTATGCACGCTAGAGAAGCGGGCTGAAAAATCTATTCTCATTTCCTGATCAGCGCGCACACACACACACACACACACACACACACATTGTATACTTGTATGCCGTGACAAATAAAACTCTTGACTTGACTTGATGGGGCAAACGCTGATATATAGGTGAAAACAGATCCGATTACCCAAAGACTGGTAAAAATAGATTCTTTACCTCAGATCAGATGTTCTCCAAAAAGGTTATTCCAATTCCTGATCGCCATTCCAAATATCGATCGCGTTTATTGATTCAGCGCTGGGTACTGTAAATATGTATTTCACATTGTTTTCCGGCTCGGCAATCACTTCGATCCTTCAGATGGCTCGCCGAAAAAGTAAAATGAGGAAACTGGACTCCCAGTTTCAGGTCCATTCTGGACGAAAGCTGGGAACCTTTTCCTTCTCCTCTGATGTTACTGGAGGAGGAAGCTTCATGACAACTTGGTAATAGATCTGACCAACTGTAGTCGATAAAGATCAATCAAATGTAGCTAGTATTACTGAATGAAACTGTAAACAGAGAACCTATTGGGATGCTAGATCCTAATGTGAAACACTGTGATTTACATCTATCTTTTTCATGCTTGCTTATGCCTGTATTTTTTACTGTTGTGAAGCACTTTGAACTGCAACTTCTGTATGAAAAGTGCTATACAAATAAAGTTATTATTATTAGTATCACCCTGATAGCGATATTGGGTATATGATCTGTGCATCCCTATATAGGCCTATTCGTTCAACATGTTACTTTCCAGTGTAGTGTTTGTTACTTTCAAAAGTAATGGTTACAACTAATTACATTTAAATTCTTCTTCTTTCTAGACTCCTTTGCCTTACAACTGTCCATCTGTGAAGAAGAGGTTCCCCCTGAGCAGCAGGAGAGGAGTCTGGACCAGGAGGAGCCAGAGCCCCTACAGATGAAAGAGGAACAGGAGGAACTCTGGACCAGTCAGGAGGGAGAGCAGCTCCAAGGTCTGCAAGAGGCTGATATCATGAAGGTCACATTCAATCCTGTCTCTGTGAAGAGTGAACATGAGAGAGATGAAGAGAAACCTCAGTCCTTGTGGTTTAACCAAATCCAGGACCCAGAGCCCCTACAGATTAAAGAGGAACAGGAGGAACAAGATCTAGAGGAGTCTGATAGGTGCTTACATCCTGTGAAATATGAAAACTATAGTGAGAATACTCTGTCCTCACAACTCAGCCTAACCCAGGACCCAGAGCTCCTACAGATTAAAGTTGAACTACATCCAGGGCTGGAAGAAGCGGATCGCTCCAAGATCACAGTAGACCCAGTGAAATGTGATGATGCTGAAAAGAATGATCAGCCTCTTCAAACCCAAAGGGAGAGAAACGGAGAAGCATACTCTTTACCCAGCACTTCAACTGAACAGATGAATACAGAACCTGATGCTGAGGACTGTGGAGTATCAGAACCAGCCAGTAACCTAGATACAGCTGGTGATTTAGAACCGACTAGAGATGGCCAGCTTCTCTCTTCAGACAGTTCTGAAACTGAGACTGATGACAATGATGATGACAGTCCTGAAACTGAGCCCAATGACAGTGATGAATGGAAGGAGAGTGGAGGACCAGGTTTGATGACTCTGAAACCAAAGAAGACACAGAAAATACAAAGTTTGTCTAATAGCAGTCCTGGGTTCAGAAAGAAGGGAGATCTGAAGATACACATAAATAAGCATATTGGAGAGAAACCATTTAGTTGTTCAGTTTGTAGGAAAGGGTTCAGTATGAAGGGAGATCTGAAGAGACACATGATGACTCATACAGGAGAGAAACCATTTAGTTGTTCAGGTTGTGGGAAAGGGTTCAGTCAGAAAGGATCTCTGAAGTTACACGCAATAACTCATACTGGAGAGAAACCATTTAGTTGTTCAGTTTGTGGGAAAGGGTTCGGTAGGAAAGAGAATCTTAAGACACACATGATAACTCATACAGGAGATAAACCATTTAGTTGTTCGGTTTGTGGAAAAGGGTTCAGTATGAAGCAAGCTCTGAAGAGACACATGATGACTCATACAGGAGAGAAACCATTTAGTTGTTCGGTTTGTGGGAAAGGGTTCAGTATGAAGCAAGAGCTGAAGAGACACATGATGACTCATACAGGAGAGAAACCATTTAGTTGTTCAGTTTGTGGGAAAGGGTTCAGTATGAAGGGAGATCTGAAGAGACACATTATAACTCATACAGAAAAGAAACCATTTAGTTGTTCAGTTTGTGGGAAAGCGTTCAGTCGGAAAGGATATCTGAAGATACACGCAATAACTCATACTGGAGAGAAACCATTTAGTTCGGTTTGTGGGAAAGGGTTCAGTATGAAGGCAGATCTGAAGACACACATAACTCATACTGGAAAAAACAACAACATTTAGTTCAGTTTAAGCTGGGAGGAGACTTGAAAAGAAGAGAGAACAGGTCCCAAAACACAGTTTGCAGTTTACATAATAGTAAACCCATGTACCTGTTCTAAGCAGTATACTTAATAGGATCCCCATGTACTTATACTAAACAGTATAATATCACTGTGGCCAAATTCTGCCACATTTTCACAACAATAGTGAATATAACCTGCGCCGTTTTCATTGAGGTTTCTTACAAATTAACGATGCTTTATTTGTCCTTTATAAACGGACTATCATTCAAATCTTAAATTGTACCATATGTCCCCCTTTAGACAACAAACGTAACGCTAGCGTCACACTTTTGTTACGCTAATATGTTAGCCAATCTCGGCCACTATATTCAGGTGGCGTCTCCTCACCTTTAATCCGGTGCTGACCCCTGGACTTGGGATTTGTAGGATTTGTAGTTCTGACATACACAACCTTTTCTGACATAACGTTTCACCTTTTAAACCAATACTGCCATCTTTTTTTTTAACAATGTATTTATTGGGTTTTAGTTTGCAAATTACAACACGTATATCAGCAGAGCAGTATTCAGCAACCATTTTCACCCCGTTCTCCCTCCCCTAACCCCACCCCAAACAAAATAATAATTAACTTCAAAAACAGGTTCACATAGGAAAGAAGGATTCAGATTTAAATAATAAAAAAGAAACATAAATAATAATACAAACAAAATGTTTTACACAATAACACATTCCCGACCGACCACGGAGATTTCCGTGTTTCGGCGCCATGCTTAAAGGGCCAACCACGGACATGTCCGTGGCAAGGTTGTTTTGGCTTTTATTCCATTTTAATAATCTACTCAATGTCACCGAGCGGCAGTGCAGATTTACCCCACTCTTCGAATTCTGAAAAGTGCATTACCAGCCAGATCCTCTTAGGGGCGCTGTCTCGATAATGCAGTGTTCCCTGTGGCAGAACGGTGCACTATTTTTTTTTACTTTCAATGGAGTTTACTGTTAGCTGGATTATGTGTAGCCTATAGCTTGGAATACCTTTTGCGACGCCGAATTCACTATGCAGTAAAGGAATATATCATCAGCCAATGGACATATCGATCTACCAGATGGCGATCGATAACTGGGAAATCATTTTGGGGATCCAACCGGCCCACGGTAAGATCTTTTTCACGTAAATTACATGCTGATCGGGCCTTGTTTTGATAGCCAACCACCCGGTCAGCGAATGTGGCTACTAAGGCTAACGCGGTTATTGGTTATCAATAATTAGAAACGACATCCCCCGCCCCCCCCCCCCCCCTTTCATGCATTCATGGTGGACCATGAATACCGACAATATGCATTTTGCGTTTTAGCTCTAGCTTCTGTTGTGCCGAAACGCTGTTCGATTTAATGTTATTAGCTTAGCGCCCTGTATCTCGCCTTCCAGGAAATATACTAGTCCAAATCCCATATAACGCTTATATTCAAGACGCTATAAAATTTAAATGTATTGATGAATTTTTTTTCTTCTTTTAAGCCATTTTGAAGGGACGGTTTATGGCCTCAATTGACAATGAGAATGGACAGATAGCAATACTATAAAGTATAGATTTAGCTCTACAAACAGCCTCACATACAATGCAAGTCTGTTTTGAAATGCTGGCCGTTTAGCGTGAGATTAGACGGCCCCCAATGGCGCCAAATGTGTTAAGTAAAGGGTGTTTCTTGTTGTTTTTACACAATTATAAGAGTTGTCCCACAGTACTCCCCCTAATACTGTTCTTGTTGAAGCAAGTTCCCAACATTTGTATTATGCTCTAAGAAGTACACAAACGGTCCCCAGGCATTATCAAAAATGTTTTGTTTACGTCTAACAATATACACCATCTTTTCCATTGACATGTTTGAAGCCATTTCTTTAATCCACATACCAATTCTTGGTCCATCAACATTTTTCCAATCAAGAGCTATTACATGTTTTGCTTGTAATATGCACATATCTATACATCTAAACTTTGCTTTGTAGATGTGGGGTGGTAGGATATAAACCAAGAATAAAAAGCTTGGTATTCAATGGCAACTTCTTTGATAAAATTTGATCATTCAAATCAATAACATCTTGCCAGAAGGTTTTCACTTTCACACATTCCCATATGCAGTGGAACAGTGTCCCCCTTGCCTCACTACACGTAATACAAGTATCTGGAATAGTATCATTAAACGTATGCAATTTAACAGGAGTTATATATGTATGCATCAGCCATTTATATTGTATACGTTTTAAGTTGCTACTGACTGTCAGACTCTGTGCCTCTTTACATGCCACGCTCCATTCTAAAGATATTTCCTCCTCTGTCTTCGTTTCATTGATTCAGTTTTGATTCTGATGATTCACCTGAACCAGATACAAATAAGTCGTATAGCATTGAAATTAAACCTTTACCATAACAGTGTCTAGTGACTGCTATTTCTAAGATGGAAATGTTCGGTATATCCAATGAATGGTTCTGAGATGATATAAAATTCCTTAGCTGAAGATATTTTAAAAAGTGATGTTTTGGAATATCATTTTGTAGATATTTCCGCAAAGTACATGAATACTTCCTCCTCCTACCTGTATACGTCTTGTACTTTCCTTAACCCCTTTTCAGCCCATATTTTAAACCCACTATCGTTTGCCCTGGTTTAAAATTGGCATTGCCCCAAATAGGACTGAACCGGGATCGGGACGTATTTATATTCAAATATTTAAGTGTCTCGAACCACACATCTATTATTTAAAATAATGGGTGTTATAATGGGGGTTCACTGGGTTACTTTTCATTCAGGCAGTCAGACCTTCACCTGCAGTGTCCTATGAGAGACACCTACTTAGGTAGTATAATGAGTAACAGCTGTGTTGCATTGGACCTGTATTTCTTTTGACAGCGTGAAATAAACATCACAAATGAGCATTCGGACTGGACCTTTACATTATTACATTGGCGACGAGGATAAACTAAATAGCTTGGAGTTTTAGCCGAACGTTAGAAAAATGACGACGTATGGAAAAATCCATGAGTTTGATCAGGAAACAGATGATTGGCAGCAGTACGTGGAACGTCTGGAATTCTACTTTGTGGCTAACAAGATCACAGATGCAGGACAAAAGTGAGCCATATTCCTGAGTGCATGTGGAGGAAAAGTCTACGCTATGCTGCACGATTTGTGTCTGCCGGTTAAGCCAGGAGATTCGGACTTGACGGGGCTATTGAAACTTTTGAGTGATCACTTCACACCTAAACCCAGTGCCATTGTGGAGCGTTTTAAGTTTAATTCGAAAACGAGACGGCAAGGACAGTCTGTGTCATTTGTAGCCGAGCTGAAGAGAATCACTGAACATTGTGGGTTTGGCGCTACGTTAAATGACATGATTCGAGACAGACTGGTGTGCGGGATTAATGACGATCCCATTCAAAGGCGTCTTATCAGAAACGGATGACAGACTCACGTTGGCCAGGGCTATTGAGTTGGCAATCACTATGGAAACCGGCTAAAGATATAGAGGAGCTGCAGCAAACGGGAGTGGAGGGACCCATTCATAAATTACAACTACAACCTGTAGCACCGGAGCGCAGACCACCGTCGGCAGGATGTTACAGATGTGGAGGAAATCACGGGCCGGCGGATTGCCGATTCATAGATGTAGTTTGCCACAACTGCCAAAGACGAGGACATTTGGCTAGAAAATGCTGCAGCCCCAGGCAGGTCAGACAGCCCAGACAGAACCGGGGTAATGGACTGGGTGCAACCCACATACTGGAGTATGAAGAGGAGGATTATACACACAATCTGTATAATCTGGATGATGGAGAGAGTGGAGCCATACAGAGAGCAAGTGTCGGTGAATGGACATGACATTGACTTTGAAGTAGACACTGGTGCAGGTATGACTATTATTAATGAGGAAACCTACACTAAGATGGGAGGGGGGCCACTCCATCAAACTAAAATAAAACCGTACACATACACCAGAGACCGAGTAGGAGTGTTAGGCAAAATGCACGCACAAGTCACCTACAAAGGGCAGAACAAGAAATTTGCATTGCTGGTGGTAAAAGGGGAGGGGCCTAATCTGATGGGGAGAAATTGGCTCAAAGCTATGCGGCTAGACTGGAGAGCCATTTTCAAACTACAAAAAGGTCAGCAGCAGGAGTTAAATGCTCTGCTAGCACAACATGAGGGTGTTTTTAAAGGCGAACTGGGCACCCTAGTAGGGGCTACAGCCAAGATATATGTGGACCCAGAAGCCAAGCCACGGTATTTTAAAGCCAGGCCATTACCCTATGCTCTCAAAGAGAAAGTGGAGACAGAGTTGGTCAGATTGGAGAGGGCAGGCATAATTGAGCCTGTTAATTTTTCAGAGTGGGCAGCTCCCATAGTGCCCATACTAAAACCAGACAAGACAACCCGAATATGTGGGGACTATAAAGTGACAGTGAATCCAGTGTCCAAGTTGGACAACTACCCTATTCCCAAAACAGAGGACTTGCTGGCGGTATTAGGGGGGGGGGACAGAAATTCATAAAATTGGACATGTCACAGGCCTATCAACAGCTCCCACTGAATGAAGAATCTAAGAAATTCACAACAATAAACACCCACCGGGGTCTGTATCAGTACACCAGGCTACCCTATGGTGTGTCATCAGCACCAGGTATATTCCAGCGCACCATGGATAACCTACTACAAGGCCTTCCCCAGGTGGTGGTGAGAATAGATGATATTCTGGTGACCGGTGACGACGATGCCAGCCATCTACACAACTTAGAGGTAGTGCTGAAGAGACTCTCAGCTGCAGGACTGCGTCTGAGAGACAAATGTGTGTTCATGGTACCAGAGGTGGTTTACCCGGGTTACCGAATTAACCACAAAGGGATTCAACCAGTGGCTGACAAGCTACAGGCCATTGTAAATGCCCCACAGCCGACTGACCAGACACAGTTAAAGTATTTTCTGGGCATGCTAAACTATTATCACAAGTTCCTGCCAAATGTGTCGACCATATTGGAGCCACTACACAAGCTTTTGAGAAAAGAGACCCCATGGAGATGGGAAAAATGTCAGACCCAGGCATTTGAGGATGCAAAAAAGTGCCTCCAGTCTGAAACATTATTAGTGCACTTTGATTAGACAAAGCCGCTCTACTTGGCTTGTGATGCATCACCTTATGGCGTCGGAGCAGTATTATCACACCGGTTTCCAGATGGCTCCGACATGCCAATCTGATACATGTCACGGTCACTGTCATCAGCAGAACGGGTATATTCACAGCTAGAGAAAGAGGCGCGGTCTATCATTTTTGGTCTAAAAAAATTCCACCAGTATATGTTTGGAAAACACTGCACTATTGCGACGGATCACAAACCACTACTAGGCCTTTTGGGAGAGAGTAAGGGTATCCCACAGCTCGCGGCAGCCAGAATGCAAAGATGGGCATTCATTTTTGCCGCCTATGAGTACACCTTGGAGTATAAGGAGGGCTCAAAAAACGGGAATGCAGACGCACTGAGCAGACTCCCACTGCCCATAAAGCCCAGAAATATACCACAGGAGGAAGAGGTGGTGCTGCTTATGGAGCATATGAATGGTACACCACTGCAGGTAAAACACACCCGGGACTGGACTCGTTGGGACCCTATCCTGTCCAGAGTCCACCAGTGGTTGTTGCAGGGCTCCTGGCCCTCACAGAGCACCGACCCAGATATACAGCCTTACACGAGACGACAACATGAACTGAGTGTGGAGGACGGGTGCATCCTGTGGGGAAGTAGAGTGATAATACCACCACAAGGAAGACAGACTATGATCAAGGAGCTTCATGAGGCTCATCCAGGGGTCTCAAGAATGAAAACATTGGCCCGCAGTTATGTGTGGTGGCCAAACATGGATGCATATTTAGAGTCAGCAGTGCGCAGCTGTCATTCATGTCAGTTGAACCAAGCCGTCCCAGCAGCAGCACCTTTACACCCGTGGGAGTGGCCAGACCAACCTTTGATGAGGCTGCATGTTGATTTTTGTGGGCCAGTATATGGAAAGATGTTTCTAATAGTCATTGACGCCTATTCAAAGTGGATTGAGGCTTACCCAATGCAGTCTATTACTTCATCCATGACAGTGGACAAATTGAGGAGCATTTTTGCCACCCATGGAACCAGTCCTGGTTAGTGATAATGGACCAAGTCTGGTTAGTGCAGAGTTCAAACACTTCCTAAAAAAATTGCATAAAGCATGTGACAACAGCACCATACCATCCGTCCTCAAATGGCTGTGCTGAGCGTGCAGTGCGGGTGTTCAAAGAGGGCATCAAGAAGATGGGGGAGGGTAGTGTGGAGACAAAGCTATCCAGGTTCTTGTGTAAGTACCGATCAACCCCTCAGACTACAACCGGAGCTACGCCAGCTGAGCTACTCATGAACCGGAGAATCAGAACTCAGTTGGATCTAGTGCGTCCTTCACTAGCGAATAGAGTTGGACTAAATCAGGACAAACAAAAAGAGCAGCATGACAACCATGTCAGGGACAGGATGTTCAGAGTCTGATTCAGTCTATGTGAGAGGGTACTCAGGCCAGAAGTGGATTCCCGCAACACTCACAGAGAGGACCGGTCCAGTGTCTTGGAGGGTGACACAACAGGACGGCAAGCTGGTGAGACGTCATCAGGATCAGATGCGTCCATGTTATGATCAAAACACCACGCCAGCAAGTCTACCGGAGGAGAGCTTTTCACCACAAGAAGCAGTTCATCCTGCACCCAAGGCAGTCGTGCTGAGGCCTCCGGAACCTCCTGCACCCGAGGCAGTCGTGCTGAGGCCTCCGGAACGGGTCCAGAAATAGGACGTTGTTATCCAGGTAGAGTTAGGCAGGCACCCACTTATTTTAATGCAGGGGCAGAATAATCCCCTTGGGTGTCTGGAGGAGGGGCAGTCTACCCCCTACCTTGTAGCTTAAAAAATGTATACAAATGATTTTTCAAGACTATGGGGGAAGGGATTGTTATAATGTGGGTTCACTGGATTACTTTTCATTCAGGCAGTCAGACCTTCACCTGCAGTGTCCTATGAGAGACACCTACTTAGGTAGTATAATGAGTAACAGCTGTGTGTTGCATTGGACTTGTATTGCTTTTGACAGCGTGAAATAAACATCACAAATGAGCATTCGGACTGGACCTTTACATTATTACAATGGGGTTGTCTGTATTTTTCTTCAGATATTTACGGTCTGCAGAATACAAATACAGGTGCAAGGGTAAGCTCGGTTTAACAGAGCAGGATTCCGAATGGATCCAAGCAGGGGGATTCTCCGATGAGAAGTAAAACATGATCGTCCTATAGACCAGGAAGTAACCACTACACCTCCCTATAGACCATGAAGTAACCACCACCTCCCTGAAGGAATGTGAATCCCTACCCTCCTTCAAAACCACTCTCAAAGAGCACCTACGGGAGGCTGCAATTAGAAACTGGCCCCGGTAAATCCAAAGTCCAAACCCCCCCCCCCCCCACCAATGTACAGTTTCTTCCCCTTCGGATGTAAATATTTTATGATCTCTTTTTATTACACAGTTCTGTATATCTATAATAATAATAATAATAATAATAATGCAGGACCTGTCGCAGAGGTCTTTAATTGGCATGCAACGACACTCAATGTTAGCGGCACACACACACCGGAACACACACGCATGCATCTTTAGGATCGCCGATGCGATACGCCTCAGCGATTAACCCATCCCGTCATCCTTCCTTCCCCCCAAGGGCAGCCGGGAGCAGACGAGGGCTGTGGCGTGAGTTGTGTATATGTCATAAATGTCCTGATGAATTGAAAATGGGGGACCCCGATGTAAACAAGACAAAGGTCTTTTTCTGGTCTGCATCCTCTTAGTTGTTTTGTATTGAGCCGAACTGTAATGTACCCATTCTGCAATCTGTTAATAAAGTTTTCAATCAATCAATCCCTACCGGATGAGCTGAACAGCTTTTACGCCCATTTTTAACGGTACCACCAACCTTCCAGGGGAAGCCCCCACCACTCATTAACCCCTCCCACAAGTCTGTACGATGAACGGTTCATGAGCTATGAAAGGGGCGGGGCTTATTACAATGGTGAATAATTCATTCATAAATATTTGTAATGCATGTATATCAATGACAATAGGTTCACTATGGCATGTCTATATATTGTTAACAGGTGCCAGAGAGCTGATTACCAGCGAACCTGTGTAATATCACCCTCTTGTGGTGAAAAGCTGTAACTTCATACTGAATATGCATTTCAATGATGGAAATGAATTAATTTAAAATACTTGTCCAAAACTGCCCTATTGTGAGATTAGCTGCGGACAGAGATAGACAGGTGGACAGAACCGACCTGATGGAGATAATTATTATATATATATATATATATATATATATATATATATATATATATATATATATATATATATATATATATATATATATATATATATATATATATATATATATATATATATATATATATATATATATATATATATATATATATATATATAGTGTAGAGGCACTACACTACAGTGACAGTAGCTCAGGTGGTAGAGCAGTCGTCTGGCAATCCAGAGGTTCCCGGTTCGATTCCCGCTCCTCCTGGGCAGCGTGTCGATGTGTCCTTGAGCAAGACACTTGACCCCTAATTGCTCCCGATGAGCAGGTTGGCACCTTGCATGGTTGCCTCCGCCGTCTGTGTGTGAATGAATGGGTAAAATGTGAGTAACAAATTGTAAAGCGCTTTGGATAAAAGCGCTATATTAAAAAAAAGCAGCCATGGCTGCGTTCACACTAAACCAACATTGATCTCTATGTGGGGGAATGGTATCCAATAAACGGTAAAGTAGCAACGGAGAATGAGACACTTGTTTTAAATTAAACCATTATTTTATTTTTCTGCCTAGGTTACGTCTCTAAACTCTTACTGACAAAGAAATCACTTCCTGTTCCTTATATTACGGGAAAGGGGGAGGGGTTAATAGGTTAAACTCACAACATTAAGAGATTTCTCACAAATTAATAATATAGCCATACCAGCATCTACCCACCAGCCCTGCAGCAGCTAGCTACCAGCAGCTAGTCAAGTCAAGTCAAATCAAGAGATTTGTCACGGCATACAAGTATACAATGAAATGCGGGTGGTCTTGCCCGCAACGATGTGCAAATAACATATAATAGAATCAACATTGTGCAATAAACAAGTAACATATAAGTAACATATAATAGAATCAACATTGTGCAATAAACAAGTAACATTGTGCAGTAAACAACTAACATGTTAGGGCATATCGGTATATGTACATAAGTTATTTACAGAGCATGGAGGACATGCTAGGTCCTTTGGTAGTGTCTTTCTGTACATGCTAATTTATACAATCTCCGGTTATACTATACTATTTTTAAAGTGACCTTTCCTTAGTGGCCATAAGTGTGGGCGTGTGCAGCATGAGTGTGTGCTTGCTCATGTTAAAGTGGCTGCTAGTGTACAGTGTGTGTGTTGTGTGTGTGCACATGTGTGCTTGTAATGTGGAGAGTTCAGTGTTCAGGGCTCTGATGGCCTGGGGGAAGAAGCTGAGCCGAAGTCTCTCTGTCCTAGTAGCTGGTGTTCGCAGGCGTCTGCCTGACTTCAGCAGCATGAACAGGCTGTTGGGGTGGTGTGGGTCTTTCATTATTCTGCAGGCTCTGGATTTGCACCTCTTGTTGTATAGAACCTGCAGGGGTGGTAGTGCAATACCCGTGGTACTCTCGGCTGAGCGCACCACTCTCTGTAGGGCCTTCTTGTCCTGTGCCGTGCTGTTTCCATACCAGGCAGTGATGTTTCCAGTCAAGATGCTCTCTACAGCTCCGGAGTAGAAGGACTGGAGTATCTTCCCAGATACTCTGAACTTCCTTAACTGTCTCAGGTGGTAGAGGCGTTGCTTCGCCTTTTTTACGACTGATTCTATGTGTGTTGTCCATGTCAGATCCTCTGCGATGTGGACCCCCAGGTACTTAAAGCTGCTCACCCTGTCCACGGTAGCCCCGTTTATCCTGAGCTACGCACCAGTCCTGCAGCAGCTAGCTACCAGCATCTACCCACCAGCCCTGCAGCAGCTAGCTACCAGCAGCTACCCACCAGCCCTGCAGCAGCTAGCTACCAGCAGCTACCCTCCAACCCTGTAGCAGCTAGCTACCAGCAACTACCCTCCAACCCTGTAGCAGCTAGCTACCAACAACTACCCACCAGCCCCGCAGCAGCTAACTACCAACATCTACCCACCAGCCCTGCAGCAGCTAGCTACCAACAACTACCCTCCAACCCTGTAGCAGCTAGCTGCCAGCATCTACCCACCAGCCCTGCAGCAGCTAGCTACCAACAACTACCCACCAGCCCTGCAGAAGCTAGCTGCCAGCATCTACCCACCAGCCCTGCAGCAGCTAGCTACCAACTACCCTCCAACCCTGTAGCAGCTAGCTACCAACATCTACCCACCAGCCCTGCAGCAGCTAGCTACCAACATCTACCCACCAGCCCTGCAGCAGCTAGCTACCAACAACTACCCACCAGCCCTGCAGCAGCTAGCTACCAACAACTACCCACCAGCCCTGCAGCAGCTAGCTGCCAGCATCTACCCACCAGCCCTGCAGCAGCTAGCTACCAACAACTACCCACCAGCCCTGCAGCAGCTAGCTACCAACAGCTACCTACCATCACTGGTCTGTTCAAACATGGATATATATAGAACACTAGATAGCTTACCCGCGCTGCCGGCCAATGGAGAGCGACGTCGTCGTAGGGCGGCCATCTTGCCACAGGCAGCTCAGCTACTGATAACATTAATGTCTATGGTGCATGTACTATTTAAATAACCATAGATTGCTCAATTCTTTACCGATTTTTCAAATGGGTTGGTTTGCTATAAACATCAAAGATGTAGTTATGATACTGCATACTTATAATTATGGACTTTCATATGAAAATAACTTTAAACAGATAAGTAAAGCAATGGCTTTACACACACAGATAAGGTAGCCTATTTATATGACTTACACATCTATCTATATATATACATATATATATATATATGCATACATATATATGTATATATATATACATATATCCATCCCACTTATTTTATTACATTGTCAATAGTTAAAGAAAAAGGATAAGGACAGCACTCCAAGTTAAAATAATTTTATTGCCACACAGAATCATCATCAATCATCAAACCTTTATTGTCAGACACTTGGTCCATAGATGTCACATACACATAGATGTCACATACACAAAAAACACGTTTATAAAAGAGAGTCATACCAGAATTTCCACATTTGTGACTGGTATCTCACAGTGCTTAGCCCAGGATCAGTGAGCAGCTTGATAATGGCATTCTGAGACACATTTATTCTACAGATGAACCTGTACCTCAGTTTTCTCAGGAGTGCCTGGAAAGTGGCCACCCCCGCCTTACAGAACAGTTCACTTGCACTTGTCCATCTGGGCTTTTTCAGCAAGATGCGCATGCAGTCATTATAAGCAACCTGAATTTTATGCATGCTCGCTTTCTTAAACATTACCCACAAGGGGGCCGTATAGATGGGGGTACAGTAAGCCAGAAAGAGTGTGATCTTAACCTCATCAGAACAGGAGTGGAACTTTCTGACCAGCATGTTAGCCTGAATGTATAACACATCACATTTGTGTACCTCTCTTGTGTACCCCTCTTCCACCAGTAGAAAGTAGTAGAAACGGAGTACGACTGAGGAGAGAAACACCAAGTCAACGCTCTTACTCTCCTAATGCCCTTTGAAAAGGACAGTTTTGGTGAGCTTCTGTCTCATGTTGCCACTCTGTAAGCTCAGAGTATCTAATTTGGCAATGTGGTGCAGCCGTAGCTTGAAAAACAGGGACACAACTAATGTCAACAGCATATGGTGGTGACTGTCAATGCCATGCTGTGTTTCACCGATGTGCTCCCCGAGCAAAAACACATCCTCTGACCCTATCCTCTTGCGCACAATGTAGAGGACTTCCAGCGGTTTGATGGGCTGTGATCGTCTGGAATCAGCTGATGACTGGCGAATGACCCACTCTGCTGCCCTGACAACCCTCACCGTGCCTTCAGATGGAATCACTAGGCCTCCATTGTTTCTTAGAGAGAGCAGGTGGTAACTCTTGTCCTGACAAGCAGATGCAGCGTCCATCACCAGGCTGGCACGGCAGACATCACAGGACAGCTTCTTTAATGTCCGTCGCACAACAAATCCTAAAATTAGAGGTAGACTGATTAATAATATAATAACTTATAATAATAATTAATAAGTATGGGGAAATTAGAATTTCCAACTGTGAACATTTCTTTTTTTGGACTATCATCCAATTAATCAGCAATCATTTTCACCCTAGGTTTTTACTATTGGCACAATCGGCTATAGGTCAATCAGTCAACCTTTACCTGAAATGTACACAAGGGCGTTGTCCACAAGACCATCGAAGCGGGTGGGGAGGTAGCTGTGGTCATGTACAATGGCAGGAATGTCAGCAAATGGGGATGGAAGATCTTCTCCTCCTTCAGCAGAGGACATATCTACAGCCGACAGGTTTATGGATATGTCGATTTGGTAGGACTGGGCAGCAGAGGACAATGCAAAAGCTGGCAGGGACTCTGTGTCATCCTGTGCCGTCACGTTCCCTTTGGAGCTTGGTTTAACAACCCCACACGGGCCATTAGCTTTCTAAAAATGTACTTGAATTGGCTGGCATTGGGGTTGTTATTCCAGCCACCTGAAACAAAAAACACAAGATATACGAGTTTATTGCACAGATATTCAATCTATCTTTATGCAACCAAAAAAAATGTGCCACCCCTGAATGATATTCTTCCACGTAAATTAAGTTGAATGACATTATCATACAGTTCAGTCTGTATCACAGTGGTGACAAATTCTGCAAACAGATAGACAAACACATTTTTCTAAATACTCAAAATGGTCTTCAGAACCGCATTTCTTAAGAAAAGAAAACATATGGACAGACAAACTGAAAAGAATACAAACATATGCTGACACTTCGTGTCACTTCAAGTTTCTTTAATAGTTGTCATACAGAAGTACAGAATACTTTCATACAAAATGCTTCTTACTGTTACGCTCCAGAGACTGTGCTAGACAAGATAGTATCAAATAACATAGTATAGCATGTAATTTAGAAGAAGAAAATGAGGTCACAGTGTTCGGTATAGACATATGTACAATGTTCTGAGTTACCATATAATATACAATACTATGCAGTGTACTAATGTACAGTACTATCTAGTGCAAAGCAGAAATGGGATGAGGTACAATTTAGGTACAATTTACAGTAAGGTGTACGAGTTGTAGTGCAATCCTTCATCAATAAATATAAAGTGTGGGGAGTGGGTGCTACAGTGTGTTTGTTTAAAGTGGGTGTGTGCTATAAAGTGTGTGGAGTGGGTGCTACAGTGTGTTTGTTTAAAGTGAGTGTGTGCGTATGGATGTGTGTGCTATGTGCGTTTGGTGGTTGTTGTTGTGTAGTGTTCATTCATTGTTCGTTTAGCAGCCTGATGGCCTGGGGATAGAAGCTTCTTCTGAGTCTTTCTGTGCTCGCCTTGAGACTCCGGTATCGCTTGCCTGACCGCAGCAGTTCAAAGAGGCAGTTGTTCGGGTGACTGGAGTCTTTAATGATTCTCTTAGCCTTGCCCTTGCAACGCTTGTTGTAAATGTTCTGGAGGGTGGGGAGCCCCCCTCCAATTGTGCGTTCGGCTGAACGTGTCACTCTTTGTAGTCTGCTTCGGTCTTGTGCAGTGCTATTCCCAAACCAGGAGGTGATGTTGCCGGTCAAGATGCTCTCTATTGTACATGAGTAGAAGTTCTTAAGGATCTTCTGGCTGACTTGGAACTTCCTTAGGCGCCTGAGGAAGTAGAGGCGTTGTCGTGCCTTCTTCACAACACTGTCAATGTGTGTGGTCCATGTCAAGTCCTCGGATATGTAGGCTCCGAGGTACTTAAAGCTGTTGACTCTCTCAACCGGTGCCCCGTCGATGCTGAGGGGGCTGTAGTCCTTGACCCCCGACCTCCTGAAGTCCACAATCATCTCCTTTGTTTTGCTGACGTTCAGGGAGAGGCTGTTTTCCTGGCACCATCCCGCCAGGACCTTGACCTCTTCCAGGTAGGCCCTCTCGTCGTTGGCAGAGATCAGGCCCACCACCACTGTGTCGTCAGCAAATTTGATGATTGTATTGCTACTCCGCTGAGCCACACAGTCGTGTGTGTACAGGGAGTAGAGGAGGGGACTCAGAACACAGCCCTGGGGGGCCCCTATGTTGAGGGTGATGGATGAGGAGGTGCAGTTGCCTGCTCTCACCACCTGGGGTCTGCCAGTCAGGAAGTCCAAGACCCACTTGGTATTGTGGCTGGTAAATATGTACCCTACCGGATGCTCTGATGGAGTTAAAGAGAAGTTCCAAGTGGTCCTGGCTGAACCTGTATGTCAGGACATATCGCTGTCCCTCAAGCAGATCAGGAACCATCAACATCAACGTGTCAATGTTGATGATGAAGCCCAGGATAGAGAGGAACCTTCAAACACAAATATTGTATTACTATGATGATCCTGCCAAAACAGTACACAAGAAATCAGGGATGCAAACACGCTATAGGGTGAAAATAGTGAATGCTCCCAGAGCAGCACTCCTCAGGGAGCTACCACGGCAGACACAAATCCACATTTAACACAATTCACTTCATTGCCACATTTTGGAAACTTTTAAGAAATTGATCTTAATAGGCTTGTCCCCTTAGAAGGCAAACATATGTTTTGTGGCTCTGGACGAAAATGGCTGTTTTGATTGTAAGGGTTGCCTAACCCTGTAGTTTCAATGTTCGCACATGTTTATTCATCAAAGTGTATGAGTGACATACATAGACTTCAAACAGTACCACCTCAAATAATATTAGGCTCTTCTAGTAACACCATCATAGACCTTCCTGCGTACCACCGAGATGAAGGATTTAATATGGCAAGCCATATGATCAGGGGTGTAGTGGTAAAAAAAAAAAGGTTCTACATGCAAATACTCACAACATCAGGCTGAGGTTCATCCTGAGGCAAGGCCATTGGAAGGTTGTCTTCCGCTCTTCTAGAATTGTGTGTGCTTCTAGTTGCAGCCGGCTGAAATAAACATAATTAAAGAAGTTGAGTCTAAAATGTGCTGTAATAAAAAACACATTATTTACTTGCAGAAAGAAAAACTACAGTGTGACATTGATATACCAATCTCATACACCTTGAATACCTATTGGCCAAACAGATACCCTTTGAAGGTGAGCAGGGAAGCTGAACATTGTTGGCACAACACCATCTTTAAGGCGGACAGTCTGCCCCGTCCTGTCAAATTGCTCACTGGTAAAGTGGTCACTGCAGAGCAGTGTCGTGCCAGTCGCAACAAAACAGTCCCTCCTTAATGCCAGTTCCCACTGTCTCCTCCTCTCTCCGGCTTTGGGAAACCTTCAGAACATGAGAAAGGTAGCCAAATATAGAAATTATTATCAACATTTTCCACCTTACTTTACTTTAGCATTAAGGGTAAGGACAAAAATACACACCTAAATTATGATATTTTGGGGGTAATTGTATGCATTTATGCAAATTTTAAGAATAAGACAACCACATTAAGATTTATAAAAAGGTGTCCAAAAGAAACATTCAATGATTTTTGTAAACAATGTTAGCAACATTCTAAAAAGGCTGGGTCAACAACAATCTTGCAATACTATTAGGCTATCTCACATAACCCCACTATTCCTTTGTAGCAGGACTTTTATAGTACATACATCCACTAAGTAACTAGCGATTATCCTAATTATAGACGTAATATAGTCATATCTTACAGGTGAAAGGTGATCCCACGTCTTCTTGATTCTACACCGGCGAGTAGAGCATCCATAAGCTGCACAAAAGTCAGGCATGTTCCACTGGTACTGTAGGTTGCGTACTTCTGTAAATATAAAGCCAGCAATGTCCTGCATCATAAATGTATCTAAAGATGTTTTTTTACAAACCGCTTGAATCATAGCCACGTTAATAATGCTTGTAATAAACCAAACCCGTCAATATTTCAGCGAGTTATGAGTATTTTTGTCTGTGCAGATCACTCACCCTCCAACAGCTACCATAGAACGTAACAGAAAGGCTGACTGGGGAAAGATGGCGGCGGTTCAGCGACGCTGGTGACTCCGCCTTAAGCTATCTAGTGTTCTATATATATCTGTGTTCAAACCCTGGTGAGGCCTGCACTACTATACTCCCGGTGTGGCCTACACTGCACCCTGGATCCAGTTCAACTGCTACCAGCAGCTACCCACCAGCCCTGCAGCAACTAGCTACCAGCAGCTACCCACCAGCCCTGCAGCAGCTAGCTACCAGCAGCTACCCACCAGCCCTGCAGCAGCTAGCTACCAGCAGCTACCCACCAGCAGCTTGCTACCAGCAGTTACCTGAGGGAACCTGTGTCTGGCCTGTTGGTCTCCTGCCTGCCTGCCTGCTTACTACCAGTCTGGGTCATCCTTCCTCGGACTGCTTCACTGCCTCGGTCCTGTGGACTGCAAGGTAGGGCACTCTGCCTACCTCACCTCCCAGATGCAATGGATGCCTCCGCCTGACCCAGAGAGTGTCCATGCTGGAAGGGAGAATATCCATGCTCAGTATCAAGGAAGATGAGCACCTCTTGGACTCTTTGTTTGAGGCATCAAAAATCCTTCGACATGACCTGAGTGACTCAATCATCCATGAGGAACCAGCCCCAGGAGACGCAGATCCGACCCCCTCAGCTCCACCCCCTGCAGGTGCCGATTCATCTGACCCAGAGGTTTTTCTGGGTCGTGTAGCTGGTACCTCAGTTATGGGTAAGACAGTACTGTACACACAGCCTGAAGAGCGATGGACCCGAGAGGGAGCTAAGTCCAAGCGGCCCCCCACAAGATCCACCCCGGACCCGTGGTCTTTGGCTGGTCGGGGCCATCCCCGGGGAAACCGTATCCCCCATGCTCACCAGTCCGCCCCTCCGGTATTCACTGCCAATCCCTTCTCTGTCCTGGATGATGACTTCCCCTCGATCACCTCTGCCGTTGCCCAGTCATCCAGTAAAAGTAGTGAGCGACGTCATCCGTTAAGATTAGCAGTTCAAAAACACTCTGGTCGTTCTTTCTCTCCCAAGTCAGCGGAGGTCTCCCAGCCAGTTTTGCCACGACCATCCGGTCCCCCAAGGCCTCGCCTGGCCTCAAAACTGTCCCCGTCTCCACCAGCGACAATCATAATAGGCGACTCGATAATCAGACGCGTGTCGCAGTAAAAAATGCACACTGTGGTTTTTCCAGGTGCCACAGTGGCGGTCATCACGGATAAAATCCAAGAGGTTATGACATCCTTCCCCGCTGCTGATTCGCTCATAGTGCACGTAGGTACAAATGACGTTAGGAAACAGCAGTCTGAGCTGTTAAAGCATGATTTTATTCAGCTGTTTGGTGTACTGAAACATCTTCACTACAGCGTCAGTATCTCTGGCCCCACCTCCTCTCCTGGCCGTGGCCTCGGCCGCTTCTCCAGACTGCTAAGCCTAAACACCTGGCTCCAATCCGCTTGTCGTACCCACAATGTGAACTTTATAAATAACTTTGACCTCTTCTGGCAGCGTAACAATCTCTTTGCAGTAGATGGTCTCCAAGCGCCCGAGCACTTTCCTCCAACCTATCCTACAGCATCCATCACTGTTCTCCTCCCTCCACCTATGTCTCACAGCAGACCCAGACTGTGGCACTACTCGCCCATGCTCTGCCTGGTGCTGACAGGTCCCTCAACCATTGACGTCCCCCTGATCCCAGCCCCTACCACAATAGTTCCTCCATGTACTATAGTATTGCAATTGGGCTAGGATCACATAATAATAGTGTCAAAAACACCCCTGTCAGAATTAGTAGGCCCACTAAATGGAAAGAGAGAGGAAAGAGAGAGGAAAGAAGCCTAGAAGAAGTATTCAGCCCGAAAGGACTTCACTTTATGTCTTCACCTGGTCATTATGTTGAGCATCCCACTGTGAGTCCTGCTGATCACTACTCCCCCAATACTCCCACAGTAGTTAATATTACCCCCCTTCCCTCCTCTTCAGGCCTACCAATTTTCGAACTTGGACCATACAGTAAATAATATCCCGGTTTTAATCACAAACCGTTGTCCCACTATACCTGGTTATAGACATCGGTCTGTTGACCACAGTGTGCTGGCTAGTCTAGCCAGACCGGCTAACGTGAGTACTCAACCTGATAAAAACATTATCATTGGGCTTTTTAACACACGATCGCTTACTGAGAAAGGTCTGCTACTACAGGGTCTGCTGACCGATCGTAAATTGGATTTCTTGTGTCTGACTGAAACTTGGCAGATACCTAATGACTTTCACAACTTAATGAGACTACTCCGCATGGGTATGTTTACATCTGTCAACCCCACCCCTCCGATAAGCGAGGAGGTGGTCTTGCGATAATCTACAATGAGAAGTGGCAAGTGTCCTCATTGACAGTTCCTGTGTACAAGTCATTTGAATGCATTGCTATTCAAATTCATGGTCCAACGCCTACCATTCTAGTGACTGTCTACAGACCACCAAAGCCAAATAAGAGATTTTATAGATGAACTCTCTGCCTTTTTAGCTTCACTAAACTTACTGTCTCCTAATATTTTACTGCTGGGGGATTTTAATGTTCATATGGACAATATAAACAATTCTACTACCAAGGAGCTCACATCTTCCTTGGACAGCTGTGGATTTCAACAATATGTTGATTTCCCTACTCACTCCAAAGGACACACTTTGGACTTAGTGTGCTGCTCTGGTGTCACACCCCAAAACTGTACTGCGTCCGACCTGCCCATCTCTGATCACAAGTTCATATATTTTAATGTCATCCTGAAGACACACAAAACAAACGTGTCACGTTCCATCTCTTTCAGGAATATTAGGAACATCGATGTACTGTACCTGCTCTATCCAGTGAACTTATTAATAACATTTCCTGTAATGACAATGTATCAAACTGTGATGAACTGGTCTCAATGTACAACAATGGACTCTATAACCTCTTAGATACTTTTGCTCCACTTAAAACACAGACTGTTTCCTTTACTCGCTCTGCACCCTGGTTTACACCTGAGCTATGCTGCTCAAAGCCAAAGGCTGCCGCCTAGAGCGCCTCCATACTAAGACTGGTCTTACTGTCCATAAAGAAATGTACTTTAACCACATACTCCACTATAAGGAAGCTCTCTCCAAAGCAAAAAGTACTCACTATGCCAGTGTAATTAGCTCAGGCGCAGGAAGCACTCAAGCCCTGTTTTCCACTGTTAAATCAATCTTACAGCTTACTTACTTCAATCTGGTTTTCGATCTCTCCATAGCACTGAAACAGCCCTAGTTAAAATCACAAATGATTTACTAGTGGCTGCCGATTCTGGTCTCCTCACTATACTTATACTTCTGGATCTCTCTGCAGCATTTGACACCATTTCACATTCCATTCTTTTAGACAGACTAACCTCCATTGGCATCACTGGCACCCCTCTTCACTGGTTCAACTCATACCTCACAGGCCGCACTCAATATGTACAACTGAAAGATGTTAAATCACACTCCACTTCAGTTACCACCGGTGTCCCCCAGGGTTCTGTTCTGGGCCCTCTCCTTTTTCTAATCTATCTCCTACCCCTTGGCAACATCTTCAGAAATCTGGTCTACAGTTTCACTGCTACGCGGATGACACCTCTCTATTTTCCCACCAAACCTGACTCTGCACTCCCCACCACCTCCCTTACTGAATGCTTAAAGGAAATTAATTTATGGTTCACACTCAACTACCTAAAACTAAACAATGATAAAACCGAGGTACTCCTCATTGGTTCCAAATCCACCATAGCCAAATCCGACAGTTTCCCCTCACCATTAACAACTGTACAGTCTTCCCCTCCCCTCAGGTTAAGAGTTTGGGTGTCATCCTCGATAGCACACTGTCATTCAAATCCCACATACATAACATCACACGGTCCGCTTACTTCCACCTACGCAACATTAGCATCGGTACTCTTGTTCACGCCCTGGTCACATCCCGCCTGGATTACTGTAACTCCCTCCTCATTGGTCTCCCACACAAGTACCTCTATAAACTCCAACTGGTCCAAGACTCAGACGCCCGAATTATCACCAGAACTCCCTCCACCAACCACATCACTCCTGTTCTCCACCAACTCCACTGGCTGCCTGTCAAGTCCTGCACTGACTACAAAGTATTACTACTCACTTTCAAGGCCCTCCATAAGCTAGCCCCTCCTTATCTCACAGAACTTCTCCAGTCCTACACTCCCTCTCAGTCACTCAGATCCTCCTCTTCCTTCCAACTTGTCACTCCCCCTTCCGGTCTGACTACCATGGGATCCAGAGCCTTCTCCCGCTGCGCCCCCCGCCTCTGGAATTCCCCCACAAGAAATCCGTGAAATAGATAACCTCCCCACCTTTGTTTCCCGTCTCAAAACACATCTGTTCATTCTGGCATATTCACTTTCATTTTAAGTTTATTACAACTGAGGGCGGCTACGTGGTGCAGTGGGCAAGGAGCTCACCACGAATACTAGAGACTGGGCTCGAACAGGTTCGCCTCCCTGACCATGGCTTTGAGACCTTGGCCATAGCAAAGGTCAACGGTTTGTGATCGACAAATGTGTCGCACAAAAAACGCAGCCCAGAAAGTGTGTCTCGAATAAATAATAAACTGCCTTCATGGCCAACACTCATGGCAGCTGGCGGGTGCTGGCCCTCTTGTTTCCCGACACCTTGGCATGGGTGGTTACATGGGGGTAGGCATCTTCTAGCCTTAGAGCCAAACTGTGCATGGTAGAAACACATACCTGTGGGCTTTTGTCTCTGGGCAGGGGCGGGGGCTCTGGACAGGGCAGCAGCAACAGCAGGGGGCGGAGAGTCATCCACCTGGTACAAAATATTGTTAGCCACCTGACACTGTTGTGTAGCAGAGAAAAACTTATCAGCCTCTTTAGCCAATGTACGATAGTCTGTAATGGGAGAGTTAGCCAAAGCCGACCGCACTTGCCATGGTAGCTGCTGTAGGAATAGCTCCTTAAAGATAAAACAAGGCTTGTGGTTGCCTGGTAGTAGAGCCAACATTCGATCCATTAGCTCCGATGGTTTAGCATCGCCCAGGCCCGGCAAAGACAGTAGCTGACGTGCACGCTCAGACTCCGTCTGACCAAACGTTTCTAGCAGCACGTCTTTCAGTGTCGTACTTACTTCCATCCTCTGGAGGATTCCTGAGCAGATGTGCTACTCTGGATGCGGTAGCACCGCAGAGCGCCGATACCACGTAATAGTACTTTGTATCATCCTCCGTGATCCTCCGTATAGCGAACTGCGCCTCCGTTTGCGCGAACCAAACAGCAGCCTGCTGCTCCCAGAACTCCGGTAGCTTCATTGCTACAGCGTTAACACTCATGTTTGCTTGTTCAAACATTTTTATGCAGTCTTTGGAAGCGTCCAAAAACGATAGTCAGGGTCACCAATGTAGGAGTGCTGAACAAACTGACTGCCAGACGGTTGTTAGATGCAATACACGTAAAGTCTCATGTTTACTTCCCACTTCCTTAATACAAACTAATAAGTCATCACGTCAACCTGTGTGACTACATAACGTCAATGCCCTCTAACCACACCCTGTGCATAACATTGAACATGGAGGTGACAGCATATGAATGTGAATTATATTGCCCATTATTGTCCCCCACAATATAATATATACAGTAATAACATTATGGAAGTCCATTTCTGTTTTTAAATTGAAGTCCAGGTCCAATGTGATGTGTCCGTCTTTCAACATTGAACACTGAAGTCTTCCTAGGGATCAGAGCTTCAAGCACGTGACCCACCAGTTCTGTGGTGAAACAGGCTCTGAGGTTTTGTCAGATGCTCTCTGGCGCCACCAGTTATTGAAGGAATACACTGTTGCTGTCACACCTCAGTCTTCTGACTGCTACCTTGAACTACTTATGAGCAAAGCCCACTAGGGCACGACATATCTGCAGTAGAGATGTCCGCTGTCACTCCAATACAATGGAGCTAAATGGCACCGGGTTTGTGCCAAAATAATACATTTGAAAAACTCAACATTAATGTCTATAGAGCTTTTTATTTAATTTAGCAACTATTTTCTGTAGAGTATTCTACTTTTAACTTAAGTAAAATATCATGTCCTAATGGCTACACAGCATTTGAAATTATAACACTCATAATGAAAGAGTCAAAACAAGCATATGAGATATATTTTATTGACTAAATCAAAAAAGGAGGTACAGAATCTTTGTGTTCGATATGAATGAAGATAAACGGAAATCAGTCACAAAACAAAAACAAGTCCTAAGGATTCCTATTGTGTATACTACTTAGTATAAGTACATGGGGTTCCTATTGTGTATACTACTTAGTATAAGTACATGGGGTTCCTATTGAGTATACTACTTAGTATAAGTACATTGGGTTCCTATTGAGTATACTGCTTAGTTTAAGTACATGGGGTTCCTGTTTAGTATACTACTTAGTATAAGTACATGGGGTTCCTGTTGAGTATACTACTTAGTATTGGAACAGAATGTTTGGGCAGCACAGTGGTGTAGTGGTTAACACAACTAGAAGGTCCTGGGTTCGATTCCCACTTGGGGTCCAGGTTGCAGAGTTGCCAGGTGGAGTTTGCATGTTCTCCCCGTGCTCGCAAGGGGTTCCCCTCCAGATAAGATAAACCCAAAGGAAAAACATGCAGAACAGATCGCTAACGCTGTCGCGTCCCTGACGAAGATGGACAGGAGCACTTGGATTGGTCCCCGGGCGCGGCCCACGCCACAGCCCATGTCTGCTCCCGGCTGCCCTTGGAGGGAAGGACGACGGGATGGGAAAAGTGCAGAGAGACATTTCATCAATGCATGTGTGTGTGAGTGTTCCTGTGTGTCGCCCATCTCGCATGTGTGTGTTCTTCTTCTAAAAAAGTACATGGGGTTTCTATTTAATATACTGAAAACTGTGTTTGGGGACCTGTTCTCTTTATTCTTTTCAAGTCTACTCTCAGCTTAAACAGAACAACGAAATGGTTTCTTTCCTGTATGAGTTCTAGTGTGTTTCTTCATATGTCCTTCATCATTGAACCCTTTTCCACAAACTGAACAACTAAATGGTTTCTCTCCAGTATGTGTTCTCATGTGTTTCTTCATATTTCGTTTAGCATTGAACCCTTTCTCACAAACTGAACAACTAAATGGTTTCTCTCCAGTATGCGTTCTCGTGTGTGTCTTCAGATCTCCCTTCCTACTGAACCCCTTCCCACAAATTGAACAGCTAAAAGGTTTCTCTCCAGTATGAGTTCTCATGTGTCTCTTCAGATCTCCCTTCCACCTGAACCCTTTCCCACAAACTGAACAACTAAATGGTTTCTCTCCAGTATGGGTTCTCATGTGTTTCTTCAGAACTGCCTTCATACTGAAACCTTTCCCACAAACTGAACAACTAAATGGTTTCTCTCCAGTATGAGTTATCATGTGTTTCTTCAGATCTCCCTTCGCACTGAACCCTTTCTCACAAACTGAACAACTAAATGGTTTCTCTCCAGTATGTGTTATCGTGTGTGTCTTCAGATTTGCCTTCATCCTGAAACCTTTCCCACAAACTGAACAAAGAAATAGTATCTCTCCAGTATGAGTTCTCATGTGTCCCTTCAGATGTGTTTGCCGACTGAACCCTTTCCCACAAACTGAACAACTAAATGGTTTCTCTCCAGTGTGAGTTCTCATGTGTCCCTTCAGATGTGTTTGCCGACTGAACCCTTTCCCACAAACTGAACAAAGAAATGGTTTCTCTCCAGTATGAGTTATCATGTGACACTTCAGAGATCCTTTCTGACTGAACCCTTTCCCACAAACTGAACAACTAAATGGTTTCTCTCCAGTATGTGTTATCATGTGTTTCTTCAGATCTCCCTTCATACTGAACCCTTTCTCACAAACTGAACAACTAAATGGGTTCTCTCCAGTATGTGTTATCATGTGTTTCTTCAGATCTCCCTTCCCACTGAAACCTTTCCCACAAACTGAACAAAGAAATGATTTCTCTCCAGTATGAGTTCTCATGTGTCCCTTCAGATGTGTTTGCCGACTGAACCCTTTCCCACAAACTGAACAACTAAATGGTTTCTCTCCAGTGTGAGTTCTCATGTGTCCCTTCAGATGTGTTTGCCGACTGAACCCTTTCCCACAAACTGAACAAAGAAATGGTTTCTCGCCAGTATGAGTTATCCTGTGACACTTCAGAGATCCTTTCTGACTGAACCCTTTCCCACAAACTGAACAACTAAATGGTTTCTCTCCAGTATGTGTTATCATGTGTTTCTTCAGATCTCCCTTCATACTGAACCCTTTCTCACAAACTGAACAACTAAATGGGTTCTCTCCAGTATGGGTTCTCATGTGTTTCTTCAGAACTGCCTTCATACTGAAACCTTTCCCACAAACTGAACAAAGAAATGATTTCTCTCCAGTATGAGTTATCATGTGTCCCTTCAGATGTGTTTGCCGACTGAACCCTTTCTCACAAACTGAACAACTAAATGGGTTCTCTCCATGTGTTATCACGTGTTTCTTCAGATCTCCCTTCCCACTGAAACCTTTCCCACAAACTGAACAAAGAAATGATTTCTCTCCAGTATGAGTTATCATGTGTCCCTTCAGATGTGTTTGCCGACTGAACCCTTTCCCACAAACTGAACAACTAAATGGTTTCTCTCCAGTGTGAGTTCTCATGTGTCCCTTCAGATGTGTTTGCCGACTGAACCCTTTCCCACAAACTGAACAAAGAAATGGTTTCTCTCCAGTATGAGTTATCCTGTGACACTTCAGAGATCCTTTCTGACTGAACCCTTTCCCACAAACTGAACAAAGAAATGGTTTCTCTCCAGTATGAGTTATCCTGTGACACTTCAGAGATCCTTTCTGACTGAACCCTTTCCCACAAACTGAACAACTAAATGGTTTCTCTCCAGTATGTGTTCTCATGTGTCCCTTCAGATCTCCCTTCCTACTGAACCCTTTCCCACAAACTGAACAACCAATTGATTTCACTCCGGTATGATTTTTTATGTCTATCTTCAGATCTCTCTTCTTGCTGAACCCAGGCCTGTTAGACAACGTTTGTATTTTCTGTGTCTTCTTTTGTTTTACTGCCATCAAACCTGGACCTCCACTCTCCTTCCATTCATCACAGTCATCAGTCTCAGTTCCAGAACTGTCATCATCACCATCATCAGTCTCAGCTCCAGAACTGTCATCATCACCGTCATCAGTCTCAGCTCCAGAACTGTCATCATCACCGTCATCAGTCTCAGCTCCAGAACTGTCTACTGTGATCTTGGAGAGATCAGCTTCTTCCAGCCCTTGATCTAGTTCATCTTTAATCTGCTCTGGGTCCCGGTTTTGGCTGAGTTGTGAGGACAGAGTGTTCTCACCTTCATTTTCACATTTCATAGGTTGTAAGGTCATCTTGGAGCCATCAGCCTCCTCTAGATCTTGACACAGTTCCTCCTGTTCCTCTTTAATCTGGAGGGGCTCTGTGTCCTGGGTTTGGCTGAGCTGTGAGGACTGAGGTTTCTCTTCATCATGTTCACTCTTCACAGAGACAGGAAGCTCCTCTCCCTCCGGACTGATCCAGAGTTCCTCCTGTTCCTCTTTAATCTGGAAGGGCTCTGTGTCCTGGGTTTGGCTGAGCTGTGAGGACTGAGGTTTCTCTTCACCATGTTCACTCTTCACAGAGACAGGAAGCTCCTCTCCCTCCTGACTGATCCAGAGTTCCTCCTGTTCCTCTTTAAACTGTAGGAGCTCTGGCTCCTCCTGGACCAGACTGGGGCTCCTCTCCTGCTGCTCCTCTTCACAGATAAACAGCTGTAAGGCCATGGAGTCTAGAAAGAAGGGCATACAATCATTTAAATGTAATTTGTTGTAACCATTGCTTTTGAAAGTAACAAAGGGACAGGTCACTATTTCACACTACACTTTTTTTTTTTTTTTTTTTTTTATTATTGCAAAACAGAAATTATTAAAAGTCAGTACTCAACACATAATGCATAATGCAACTAACAGTCAAGGTGGTTAAAATTACATGCAAGTACAGAAACAAGACAAAAAAAAAGTCTATAATAATATTTTAACCGTATACAGTGTATATCCAGCGAAATTAACAATTATACAAATGCTTATATAGGACATACCCCTAATACCTATTTTCTAAAACCCTACACACATATGCTCCAGCTCGAACCCCCCCCCTCCCGGACCCCTCCTTGGATAGTACCTCCATTATCCCTCACTCCTAACCAGACACCACCATTATAAGCTAGCTTTTATTCTCTCCACCACTTCTACCCACATTGACATTTTGGATTCGTTGAGACCCAGAATTCTTGCTGTAGATATTTCTTGAAATATCACATCGAGATATGTAAGAGACCAAACTTTACGGCACATTTTTTCCGGTTGAAACCAGCGTGATGCGATCAGTTTTTTAGCTACAGATGAAGCGTTTAGTTTTCCTGGGCGCTTTGCCGCGACGTGAGCACGGTTATATCACGTCGGAAATGAATTAGGAACCCAGGCTGCTGTTCTATTTTATGCCGCCAGGAGGCGCAAAGTCATTAGACGGACGCTACAACGTCCTACACAGTATACTGTATAACGATCTGTATGTAAATGTATATATATTAATTCATTTTGCGCGAATCCACACTTCATTTCCCAGACCCACTTTGTTTTAACCAGTTAAAACCTGTCGATTGCTAGTGGAGGTTCATATAAGGGATATATAATGGATATTTTCTTTCTAGTACCGTGGTCTAGTGCTTAATGCCCATTCCTTTCAAGCCGACGCCCGGGGTTTGGATCCCAGCGGGTATTTTTTTATTTATAAAATGAAATTGCCCGCAACGATGTGCATAATACAATAGTAATAATATATAATAAGAATCCAACCAATAGAGCGACATTGTGCAATAAACAAGTAAACAAAGTATGGCATATTTTACAGTAGGGCACTTTGAAACAACCAATCACGTTGCGCGATAGCACGAGCGATGCATAGTCAGGAAGTAATGTTAGAGCTGAGTTCACTCATTCCGAACGGCGAAAAGTAAAATGCTACCCAAGATTGTTGCGTTTCGTTATAAAAACTATGCGGTGATAAACAAAACGAATCGCAGTATGCAAAACGTGCGGTTCGAGGATCACAGTTGGAGATGCAATCATGCAACGTCCAACTTCGTTCGACACTTGAACTAAGAAGGTGCACAAAGATCGGTAAGTGAATGAACGAATGAATGAAAACTTTATTTAACAGATTGCAGAATGGGTACAATACAGTACAGCTCAATATACACAATTGTTAAGGGGATGCAGACCAGAGAAAGACTTTCGTCTTGTTTACATCAGGGTCCCCCATAGTAACTTGGCTTGCTACTGTACAGTAGCTACAGTTAAATCAATGAGCCATCGACAGTGTGCTAACGTTATCATATACTCTCTTTTTTAGACTCTTTTTGTATCACAAACAGTACTGTATTTGTAAATCTGGTATGTCATAAATGTATAGATGTAGCAGTACTGTATCTGTATGTCATGTTATGATTAATTGAAAATGGGGGACCCTGATGTAAACAAGACGAAAGTCTTTCTCTGGTCTGCATCCCTTTAACAATTGTGTTTATTGAGCTGTACTGTATTGTACCCATTCTGCAATCTGTTAATTTTTTTCAATCAATCAATCAATCAATCAATCAATCATTACATCCAAGATACACGGCTGCTGTAGTCTTGTCTTATAAAATACATAAACAATCAGCAATGTCTCGCTTGATGAATGGCCAGCAGTAGCCTAATTAATATTAATAAAAGTATTATCATTTTAATAATTGCGAAACGTGTTTAGTCCCTTGTTTGAGCCGAATCTGGGTTGAACATGATTTGTGGAACTCCCTCTGGTGTTGTGGTCGTGGTATTCACTGACCTTTGGGAAGTATTTCGACATGCACATGGGTATCTTAGTGGTGTAGTGTACAGTATCTTGTAGACCAGGCCCATTGCAAGTTGCTGTACTCTGTCGTCTACTCTAAGCCATCCTAGGTAGTCAAAGTGGGCAGGGGTGAGGTGGGTTCTAGGAGTAAGGTCAAGCAGTAGTCTGACCAGTTTGTTTTGTGATGTTTGTAATTTAGTTTTTAGCGCTTTTGAGGTGCTTTGGTACCATGAGGTGCAAGCATAGTCGTAATACCCTTGAATGAGTGCTCCTGCCAGAGTCTTCAGGGTATTCTTGTTTACCAGAGAGGAGATCCGGTACAAGAATCTTGTTCGTTGGTTGACTTTTTTTTATTACATTGGTTGCCATTTTGTCACAGGAAAGATTTGCCTCTAGGATGGAACCCAGGTAGGTAATTTCATCTTTCCTTGTGACAATATTGTCACCCACTGTAACAGAGAAGCCGTTGGCCTTGCTGAGTTTGTTATTTGATCCAAGAGTGTGTATTGAGCCGTACTGTATTGTACCCATTCTGCAATCTGTTAATAACGTTTTCATTCATTCATTCAGGAGCAAAGGTCAATGACCAAACACACCCAGACTACATACCTGTATTCCCTTCAACATCACAGTCTACACCATCTACGTCAACAAACATCAGTCGCCATGAGCGGCGTGAAAAAAGGAGAGTGATGCAGCCAAGGAGGATGGTGACCAACAGAGAACCAAGGTCGAGTCAAGCTCCTTGACCGCTTCATCTGTGGACAGCAACGACACCAAATGCAAGATGATGACAGGTGTTACCTGGCCAGTGCTTCAGCACTTGTTTTCTTTCTTGCACACAGAGAAGACAAGGAGCACCATAATCTCACCCATAGATCAGCTATTTATCACCCTTGTCAAACTGCGTCACGACATGTCCTTTGACCTCATCTCCCACATCAGAGGTGTGTCAAAGGCAACAGTCAGTGATGTGCCCAACGGATCATTTCAGTGAGTGAGCGATTCGATACACGCTCACGGCAATGAACCGATTCACTGATTCGACTCACGGTTCAGTGGCGCTTCCGGATCCCGCTGCGAATCAAAAACTATAAAAAAATTTGGCAGATGTTATACATACAATTATACATACAATTGTTAAGGGGATGCAAACCAGAGAAAGACTTTCATCTTGTTTACATCAGGATCCCCCTGTTTACATCAGTAATCATCGGTAACATTTAGAATTGATTTCAAGGTCCTCCTCCTTATATACAAAGTATAAACATTGCGATCATCTACTATTGAAGGTTCCGAGTCACAGTCTAAAGAAAATCAGTGATGCAGCCTTTGCTAACTAACTATGCACCAAAGTTATGGAACACACTATGGACATTAGGGAAGCTAGATCTCTTAATATTTTCAGAAATAAGCTAAAAACGTACCTCTTCACCATAGCCTTCTAATACACCCCGCTGTTGATTGTACTGTAGCACTATTTTACTCTGGCCATTCTATTGCATAATTTTACTATCTATTCTACTATTCTATTATTGCACTGTATTATTGGTGTGCAAACCAGTCAACTTACAAAAAAGAGCCTGTTGGAGGATTTCAACAAGATAAATGCGACAACATTGCAAAATATTTCACTATAATATTTCAAAGTGAAGTAAAAAATATTATAATAATTATTTGATCATGTTAAATAAGTGTGACTGACTGAGTCCACATTACAGTTCTACTTTTGTTTTGATGTGAAAAGTGATGCTGCATAAGAGGACTGCATTTAGCACTGACTGAGAAAGTACATATTACAGTTCTACTTTGCATTGCATGTAATTTAGAATACAGGCAAATAAAAGTAATTTAGTTTAAAGTACAATCTTGGCTGTCTTTTTCTCTCAACGCTTCAATAGGTAGATGACTAAATGTAAATGTAATATCAAATTTTAACAGATTGCAGAATGGGTACAGTACAGTCCAGCTCAATACATACAATTGTTAAGGGGGTGCAGACCTGAGAAATACTTTTGTCTTGTTTACATCAGGGTCCCCCAACAATTAGCATTTCAATGGTGTGTTGCCACACCAATGGGGGGTTGCCAATTCAATGTCACACCTACTGTACACCTAAGTGAGAGAAGCTCTCTCATTTCATGGAAGAGTAGAAGACGACCAACAGTTGCACTTTCTACCTGCGAGGCAGGATACATGGCCTTAGCATCAGCCATACAGGAGTGTATGTATTTGCAACAGCTACTCAAGGGTATTGATGGATGTCAGTATGCACAAACCAAGGTTTATGATGATAACCAAGGAGCTATTGCACTAGCCAGGAATCCTGTAAACAGGCAAAGATGTAAACATATTGATATAAAATATCACTTCATAAGAGAAACTGTGAATAGTGGGAGGATATGTTTGGAATATTGTCCTACTGACAACATGATTGCTGATGTGATGACAAAACCAGCCACTAAGCTACAACTGAAGAAGTTTGCTCAGTATTTGTTTGGCACTTAGTTAGAGTGAAAGAAAAGCATGGATGTGCCAATATGTTTTTTTTGTTGTTGTTGTTTATTTTGTATTGAAGGCCAAAGAGGGAGAATATATATATATATATATTTTTGTTTTGTACCACAATAAGCTAAGTTCGAGTGGGGGTGTTAAATATATTATTATTATTATGTGCGCCCTTGCTCATTTGTGTTCTACAGAGGGCGATGTAGTAAATCCAGTATGTGACGTCACTGACGTTTCCTTTCCATTCCTGTTCCGGTCTATTATTTGTGAATGATTGTTGTTGATATATAGCGGCACCGCAAGGAGAAGAAGAAGAAGGTTGACATGGGCAAAGTGTTCATCAACATCTCCATCGGCCTGTGCATCTTCAGCCTCGTCTGGTTCTTCTATGCCCTCTACATGCGCTCTGCCCTAGCTAAACAGGTGGTGACAATCCACCCCTCACCTCCTGTGCTTGACGCCAACAGCACCATGTTTGGGAAAATGTATGCCGCAATTCATATCTTACAAGAGATGCATTGATGTATGTGCAGGCTATTCTGCCTCCGTCTGATCAGTATGTAAAAATCACAAAGTTGGGGATATGGATGGGAATATAATTCACTGATTAAAAGAAAAACCAAAAAAAGAAGCTAAACTCATTCTGTCTCTAGTATTATTTGTTCACGCCAACTGTTTTGGAGATGAGGGTGGAAGTAATTTGGCAGTCTGACATTAATTGAAAACTGTATTAACAGATTGCAGAATGGGTACAATACAGTACAGCTCAATACACACAATTGTTAAGGGGATGAATGAATGAAAACTTTATTAACAGATTGCAGAATGGGTACAGTACAGTACAGCTCCATCTATACATTTATGACATACCAGATTTGCAATTACAGTACTGTTTGTGATACAAAAAGAGTCCAGAAAGAAAAGAGTATATACATTAGGCATGGAAACTACATTGGATTGGGTAGGTGGGGGGGGACTGTACATTGGAGGTGGGGGGGGGGGGGGGGGGGGGGGGGTTGGTTAGGAGTGGGGGGGGGGGGGGGGGGTTGGGTAGGAGGGGGGACACTGTACAACTGTACAAACAACACTGTACATTGCAGACCAGAGAAAGACTTTCGTCTTGTTTACATCAGGGTCGTCCCCCCTTATCTGTCACCATAGTACATCTGTGATCCTCGAACCGCACGTTTTGCATACTGCGATTCGTTTTTTGTTTATCACCGCATAGTTTTTATAACGAAACGCAACAATCTTGGGTAGCATTTTACATTTCGCCGTTCGGAATGAGTGAACTCAGCTGTAACATTACTTCCTGACTGTGCATCGCTCGTGCTATCGCGCAACGTGATTGGTTGTTTCAAAGTGCCCTACTGTAAAATATGCCCTACTTTGTTTACTTGTTTATTGCACAATGTCGCTCTATTGGTTGGATTCTTATTATATATTATTACTATTGTATTATGCACATCGTTGCGGGCAATTTCATTTGATAAATAATAAAAAAAAAAAATACATATATTAAACCGGCTAGGATTCGAACCCCGGGCGTCAGCTTGAAAGGAATAACCTAAACCACTAGACCACGGTACCAGACAAAATATATCCATTATAAATAGAGCCCACCTACTGTAGCACCTCCACTGCTAATTCGACAGGTCTTAACGGTTTAATTATTTTATTTCAGCAACATTGCGTACACAAACCTATTGTTACCAAGAAGCATTACACTAACGCTTTCTTTTGATGAAATGAATGGAAAAGAGAGCCGTACTGTACGTCGGCCATCTAATGAAGTTAGATTTGACACGTTGTTTACTTGTTTATTGCACAATGTCGCTCTATTGGTTGGATTCTTATTATATATTATTACTATTGTATTATGCACACGTTTAACTTATTCATTCTTTAATTCAGCAACATTCATTCATGCAGTCTGTAGACATACTGTAGGACGTTGTAGCATCCTATGAATGAAGTCACCAGCTGTGCGGAGCTCCTCCAATGAATGAACAAAAAGCCGGCGCGTCGGGGGCAGTTGTCACCAGCTGTATGAGAGCGCCCCCGCTGGTCATTGTTAACATTAACCATGCCAAGCGACGTGATAACAGCAGGCAAACAGCTGCTCCTGGACTTTTCCCAGCTGTATCTGTACTGTGATACCCGATAAGACCTCTTTAGCTGTGGATTTACTGCAAACTCAAAAACATCATTCAAAAGCAATACAGAGGGGTGTACTGGTATATTCCAAGATACGAGTTTTGATAATTGATGGGTCACATCTTTCCAGAATGCCTTAACTGGTGGGCAGTCCCAATACATGTGCATAAATGTCCCTTCGTCTCCATTTGTACATTGGGAGCATTTTGAGTCCTGTTTCAGGCCCATTCTGTTCAGTCTTATAGGAGTCAAGTATGTCCTGTGAATATAGTTAAGATTGATTTGTTGATGGTCCGGGTTCCTTGATGTAAGACGGACATTTGCCCATGCTTCTTGCCAATCAAAGTCACTTTCCAGGTCTGGAATATCCCTCCTCCAGACAGTGTCTAGTTGAAGGGTTTCATACGAGGACGTTAGTAATTGATAATAAAAACCTGATACAAAACCTCCCAATGTTTCTCTTTCATAGAAAAATTTGTGGTATCTGTGGTGTTCAACTGGTATGTGTAATGGAACACAGTGAGACTTCAAACATAGGCGTAACTGTATGTAAAAAAGCCATGTGGACTCGGTGAGGTTAAACTTTGTGCATATTTCTCCATAACTACAGAAGCCCTGGTTATTAAAAATATCCCCTAATGAGTGTATGCCTTGCTCTTCCCATATAGGGAATCTTATAGGACGTTTTCCCATTAAGAGTGCATTGTTATTGAATATGGGAGTGTGATTATGCCATTTTTGAGGGTTAGGATATTTTTTTTGTGTTTCCCGCCATGTTCGGATTGCATGGGTAATTATGGGGCCAAATTTCCGCTCACAGTGCTTGATTGGAAGTTTAGTGTGTGCTATGTCCTTCAGTCTCTGTGGGGCTACTATGTTTTCTTCCAATTCTCCCCAAGATACCAAAGCCTGGGGATCAAACCATATTGTCAATGGTCTTAATGTGAAAGCCTTAAAATATTGTAAAAAATCTGGAACTGCCATGCCACCGTCTGCTTTATTTCTCTGTGCGGTGGATCTTTTTATGCAAGGTGGTTTGTTATTCCAAATAAATTTGTATGTGGAGGAGTGTAATCTTTTCCAGTAGCCCTCTGGAGGGGGTAACGGTAGCATTGAGCTGATGAAGTTGATTCTTGGTAATACATCCATCTTAACTATTGATACCCTTGCCTGTACTGAGTTTTTAAGTTTTGCCCACCTGTCCAGGTCGTCTTTGATTTTGTTCTGTATTTTTGTGTAATTGTGCTTCACCGTTTGTCTTATGGTGGGAAATATTTCCACTTCACACTACACTCTTAACAGGAAAGTAACAACACACTGAACCAATATATATGGATGCACAGATCCTATACCCAATACCACTATCAGGCTGATACTAGCTACATGTGATCAGTATCGACTACAGGTGGTCTGATCCATTACCACGTTGTCATAAAGCATCCTCCTCCACTAACATCCCAGCAGCAGTGCATGGTGGAGAAGAAGGACAATGTTCCTGCTGATTCTGCTTGATGAGATGTTGGACAAAGGTTTGGAGTTTTTATTATATAAGGCTATAAAATAACAAGTGGACATGTAAACCTACAATACTGTACATGTACATACACAACTACATGTACACCTCAAATACTGTACATGTACACACAACTACATGTACACTTCCAATACTGTACATGTACACACAACTACATGTACACCTCCAATACGGTACATGTACACACAACTACATGTACACCTCTAATACTGTACATGTACACACAACTACATGTACACCTACAATACGGTACATGTACACACAACTACATGTACACCTCCATTATTGTACATGTACACACAACTACATGTACACCTCCAATACTGCACATGTACACACAACTACAGGTACACCTCCAATACTGTACATGTACACACAACTATATGTACACCTCCAATACTGTACATGTACACACAACTACAAGTACACCTCCAATACTGTACATGTACACAACTACATGTACACCTCCAATACAGTACATGTACACACAACTACATGTACACCTCAAATACTGTACATGTACACACAACTACATGTACACCTCCAATACTGTACATGTACACACAACTACATGTACACCTCCAATACTGTACATGTACACACAACTACATGTACACCTCCAATACTGCACATTAGGGGTGGGAATCACCAGAGGCCTCACGATAATACTATCGCGATACTTGAGTCACGATACAATAGTATTGCGATACTAAATATATTGCGATATGCTGAGTATTGTAATATTAATATTGCGATATATTGCGATTTATTACCTTTTTTCAACTGCAAAGTAAAACTTTGTCAACATGTTTTATCTAATAAAATAAAGTTCAGTCTGTTCATCTCACTTCAATAATTTTTATTGCAGAACATTGTATTTTCTCAAGCAGACAGATGTCAACACTGTAATCTGTGTTGCATGTACCTGACAAACTGAACTGTTTGTATTACAGTCATATTCCAACTTAACTGAATGCACACGTGTGTGTGTGGACTACTGTACTATTACAGCCAGGTATTGAAATGAACAATGCAACTTCCTTATACAAAAAAAAAATACAAAAAAAGTTTATTTAATTAAATTTTTTATAAATAATTAAATATCTATACTTGGCGTCCCTGTATCGATACAGTATCGCCACGCAAAGTATCGCGATACTACTATGTATCGATATTTTCCCCCACCCCTACTCCACACCTCCAATACTGTACATGTAGCTAAGAAAAGGCAAGGGAATCTAGAAAGTAAAACTGGTTGATTTCGAGGTAAGGAGACTACTCCTAATCCACCTCTTAGTACTCATGTGGATTCTGCTTTGTTGGTCAAATCCAGAGAGAAATGAGGACCCAAGTCTCTGAACATAAGAGCAACATTGGAAATCAGGATGAAAAGTCTCCTGTAGCCAAGCATCTCTCTGCTGCAGGCCAGAGGTTTGTAGGCTGAGGTTCCAGAGCATTGAGGGAGTGAATCCCTTGAAAAGAGGGAACAGGGACTGCTTACTCTTACAGAGACATAAAGGAGGGGACAGGGACTGCTTACTCTTAAAGAGAGAGACGTAAAGGAGGGGACAGAGACTGCATACTCTTACAGAGAGAGACGTAAAGGAGGGAACAGGGACTGCTTACTCTTACAGAGACATAAAGGAGGGGACATGGACTGCTTACTCTTAAAGAGAGAGACGTAAAGGAGGGGACAGGGACTGCTTACTCTTACAGAGAGAGACGTAAAGGAGGGGACAGAGACTGCTTACTCTCACAGAGAGAGACGTAAAGGAGGGAACAGGGACTGCTTACTCTTACAGAGACATAAAGGAGGGGACAGGGACTGCTTACTCTTACAGAGAGAGACGTAGAGGGGGGGACAGGGGCTGCTTACTCTTACAGAGAGACATAAAGGAGGGGACAGGGACTGCTTACTCTTACAGAGAGAGACGTAAAGGAGGGGACAGGGACTGCTTACTCTTACAGAGAGAGACGTAAAGGAGGGGACAGGGACTGCTTACTCTTACAGACAGAGAGAGACGTAAAGGAGGGGACAGGGACTGCTTACTCTCACAAAGAGATACGTAAAGGAGGGGACAGGGACTGCTTACTCTTACAGAGAGACATAAAGGAGGGGACAGGGACTGCTTACTCATTAGCCTCGCCCTCACCCCAGCGGGACCAGCCACAAAGAGCATCCCCAAGTCAGTGCACCTGCCGCGGCTGCTGCTACCGTTGCGAGCCTCGCAGACGTCCACTGTTCCAGTGAGGATCTATCAAAGTCGAACCAACCAGACGACCCGCTGTTCTCGCAGGTACAAAACGGATACAGGGAGAAGGTACATGTTCTCGAAGGTACAAAACGGATACAGGGAGAAGGTACATGTTCTCGCAGGTACAAAACGGATACAGGGAGAAGGTACATGTTCTCGCAGGTACAAAACGGATACAGGGAGAAGGTACATGTTCTCACAGGTACAAAACGGATACAGGGAGAAGGTACATGTTCTCGCAGGTACAAAACGGATACAGGGAGAAGGTACATGTTCTCGCAGGTACAAAACGGATACAGGGAGAAGGTACATGTTCTCGCAGGTACAAAACGGATACAGGGAGAAGGTACATGTTCTCGCAGGTACAAAACGGATACAGGGAGAAGGTACATGTTCTCGCAGGTACAAAACGGATACAGGGAGAAGGTACATGTTCTCGCAGGTACAAAACGGATACAGGGAGAAGGTACATGTTCTCGCAGGTACAAAACGGATACAGGGAGAAGGTACATGTTCTCACAGGTACAAAACGGATACAGGGAGAAGGTACATGTTCTCGCAGGTACAAAACGGATACAGGGAGAAGGTACATGTTCTCGCCGTTGCCAGTGACTTCATCCAGCACAACGAGAGACGGAGGCACTTAAGGAATTAAGACGGGGTGAGTGAGTGTTGACATTTTTTTATCCTATGCAACTGGTTGGTTGACCACCGTGTCACATTAAAGTAATGCATATTATGATACTATTTGATTGTAATTAAATGTAGGCTATAATAAATAAACAAATGCGTTACGAGCATGTGGCTCGTCCTCTCTGCATAATATGTGGCGACGAGCTAGCAAACGAGGCAATGAAGCATGACAACAGTGATCAACTACAGTTTGCTGTGAACATTATGATATGTGTGTAGTGTTCGAAGCGATGTCGAGAATGATTAATTTGGGGTGCGAGTCCGACAGCTGCTGCAGCGCGAGCCTGTGGTTTGCTGATGAGAATGGCGGGGCGGGAGCTTGATGCTGGATTAGCGTATCGCTTCGTTGGGAGGCGAGAAATAGTAATTGGATTCGGCAAATCACTCAACGTTTAGAGTTCAGTGAACCCCACATTAAATGTTGCCGTCTCAGTAGTGTCAAATTTCTCAGTTCTTCGCTTGATATAATTAATACAAATGTACACTATAACGGAATTCGTTAGCTCATAAAAATGTGATTATAACAGACTGCTGTTTAAATAAACTCTGACCGGAATTTCTCCCATTTGTCCGGGAGATTGAAATCTTGCAAGACACGCAGACCGGCACGAATATTTTCTAACGGAAACCCTGACAGAGAGAGAGACGTAAAGGAGGGGACAGGGACTGCTTACTCTCACCGAGAGAGACGTAGAGGAGGGGACAGGGACTGCTTACTCTTACAGAGAGACATAAAGGAGGGGACAGGGACTGCTTACTCTTACAGAGAGACGTAAAGGAGGGGACAGGGACTGCTTACTCTCACAGAGAGACGTAAAGGAGGGGACAGGGACTGCTTACTCTCACAGAGAGAGACATAAAGGAGGGGACAGGGACTGCTTACTCTCACAGAGAGAGAGAGACGTAAAGGAGGGGACAGGGACTGCTTACTCTTACAGAGAGAGAGACGTAAAGGAGGGGACAGGGACTGCTTACTCTCACAGAGAGACGTAAAGGAGGGGACAGGGACTGCTTACTCTCACAGAGAGAGACATAAAGGAGGGGACAGGGACTGCTTACTCTCACAGAGAGAGAGAGACGTAAAGGAGGGGACAGGGACTGCTTACTCTCACAGAGAGAGACGTAAAGGAGGGGGCAGGGACTGCTTACTCTTACAGAGAGAGACAAAGGAGGGGACAGGGACTGCTTACTCTTACAGAGAGAGACAAAGGAGGGGACAGGGACTGCTTACTCTTACAGAGAGAGACAAAGGAGGGAACAGGGACTGCTTACTCTTACAGAGAGAGACAAAGGAGGGGGCAGGGACTGCTTACTCTTACAGAGAGACAAAGGAGGGGACAGGGACTGCTTACTCTTACAGAGAGAGACAAAGGAGGGGACAGGGACTGCTTACTCTTACAGAGAGACGTAAAGGAGGGGACAGGGACTGCTTACTCTTACAGAGAGAGACAAAGGAGGGGACAGGGACTGCTTACTCTTATAGAGAGAGACAAAGGAGGGGACAGGGACTGCTTACTCTCACAGAGAGACGTAAAGGAGGGGACAGGGACTGCTTACTGCTTACTCTCACAGAGAGAGACGTAAAGGAGGGGGCAGGGACTGCTTACTCTTACAGAGAGAGACGTAAAGGAGGGGGCAGGGACTGCTTACTCTTACAGAGAGAGACAAAGGAGGGGACAGGGACTGCTTACTCTTACAGAGAGACGTAAAGCAGGGGACAGGGACTGCTTACTCTTACAGAGAGAGACAAAGGAGGGGACAGGGACTGCTTACTCTTACAGAGAGAGACAAAGGAGGGGACAGGGACTGCTTACTCTTACAGAGAGACGTAAAGGAGGGGACAGGGACTGCTTACTCTTACAGAGAGAGACAAAGGAGGGGACAGGGACTGCTTACTCTTAAGCTGTCCGCACACGGTGGGCGAGCGACGTCGCCTGGCGATGCGATCGTCTGTCGCTCAACGACAATCGCTTGGCCCCCCACACCAAGGCCGACCGTCGCTCTGTCTAGCTGGGGGTGTGGTTACTTGTTTCCGCCCGGAGGGAGATATGGGAGGACGGACCAGACGTTAGGTTGTTGTGAAGCGAGCGTATTAGCAGGTAGCTGTGTTGTGCATTATGAGGGAATTAAACCCATATTGAGCTGGAATTAAATCACCTATACGAATACAACCTCTCCTCATTCTTCCTGACATTACTGCATGACTGATCGCTACAATACGTTCATTACCACCGATTGGACAAGTAATGTTATGCACCTGCTGAGAGAGAATGTTTTTTCACTGAAGACGCTGTTCTGTTCTCAACCATCATTTTCTTTGGACAATAAACCTTATAAACTACATCAGCTGCAGCCTGGACATTAAACTCTGTCAACACCCACAACTTGTTTTTTTTACCCGAGTATAAAAACACTAGTAGGTGCATCGTGGCGCATTGTTCATTTATTAGTTAATGACAAGCGGCCACTATAGCTTCTCCAACTAACGTTATTTATTTAAATTGTTCCTGTTAATAATAATTAACATAAGTAGCATGGTAATAATACGTAGGTTATTGATCAATGAATGTATTGATACATTAATGGTGTACAAATGATACACCAGTAGAACTTCTGTACTACTTCTACTGTAGAAGTCATGTTATTTCCTCATTGTCCTTGCTGTGTCACCTGCCGTCGCCTCAAAAAATAGGATCGAGCGATTTTTTGCCAGGCGACAGAAATAGCTGCGCGACTGCCGCTTCAAAATCTCCTGCCGTGTGGGTTCTCTTATTCATAACAATGTCGGTCGCCTCGCTTAAAAACTGGTCGCCTGGCAAAAACCGCCCGCCGTGTGTGGACCACTTGACAGAGCAACACGGTCTCATCAGAAAGCATTAATAAATTACTTAATCAAGAAAAAGGTACACAATGTACGTTATGTTATATATATATATATATATATATATATATATATATATATATACACACAAGTAATTTACATTACATTTTGTATCGGCAAAGGTTAAAAAAAAATTTAAAAAAAATTTAAAAGCATGATTGAGAGTCAAACTAACAATGCTTGTCTTTGGGGGGGGTGAGTGCACTAGATCAAGCCACCCACCCTGATACAAACACAGCAATAATATGATGATAGAAAGTTAAGGTTACGGTTGTGGTTAGTTTAACCTGTTAAGCTGTAAGGCCCCCTTATATTATATTTATTCTTTATCATAAATCGATCAATACAGACCGTATTATCATTGGAAAGCCACACTCATTGGCTACAACCCTGTCGAAAAATATTCTAGATCGCCAAATGATTGACGGAGCGAGAGCCCCGGGAGTCAGGGGTGGTAATGTGTACTTTGGCGCACGCCTCACATATCGGCATGTAACTCGAGAACCGCTGAACGGGTTTTGTCACCTGAAAGGGCAATCGACGGGCAACAAATAGGGCTTTAATTCTAATTCTATATTGTATTAAAAGAAATGCACACCGAGCCGCTAGAGGTCGGCAAAGTGGATGTTAAGGGGTTTTAATGTTGTCTTTTTTCTTCTTCAAATGTATCCAAGAGTAAAGACCTTAACCCTATTAAAACAGCAGTCAAAGTGTATATTTTCATTTTTACCGATGTTTTATACGATTTAGCTAAAATAAGAATTTATCGGAAAAATGCTAATTGTATCTCTTTTATCGTAAAACCGTGAGGAAATGACTAAATCCAGATTTAACACTGCCATTGGAAAGAGGAGCCTTAAGGTCAAGTTCAAGGTCAAATATGAATTCATAATTAAAATGGATTAGAATTTATTACTGTATCTACAATTCCTTCTGTTTAATCATCTTCCCTTTATTCCTTTGCTTAGATTTCGTTTGTACACTTGATAAATCACTGATTCTTGAGAGTCGGGACAAAACATGTCCTACATAGAAAAGTCTAATTTATATCAAAAATAAATAAATTAATAATGATTGACATACTCACAAAGTTCAATCTAAAGGTATTGTGTATACTGATGTTATGTTTTAGCACATATATTTGTTTTTGGGGGGATATTTGTTTAAATGTATAATCTGTGGTTAGAAGCTCCCATGTTAATTTTCTTGTCCTCAGCAAGGGTCACATTATTGACCAGCCCAAAAAAGCTTGAATAACCTCTCCACTTGTGAAAACATACATATCAAATCAAGGATAATGGTTATAAATGTATAAAACAATGCATGCCATGAAACTCAAATAATATGTTCCATAGAAATCTGCCTATCAAAGTTGTGTCCTCAGTTTATGTCAACTCTGTCAGACTTTTTCATAAACCTAATTAAATCAGGCAATAGCATGGCCAGCTCTATCCCTGAAGACCCCTTTTCCTTTCCCTGCCTGTGGTGAATGCAACACTACCACACATGGTTTGGTACATTTTACACTTTGACATTTTAGACAAACAATGTCAATATTCCTATGGTCACAGCTGGAACATGTCAACACCGTCTCTCCGTTAATATACTTTTAAAAACAATAGTGGATTGAATTCAAGTTTTTCAGTGAGATTATTAAAACAGCTAGCAACTGCCAAAAAACTAGCTAGCTGCAGTGCACAATACAGGCTTGGAGGGAAAATGTGTGCCCTTTTGTCAACTCCGTCAGACATCAACTCAGTCAGATTTTGTGTCTGACGGAGTTGACGTGTAAGCTGACGGAGTTCACAAATCCATCAATAACCTCATAATATGCTATTATTATACTATTTTTGAACATGGTAAAGGATTTAAATGTTATTTCAGAGTTTTATCTGCACAGAAGTGTGCGGTCTGCTTATTGAATAATTGTCTTACTTTCCCAGCACATGTGTTAATACATAAATATAAATATATCACTTGTCTACGTGGTTGATTGATTGATTGATGTCAAATCATAATGGTGCAGTGTGTAGTTTTCACTACCAAACATCTACACTCTTGCCTCTAGAGCAGGGAAGGAGTTCCATGTTGCCATTTCATATCCCAGTAGGGATACAAGACAGAAGAAAACAGTTATTCTTGTTCTTGTACTATTTACTTAGATCATCAGAGCAAAGGTGCATGGTGGTAAACTGTGGATATTTCATCTTAATATCTTTATAATAATTCTTAATATACGACTGGTCCATGTGTGTCTACTGTAGATTGCTGCATCATCCTTTATCTGACTCTTTCCATCCATAGTGTAATACATTATGGTATGGAGTGATCAACAGGATAATATTTTGCTAGTCAGTTGTCACAATCTTATCAGTTGTCACAAGTGTAGAGTTCAAGAAAAATAATCCTGGACATTTTGTAATATACCCCAGAAATATTGGAATGACTGTCTTCTTAAATTTTCTCCCACTTGTTCCACTGAACATGGATTTTGTCTGCACAAGCCAGTGTGAAGATGTTTGCAACATCTAGTTGTAGAAACTACGCACTGCAGCTTTAAGATTGAATGTCAATCAATCAATCAAGTTTAGTAAATAGACACCTGATTTTATAGTTTTATTCTAATACATTTTCATGACTTTTGTATTATAGGAAAGCATGGCTAGACAAAAATTGTCAGTTGAGGAGCGAAAGAGAAGAAATAGAGAGTATCAACGAAAGAGAAGAGACTAATTATAGTGACAAAGAGAGCAAACATGCCATGCAAGAGCAGGAAAGACAAAGGTGGAAGAAGAGGGTTCAAGTAAAAGAAGTTATAGAAATAGACAAGATGGGAGACAGGGCACAGAGGTATCGGAGAAAATATTGGAGAGAGGTCCAGAAAAGGTGCAGAGAGAAAAGGTCCCGTGAAGGTGCAGTGCTGGAGGCAGACACCCCCCCAGATAGTCCGCAAGATCAGGATATTCTAATCTAGATAACAATGCCAGACAGCGCAGGGAGTCTCTCAGAGAGGAAAAGCAACAAAGTAAAACGCGAAAAAGGCATTCAAGAGAAATAAAAACTATGAAAGAAGATTACAAATGTAACAAAGCAACGAAACAACCTGATAAAAACAATAATGTGCAGAAAAAAGGCTACAAATACATCACCACTGGACTCTCCAGGCACGGAAACAAAGAAGATGCTATCAGGAAGCAAAGTAACGAACTCCTGGCCCACGGCGCCAAAAACCAGCACCGAGTGTGTCATCAGGCACGTTTTTTAAAAAGTATCGTCTTCTTCAACAAATGAAAGAGCTTGGGTTAACCTACAAGTTAATGAGAGAAAAGGAGCAGCCTCAGAAAAAGCCAACATTCATACAGGGTATAACACAGACTGTTCAGGATTTCTTCCTGAACTCTGCATGTGTGATGACGGATAAGACTGACACAATCACCAGGAACAAGATCAAGCAGCAGAGAATGATCCTGCCAGACTCCATGCTCAACCTCCACACTGAATTCCAGATTATGAACCCCACTGTAAAGCTGAGCTATTCTTCATTCTGTGCTCTGAGGCCCTTCTATGTCACAGCACCAAAAGCATCTGATCGGAAGACATGTCTGTGTCAAATACATGAAAATGCATGCTTAATGCTCGAGGTCCTTAAAATGTCTGGTGTTGTGAAGTCAAACAAACTGGATGACAGTTTTCAATTAGTTTGTTGCTCTCCAGCAAGTGAGGCCTGCCTTCTTTGCACCTGCTCACGATGGCTAAACAAAGGTACAGTTACAACCCAAGAGCAAAACAAAATCGATGTTCAATGGAGGCAGTGGGAGAGTTCAAGAAGACACACGCAATGGAATCCACATCAACACTAAGCTTGTTGAACACCGAGGCAGCCTTTCAGAGCTCTTCAAACTCTATGAGCAAAAACTCAGAAAGGAAACCACATCACATGTGTGTTCAGTGCGAAACCAGTCAAAAGAATACAGCAACACAATTGACTCCTGTGATGAAAGTACAGCAATTGTCCATGTTGACTTTTCAGAATCGTGGAAATTCAAATATAAAGCTGAAGTTCAGGCCTGCCATTTCGGACAAAATCTGCCACAGATAACACTCCATACCGGAATGTATTACACTAAGGGTGGAAAGGCAGGGTTTTGCACACTGTCAGAGTCAAAGAGACAGGATTCTGCAGCAATCTGGACACAAATGGATCCAGTCCTAAAAGATATCAAGACAAAATATCCACAGGTTACCACTGTGCACTTTTGGTCTGATGGTCCAAGTAAACAAGAACAAACAAGAACAAGAAGAACTTTTGGTAAGGGCGCACCAGACGGCATTGGCGGAACAGTAAAAAGAACAGTTGACAACCTGGTCCTGAGAGGAAATTATGTGACGGATGGACACATATTCTTCAAAAAGGTCTCAAACAGTTTGAATGGTGTTCAGCTGTACCACATTGTGGAAGAAGACATGCAAAGATACAACACACTTCTCATGAATCCTCTCAAACCGGTTCCCTCAACAAGACAAATACACCAGATCATCGCACATAAGGACAGGATCCACCACAGACAAGTTGAGACAACTATCCTGCTTTTGCTGTGAGATGTTGGATTGCCAGTGCTTCTGCCCAGCTACCTCCTATTACCATGGCAACCCAGGAGAACAGCAGAGTGATACACGGAGGGCAAGGAAGAAGAGACCTTTGGCCATGTTGTGGGAGGAGATGGAAAATGAGATGGGAGGGGAGATGGAAGATGTAATGGAGGAGTTGGACGAAGAACCTTTGAAAGGTCCTGAGGGTATGGTGACAGTAACGACTGTTAGCAGCCTTAGTAATGGAGACTGGTTAGCAGTAGTATATGATGACCACTGGTGGCTAGCCAAGACCATCGATGTGGATAATGAGCAACAAGATGTGAAAGTGGAATTTCTGCATCCCCATGGTCCAACAGAAAAGGTTCAGCCCAAATGTGGCAAGAAGGATGTCTGTTTCTGCCCAGTTCAAGACATCATACTGAAACGAATCAGAAATGCAGAAGGAAAGGAAGAGGAGAAGTGGGTGAGAAAGTGGAGATCAGGAAGTTGTGTAGAAGAGGTAGATGAAAACAGGGACGAGAAGAAGGGGTCCTGGTCTCCATTACTGTTTTTGTTGTTGGAAACGGTGCATTTTGTAATAGTTGGAAACGGTGTATGTAAAGTTTGTTGTTTATTACAATTGAGTTAACAAAATGTTCAGTATAAGACAAGGAGTTATTAGTTCTTATTATTGTCACTTCCATTTGTATAAAAAATGCATGTGTTCATTTATCACAGATGCAAATCCAATTTAATCAACTCAGTCAGTTTCTCGTCAACACCGTCAGATCTTTGTCAACACCGTCAGATGTTTATTTTTGTTAATTTTGGGGGAAATACAAATTCCTTCTTCAGTTTATGTTGTTTAAGTAATAAAGGAGCATTAGATATTCATCCTATTGTGTCTTATTTACTTAATGATCTTTTTTATCATGTAAAAGTTTAAAACAAAGTTTGAAAATGCAAATATTTCTAAATCTGGGTTTTCAGAATAGTGTGAAATTACACCTGAGGTTTATATATTATATTTGATTGCATACCAGAGTAACTAAACACTATATCACAACATACTTCAGAACTTTAGATTCTTGTTGGACAGGAATAATTAGAATAATAGCTCAGACCTTTCTCTACATGAATATATAACTCTAATCAATATAGTGTGCATTCTCAAAATATAATATTTAAAAAGTGTTTTGTCCCGACTCTCAAGAATCAGTGAAATATCAGATCAACGCAATATTGGATATATAGAGTCCTTACCTGGTCTCTGATGTAATGCAAAAAAAATTATCAAATTATTTGATCGTCATTCCAGTTATCCACAGCGATCTTATCCCCGACATTACCGAGCGTTACACATGAACGGGCGGGCGTGGTTAGTGTTCCATGCCACCGGTGTAAGCGCCTGCCTCGCCTCGAGTATTTAAACCCCGCCCACACGGCTCAGATCAGCTCAGAAAACACACCAGACCGTTTCGAATGGAGTGCAATAGCTCCGCAAGGCAGTAGAGGGCGGTGTTGACCGTCTGCCAGCTCAGACACATTCACCAGGGTCTGCAGAGGCTGCAGCCATGAATTATGAATAGATATAGCGAATAAAAGAAATAACGATCATAAAAACGAGTGAACTCGTTGTTGGCGTTATTCGATTGGCGGGCAATAACGAGTTAACTCATTCTTGGCGCAGAATGTGTTAAAGATTGATTGAACATTTTATTAACAGATTGCAGAATGGGTACAATACAGTACAGCTCAATACACACAATTGTTAACACTTTGGTCGCCAGGCTTATATTCTTAATATACCATCCTCCGCCAGCTCTATTTGTCTATGGGGATGTTTACCTTCTTTGCAGGGCTATAACTTTTTAAATTGTATTGCTAAATTGACATTACTATGGCCCATTCAACGTCCTATATCTATTGTTCAGGGTGTAGCAACGTTATACTTTTTCATTCACATATTCATACTAAAATACGGTCTAAAGTATAAGTATGTTTTTATCGTTTTCTGCAGCTTTCTCCAGAACGTGATTTATAGCCCAAAATGCATTATATTGATGATGAAATACAGTTTGATAGGAATCTGCGCGAGATAAAAAATTTCAAATGGACGTGCTTCTAGAAGTTACTACTGATCATCTGATGTTGACCGGATGGGGGGGGGGGGTCTTTTATAATTCCGTGGCCAACGTTAGATGATTCATCTAGTGTGGGTGATATGATCATTAGAGCAGTTAGTATCGAACACGTTAAAAAATAACGCTGAATCTTACCGTAGCTTCCTCATAGCGTTGGGCGATGAGCGTGGAACAGAAATATTCCTATTATGGGATGTAGAAATATGCGATCCATTTCCAGGTTGTATAATAGTATATATGTCCAAATCATGTTGTTTATCGAGTTATTGGTAACGGATTGCTATCCGTTGTGTCTAGCTCGAGTCCTGGGACTATTACCGAGTGATCGGACCGAATTGAAATGAGCATCAGCTTCCATTTCCTGTTTCCGCTCTGGGCGATCCGCCGATCGGCCACCAGATGGCGCTCTTGAACCGTTGGAGAGTTGAGAGGGGCTCAACAGTAGATCTCAAGTCTCCGGGGGAGAAATATGATTTCGATCACAGATTTTTGAAATATTGATATCAAAGACGTGGTACGGCGTCTTTGGCAGAATGAGCATGGTGGGGAAAGACGTCCTACGGCGTTTTTGGCGATTAAAGTGTTAAGGGGATGCAGACCAGAGAAAGACTTTCGTCTTGTTTACATCAGGGTCCCCCATTTTCAATTCATCATAACATTTATGACATACAGATATACAGTACTGTTACATCCAGACATTTATGACATACAAGATATACAAATATACAGTACTGTTTAAGAGACAGAGATCATAAAAGAAAATATATACATTTGAGGGGGAAGAAACTGTACATTGGGTGGGGGGGTTGGACATTTACCGGGGCCAGTTTAGAATTGCAGCCATTATTTTATGGCTGTGGGTAGGGCGTCTAGCTAACTAACTGTACAAATTGATGTGATTGGCTTAGACCGTATTGTGTACGGTTGGCTGGCTGGCTGACTTGTGTTGTAGATTGGGGGTGGCCAGCTGGCTATCTGGCAGTTCGTAGTGCAGTAGCTGGCTGGGTAGCTGTTGTATTGTGGGTTAAGTTCGTAGTGCAGTAGCTGGCTGGCTAACATTGGCCAATATACTGTAGCTGTAACTGAACGCCAATGATTCTAGCCTTATGTGATCTTATGAGTTTCAGTTCATAGGAAAATACTTTGACAGGAGTAAATAAACTTAGATGCTGTTATCTAACACCCAGTAAGTACACTTTACTTAATTTCTAAGATTAGATTAGATAATTTAGTCCAGAGTCCGGACTTTGAGAATGCCTGTGTTAGACCTACAGTATAATACTGCCATATGCTATAACAAAACCAAAAACTATCGGTATCGGCAGTGTATCAATCGATATGGCTCATAGACGATTGGTGGCAAAAAACATGATCGGGGCATCCCTAATAGGGATGGGTACCGTTCACATTTGAACCGATACGGTACCGGTACCTGTGAATCGATACCGGTACCTTTTTTCGGTACTTCAGTCTCTAAAAATGTAATCTACCTACCTCAGTAGTGAAAAGAAAAATCCAAACTTCAAATACCCTAACTACACTTTCGACCGTTTTCGGCTTGCCATTGCCCCGACTGCTTTGTTGTTGAATCAAGTCAAATCCTAGGTAAACGTATATTGTGCGTGTGAACGTTGACATGAAGAGAAAAAAGGTTAAAAAAAAAAAAAAAAAAGTGTAAAAAGAAAATGATTTTTTGTATTTTTTTTACGGTATCTCACGTGAATAGATACTCGGTAGTACCGACGTGTTTCGGTAAGTTCCGAAATTCTGTACCCATCCCTAATCCCTACTATTTATATGAATGATATTGTCTCCGATATTGTCAGGATCATCTCTATGCGGATGACACTCGTCTATTGTGTTGTTGATTCTGTACAACTACCCATTAAAAATGTACAACTCTCATTTAATACTTTGCAGGATACGCTTGTTAATCTTAAACTGGTACTCAAACCAAACAAAGTGCATGCTCTTCTCTAACATCTAACATCTGTGAACATTTGCATATACTGTATCTCATCTGTGAATGAGTCTATTATTGAGAGTTAAAGAATATAAATACCTTGGCATCTGGCTTGATCAGAAATTTGCATTTAAATGCCATGTAGATAACCTTGCAAGTAATCTGTGACAGAAGGTCGGCTTTTTGTACAGAAACAAATCCTATTTCCCTATGCTTAGCAGAAGGAGGATTTGTTGAAGCTATTTCTGCTTTGGATTATCGACACATAGTTTATAGACATGCTGCTGCTTCTACTATAAAGCCACTTAAGGTCCCCAGAGTTTGCACTGAATTAGGAAAATCTGCTTTTAGCTTCTGTGCCCCCGACACATAGAATATTTTGCAAAGCACTTTAAACTGAACACTTGAGTATCCATTAGTCAGTTTAAATCTATAATAGCCGACCATTTGTTTGAATTAATTTTAATTGTTTAAATGATTTACTTTTCTGTTTCTATATTATTTTTGTATTATGTATTGTACCTCTCGACATAATTGTAAATGTTCTTTCGAGATTAAATAAAGATTGTAATAGAAATTATGCTAAACTCATTGACTGCCATGCTGTTTTTCCATCTTTACTCCCTGGCACCAGCATTATTGACCATTTTCACAATGTTTGCGGACCCATGGTATATTCTATATTATAGCTATGGAGACAATAGTATGTCTAATTTGACAGGCAGTATTTATACTCCAACAGGGCCGAAACTGTTTATTTCTACATACCTTCGTTTGTGCGCTATACCACGCTAAAAATCGCCCCGTTTCACAATAATCCAGGCTGGTTTTCTAGATTGTGAGATATAGTGTTTTGTGTGCATATGCTCAAATCTCACGGCTGCTCGCCTGAAACCTATATTATTGCCAGGTCAAAGGAAACACGACCATATGTTTCTTCACAAAGCCATTGGGGGGGGGGGGTTGTTTCCCGACGCTGCGATCATTTCAAAAGCATGTTTTATGATGGGGTTCGGTAAAAATAGACATTACCTTTGTCAGCAGGTACTCCAATCTGGCTCCATATGTCTTCGATCAGAACAGAATCAATACATATAACGTTAGGTGGCCCTCATCGGTTGTCGTCTTCTTCTTCATTTGTGTGCTCGGCCAGACTATACCACGGAGCCGAATAGGTTTCCTCATCGGCCGGTTTGACTATAGTATTTTTATCCAGAATTTCTCTTTTCATTGAAGCATCATGGGACATATATTTTTTCCTTATGTTTTAATGGGACAAGGGTCCATTTAGTAGTAATGGGGAATTGGAAATGGCTGGAAATTGAAATGGCTAGAAATAATTGATGGGCCATTTATTTTGGTGATATAATGCAAATCTTATATAATTGATTTATTTTGCATTTCATGTGAGGTTTAAAATAAAGTTAGATTTATTGGAATATGGAGATTTTCTTCAGATTCATCACAGTATTATGTCACCTTGAAAATGATGGTAATGAGAATCATGGAAAAACATGCATAAAAACAATTGGGGATATTGTTTTCGCCTCGTCTTTGCATGATTTATTTCAAGCATCTGTATGAACACTGAAGATGGATTTACCCTTTAGAGCCTTACCTCCTCCTTCATTCACAGTTCCGTTAAGTCCTGGTGTTTTAATGCAGACGGATAGTTCCTTTAGTACCAACAGAGAGGGGTGACTGCAAGACGCCATCTCCTCCACTGTACTGGATATCAGTGGGGCTGTGGCCTAAAAATACCAGATAAAAAACAGTAACAATAAGAGTCTTGCAAAGTACAACGTTCACTCTTCCCAGAGTAATTGTAGATTGACAGGTTTGGCTGAGTGTTGTTTTTTTATGTTAGACATGTCTTGTCACTGGTACTTGATGATGAAAGTGTCACCTTAAAGTTTCAAGTTCAAGTTTCTTTAATACCGTAATTCCTCTAATAGTAACCCCGGCTTGTATTTGTTACAACTGTAGCGGGTACCAGGCTTGTATTAGGAGGAGGCCTGTATAAGAGGGAGGCCTATATTTCAAAATGTACTGGGTTCATTTATTGAAACCAAGTACTGTATGAAATAGTAAACAGTGCAATTACAGGTGGTCACTGGTCATTTCAACGTTTTCAAAGTGAAATCAAGTAACTAGCTCAGTATGCAGCTCAGTATATTAGTAACCCGGCTTGTATTAGGAGGCCGGCTTATAATTGCTTAGCTCAAGAGCGCACCCGGCCATTAATAGAGACCCGGCTTGTATTTGAGACTCGGTTACTATTAGAGGAATTACGGTAGTTGTCATACAGAAGTACAGAATACTTTTATACAAAATGCTTCTTACTGTTACGCTCCAGAGACTGTGCAAGACAAGATAAGTATGAAATAAAATAACATAGTATAGCATGTAAATTAGAAGTAAAAAAAAATGAGGTCACAGTGTTCAGTATAGACATATGTACAATGTTCGATGCAGAATAGACGTAACTGAGTTACCATATAATATACAATACTGTGCAGTGTACTAATACAATACTATATAGTGCAAGGCAGAAATGGGATGAGGTGCAATTTAGGTACAATTTACAGTGGGTGTACGAGTTGTAGTGCAAATCCTTTATCAATAAATATAAAGTGTGTTTGTGTGGTTTAAGTGAGTGTGCGTGTGGGTGTGTGTGCTGTGTGCATTTGATGGTTGTTGCATAGTGTTTATTGTTCGTTTAGCAGCCTGATGGCCTGGGGATAGAAGCTTCTTCTGAGTCTTTCTGTTCTCGCCTTAAGACTCCGGTATCGCTTGCCTGACCGCAGCAGTTCAAAGAGGCAGTTGTTCGGGTGGCTCGAGTCCTTAATAATTCTCTTAGCCTTCCCCCTGCACCGCTTGTTGTAAATGTTCTGGAGGGTGGGAAGCCCCCCTCCAATTGTGCGTTCGGCTGAACGTGTCACTCTTTGTAGTCTGCTACGGTCTTGTGCAGTGCTATTCCCAAACCAGGAGGTGATGTTGCCAGTCAGGATGCTCTCTATTGTACATGAGTAGAAGTTCCTAAGGATCTTCTGACTGACTTGGAACTTCCTTAGGCGCCTGAGGAAGTAGAGGCGTTGCCGTGCCTTCTTCACAACACTGTCAATGTGTGTGGTCCATGTCAAGTGCTCGGATATGTGGGCTCCGAGGTACTTGAAACTGTTCACTCTCTCAACCGGTGCCCCGTCGATGCTGAGGGGGCTGTAGTCCTTGACCCCCGACCTCCTGAAGTCCACAATCATCTCTTTTGTTTTGCTGACGTTCAGGGAGAGGCAGTTCTCCTGACACCACTGTGACAGATTCTCTACCTCTTCCAGGTAGGCCCTCTCGTCGTTGGCAGAGATCAGGCCCACCACTACTGTGTCATCAGCAAATTTGATGATTGTGTTGTTGTTCCGCTGTGCCACGCAGTCATGTGTGTACAGGGAGTAGAGGAGGGGGCTCAGAACACAGCCCTGGGGGGCCCCTATGTTGAGCGTGATGGATGAGGAGGTGCAGTTGCCTGCTCTTACCACCTGGGGTCTGCCCGTCAGGAAGTCCAGGACCCACTGGCAGAGGTCATAGTTCAAGCCCAGGTCCCTGAGCTTGGCTATGAGTTTGGAGGGGACTATGGTATTGAATGCTGAGCTGTAGTCGATGAACAGCATTCTCACATAGTTCCCCTGCCTCTTGTCCAGGTGTGATGCTGCTGTGTGCAGCACATGGGCTATGGCGTCCTCCGTGGACCTGTTGGGGCGATATGCAAATTGCAGGGGGTCCAGGTTGATGGGGAGGGAGGAACAGATGTAGCCCTTCACTAGCTTCTCAAAGCACTTCATGGCTATGGAGGTGAGGGCTACAGGGCGGTAGTCGTTGAGGCAAGCGGGCGTAGATTTTTTGGGTACAGGGATGATGGTGGACTTCTTCAGACAGGTGGGATCGTTCAAGAGTTTTGGACATCAAGTGGTATGAAATACTATAGTATAGTTGATGCAGTGCCCTCAGTTTACACACAGAGTCTCGTGGTCGGAGTTCTGACCAGGCAGAAGTTTTAATCACCCACAGCAGAAAACAGTGTGCCTCATTTTCTATGCTTCAAGACTCAGCATTTAGTGACGTCACACTGAGACTAGTTCAACACATCATGTCACTCTGAAGCATTTAGTGACGTCACACTGAGACTAGTTCAACACATCATGTCACTCTGAAGCATAGGAAATGTTTTCTGCTGTGGATGATTACAACTTTTGCCTGCAGGTTATTGTGTGGTGGAATAACACTTTTTTGTCTCATGACCTCGTTTGCTGCCTGTCTGAAGCCTCCCGGTTTACTCAGAACCAGGCCAGAACTCAGACCACGGTACTCTGTGAGTTAAGCTAATGGCATCGCATCAACTATACTACTAGCAAGTATTTCATACCACTTAAGAGTCCAAAAATCCAAACTATCCCTTTAACTCACAAGCCAGACAAGTGTTTGGCCATGCCAAGTTTCCCCACATGCTGGGGTACAAGATGGGCCAAACAGGGTATTATGCTGCTTGGAGTTTAATCAAATCACATGCTCTCCTGGTGTCAGATTTTAGCATTGGGGAAATCCCCCCCAATCCCATTACCCTGTTTTAGCCTGGCATGGCCCGATACCCGTATCAATACATCCCTGGAAGACTATCGTTCACTAGGACAAACTTTCCATTTGTTCATAACATATTCATTAGCATATATTATTATGCTCAACCAATGTATTGAAGAGTATTTTGTTTGGATTGTAATAAGGGGGGGGGGGGTGCACAGATAACTGGTTTGCCAGCTAACCACTTATTTTAAATCAACCAGATATTCATAACGGTTCATTTGGAAATTATTTTGATACCGATCAAATAGATGTCATATCACATTGTAACTGGTATTGGAAAACTCAATACCATAATAATGTCAAAACTAGCAAATAGTCTACCCAAAAAGAGTAGATTCCTGAACTCCTACATTCTAAGGTCGCTTTCACACCTGAGCTCTTTGGTCCGCCTTAATCGAACCCTAGTTTGTTAGTCCGGTTTGTTTTGGGTGGTGTGAAAGCTCATTCGAACTCTGGTGTAGGGCTGCACGATTTTGGGAAATAATCTAATTGCGATTATTCTGACAGATATTGCGATTGCGATTTGCGATGCGATTACAACATATTTAAAAAAAAAAATTACAAGAAGAATGTTGCTGCTTTCTGTAGTCGGGTCCCAACTGCAAAATTACTGTATTACCCTGTATTATACACTTTTACTATCATGTAGACTATTCTGCTTTGTGTTTACATGTGATGTATTGTATACATGCACATTTATTATGTTCTTGTGTGATGTTCAGATTCAGATTCAGATTCAGATTCCTTTATTGAGCCATTTGTGTAAAACACATTGGTAATTGTTGCAGCAATACAGTGTATGCATTTTTTCTTTTTTCACAGTAAACAAACACCAACACAGACAAGAAACGAAAACAGTGCAGTGGGGGATTAATCAATAAATAAAATACATATATATATATATATAAAGTGAAGTGTGCAGAGATCCAGTACGGACTAGTGCAGTGCAGTCAATGTCATTTAGCCAGTGTCACTTGGGGGCAGAGGGGGGGGGGGGGTACCGAGGGGGGGGGGGGGGGGGGCCTGAGGCATTGATCAGCCTGGCGGCTGAGGGGAAGAAGCTCAGTCTGTGTCGAGCTTTCACAGCCTTTGGGATCCTCAGCCTTCTCCCAGAGGGGAGCAGGGTGAAGAGGCTGTGACCGGGGTGGGATGGGTCGGCCATGATCTTTCTCGCCCTCTTCAGCGCCCTGGAGTCGTGCAGGGACCTGAGGGAGGGCAGGGGACAGCCGATCACCCTCTCCGCGGAGCGAATCATGTATCGCACATTTTATTGCTGTGTGATGTATTGCAAATGTTATTGCTGTCATCTTGGCCAGGTCTACCTTGCAAAGGAGATCTTGTATCTCAATGGGACTTCCTGGTTAAATAAAAAAAAAAAAATTGCAGGCTTGGCGATTTGATAATTGCATCATTCCAAATCGCGATTTCGATTAAAAAACAATTAATCGTGCAGCCCTACTCTGGTGTGGACCAAACAAGTGAACTCAGATGTACCGTACTTTTCGGACTATAAGCCGCGGCTTTTCCCCCCATTTTTCGACCCTGCGGCTTATATAACGGTGCGGCTTATATGTGACTCGACGTGACCAAACCCGAAAATGTAAAAATCTAAATATTGCTTTTTTGACTGCATTGAAATGTTATTTATGTGTTCCCTTATTTGCTAATCTTAATACAACTTGTAAATGAGTTAATTCTTGTTATTTGTCCAACAGTATTGTGTCCCAATGCTAATTACATATGGTAATTAAACATTAAAACACCTGCGGCTTATAGTCCAGTGCGGCTTATATATGTACACATCATTCAATTTAGCTGCTGCGGCTTATAGTCAGGTGCGGCTTATAGTGCGAAAAGTACGGTAGCTATGTAGCCAAAATGGCCAATATGTGCCAACTTCTATCATTGGAGTGAATGCGTCAACTCTGCTTGACTCCAAAGTCCTGCATCCACTAGTCCAGTGATTCCCAACCTGGGGTCCGCGGACCCCCCGGGGTCCGCCAGGGGGCGCAGGGGGTCCGCCAGACCACAGATGATTTGAGGTCTTTTTTTTTTTTTTTTTTTCAGAGAAATATTTAATTAGCATATTTTTATCATCAGAAGCATGAATAGTCTCTCCACTACAATAAAAAATAAAGATAAATAAATAAACATCTAGACATGATTTTTGAACGTTAACAGTAGGCTACCGGGTAGCCGCTAAAACGCGAATCAGTTGTGTTGTGAAGGGCCAGATTAAACCGAATATATATATTTATTTATATATATATATTTAATTGTATTTGTATATTCTCTAATATTCCCTGATATCCCTTGTATATTCCTTGTACAATATGCATTGAATATCCATTCTAGCCTACTGAACATCCCATAATAGTCTCCATTCTACTATTGGTCGAGACCTTGGTGCCAGGCTGCCATACCCCTCAGACCCAGTTCAAACGTACCGCTCCACATGTACGAACAAGTCCTAGTTCCGCGTAGGAATCTGACTACCGCACCACTAATGGGACTATTTGTTCATAGTGCGTATATATACTGCGCTACTAAAGTAGGACTTTCTTTTCAGTCCAGTTTCTTACCCTCCAATAGAGTCACAGACGTAAAGCCTCCCCGCGACGCCACGTGTGGGAGTAAGGCCAAGTTCGCCTACCATCGGTATTGAGACATCGTGTATATTAATATTTGAATAGTCATATTTGGCACTATATCGTCGAGTTGGACGTAGTCTATTAAGCTAATAATAGTCTGTTAATATATAGTGCTTCGTGCGGTGAGAATACTACCGTAGTCAGTACCCCATCGTTTCGGGCAGAGAACTGGCTGCTTATCCAGGGTGGTTGACCCCACGTGAAGCTGCACCCGAGGAGCCCCAGAGCCGACGAGCGAGTGGACCTGTATACCGGATTATTCTACCGACGACAGCCCGCCTTCCCAGGCACGGATTATGCTTTGTATACTTTGATTATTCCATGGATAAAGACCCCCGACACTGCTGTGTGTTGGAACCCCCCCCCCTGGAGAGGACGCAAGGTGAGGAGACGCTCTGCAAGACGAGGTCGCTTCACGTCTCTCCTCCGTGGACCGGATGACGCCGGCCCACAAAGAGTCCACCTGCTTTCATCTGTGGTCCAAGGATCGCCGGCGCATTGAACGGCACTACAGTGGGTTCACCTGGGATACCCTTGGCCGGATGAGGCAGCCGGATTCTACCCCCCCCCCCCCTCCTACTCCTGTCGGCTTACAAGCGACCGGATTAACCCCCCCTAGTGTGTCCAGTATATAATCATTAAAGTATCATTGCTGTTATTCCTTAAACTATTCCAGGTCGTATATGTACCACCTGCGCCTTCAGAGATTGGACATTCTCTATTGATATACCGACGAGTACTCTTGCCATAAAAGTGCATACTAATTCCATTCATAAATGTGATTGATTTGATTAAGTGCTTGCTCTACACACCATCGCTGTGTAGAAATAAATACCTATTTCTAATTCGTACATTTGTGTTGGATCCGTTTCATCTACGTGACAGTGTTCATCATAATATATTTATGCCCTGTACTGGGTGGCCGAATATTAAGTACAAAGGTAGTGGTAGTAAGTATCATATCTAGTAATACAGTCAGGGAATTGTACCCCTCAGTTACAATTGGTCCTTCGAGCCGGATGGTAATTAGTGTAATATTAATATAGTGTTATTAATATTGAAATGGCCTATGATGAACACTCCACGAAACGATCCTCCTAACCAACGCCCGCAGCGCGAACGACGGCTCCCTCAGTACTTAGAGGCTTACGCTGTCAGTCAACAACCTAGTCTTCTACTAACAGTAAACGCGGTAAAACTAGAAAGTAAAAGTATGTCTAACCCCAACGCCCAGACTACCCCGACCATAGAGGCCCCTACGGGCTCTAATGTAACTGACCAAGTTCACGGTGGGGACCAGTGGGAACCAGACATGACTTCACACCCCGCCAGTACTGAAGAAGTAGTCCCCGATGAGTCCCGGGAGGAATACAACGCTACCGAGAGAGAACTCGGCACGGAAGAAGACGGGGAGAGCACCGTGGAGATAGAGCTCCAAGGCTCCGCAAGGAGTACCCCGAGGGAAGGCTCCCCTATACAACCGCCTTCTCCCAGCGAGGCAGAGAGGACCCTACAGCAGGCCTTCCTCATCAGCCTGAACGCCGCTGCTGAACGCGACCGACTGCAGATCCAGCAGCGGAGCGAAGAAGAGCATATACGTCTAGAACTAAGACGCATTCAGAGAGAAGAGAATGTGGCCCGAGACCGAGCAGACAGCCAGCGAGCAGCTGCTGGTGCTCTACGGGACGCAGAGCGCGACAGACAGCAAGCGCAACTAATAGAACAGCTGATCAGACGGACAACACCCTCTCCCTCCGCCAGAGGCTCCAGGAACTCGTCTAGACACACCTCCAGGGCGGCATCCCCTAGCCGAGTAAACAACCCTGAACTTGACCAACAGACGAGGTCTATACCCCCCACAGACCACCTCCCCCCACCGGTCCAAGCGAGACCTAGCAACCGGGAAGGAGCAGCATATCCTGTGGAGAGGCTAAACCAGAGACTACAAGCACTGGATGACCTAACTGAAGACGAAGAGGAAGAGGAGGAGAACCACGCCCGACGACAGCACAGTACTCTACCGGACCAGGAGGTCCGGTACAGCCCAGGCTATACTCCCGCGGAGCTGCGCTACAGACCCCCGACTCTATACACGGGTGAGCACGACGCACGACCCGCACCGAGGAACAGCACCTGGACAAGCGGGCCATGGTACACTGCCGGTACCAGCCCATACCAAGGAGCGGGAGGAGACTCGCCTAGGAGGCCTCTCCCCCAACGCTCGCCGATGTATCCACAGTCAGCGTCATACATTGGCCCGCCTATGGTACCCGACTTCACCCAAGAGAACCGGGCCCAGTATACGGAACTCCGCATGTGTCTGGAGACCATGTTGGTGGATGTATTGGATGAACGCCATAAATACGCCATCCTACTGAAGCACTTAAAGGTGCCCCGCGCACATAATATAGCGCTCGCCTACGCGACTTCCACCACCCCATACACAGCAGCGCTGGTAGCATTGGACCAGAGGTATGGGCGCATATGGGATTACGTGATCCAGGAGATCCGACACATCGACCGCTTACCCCCAGCAATAGACAATCGAGCACTGGACGACCTGTCCATCAGAGTGCAGTCCCTGGTAGGGATGTTGGGAGCGCAGAGAGAGAAGGGGAGGCATGAACTTTACGCCAACTCAAATGTGGAAAGGATCTTGGAGAAGCTGCCGCCCGCTCGACAGGAGCGTTTTAGGCGACAGAGGGACCACCGAGACCCGAATGGCCCCGAACCGAACCTCCTCGATCTAGCAGACTTCCTGGCGAGAGAAGTCAGCAGCCTACGGCTAGATACATTCGGACGGAGCACCCCTGGCTCCAGAGAAGGAACCAGACGACTAAATGATGGAAGAAGATCGGTGACTGTGATGCACCAATCGGAGTCAGTACCGAGCAGCAGGAGCCACAGTACCCCCTCCAGAACGGAGAAGTGGAAGATAGTGTGCCCCTACTGTGAGAAAGAACACTGGCTAGCGCAATGTGACTCCTTCCCCAAGCTGAACGCGGAGGAAGCAAGTCAATGGATAAAGTCCAACAAGCGCTGTTTTCGCTGTGCGCGCTCACACATGGCAGCCGAATGCCGCTTAAAGAAAAGGTGCACCAAGTGCGATGGAGCCCATCTGGACATACTTCACGACAGTAACAGACGGCGCCCTTCACCCGCACCATCCAGCCGCAAAGCGAGCGTCATGTACATCGATCCCGCCAGCAGCAGTGGAGCCCGAGTACTCCTAAAAGTAGTGCGTGTGACACTAAGCTACCAGAATAAAGTCCTGGACACTTACGCCGTCCTCGATGACGGGTCAGAGAAGACCCTTCTGCTCGCCTCCGCTGCGGCCCAGCTAGGGCTGCGGGGAAGCGAAACCCAAATGACAATTCGGACAATAAGACGAGATTTGAAGACGATAAAGGGCGAGAATGTCTCATTCTCTATCGCAGCAAGCGGCCAGCCTGAGCGACGGTACCAGATTACAGACGCTTTCACCAGCCAAGAAATAGGACTGTCGCGGTACACATACCCCGTCGCCAAGCTGATGGAGAAATATGCACATCTGCGCAAGTTACCGATCCCGCTCATAGACAATGCTATGCCGACCCTGTTGATAGGCTCCGACCATGCAGACCTCATTGTCCCGATAGACCGGGTTCATACCGGACCCCGAGGCTGTCCTGCAGCAGTCGAGACCCGTTTGGGATGGACTCTCCAAGGCCCGCTCGCCAAATCTCTCAACCGAAGTACAGCCACTAGATGTCTCCACTCCCGAGTCACAGAGGGAGAAACCGCACTCCTGCAACACGTAGAGCGGCTATGGACCTTGGAACAAATGCCCTTTAAGAACGGAAAGAAAGACATTCGCTCTAAAGATGACATTTACGCCATTCACCTCCTCGAGACAGGGACCAAGAGAGTCCCGGTCAACGGCGTGTTGAGATACGCCACGCCACTCCTGCGGCGAGAAGGAATGCCTACTTTCCACGCCAAGACAGACGCCACAGAACGGTACCTGCTGAACACGGAGCGGCGCTTAGCCAAGAACCCCGCCCAAGAGAGTGTATACCGCGCTGAGATTGAGAAGCTCATCACAGCGGGACACGTCACAAAGATGGACATTAAAGAGGCTGACCAGACCACTGAATCGTGGTACGTGCCTCACCACAAGGTCCATCACAACGGTAAAGACTGCATAGTATTTAACTGCAGCTACCAGATCGGATCCCAAAATCTGAATAAAGAGTTACTGCCCGGTCCCACACTCGGCCCCTCCCTACTCGGCATTCTACTCCGCTTCCGCCAGGAAAAGGTGGCCATCAGCGGGGACATTAAAGGAATGTTCCTGCAGGTGAGATTAGTAGAGGCGGACAAGCCCCTGTTACGGTTCCTATGGAGAGAGAAGCCAGGAGATGAGCACCCAGCCATCTACCAATGGGAAGTCCTCCCCTTCGGAACGACGTGCAGCCCCTGCTGTGCTACATTTGCACTACAGAAACATGTAGCAGAGGACCCAGCAGCGGACGAAGAGGTCCGACACAGCGTAAAGAACAGCTTCTACGTAGACAACTGTCTACAAAGCCTTTCAACCCAGGAAGAAGCCGAGGCTCTCCTGATTAAACTCCGCGCCTCATTGATCAAAGGCGGCTTTGATCTCAGGCAGTGGGCCAGCAGCGATCCGCAAGTACTGCGCAGCCTCTCCTCCGAGGACAAGGCAGCCAGCAGCGAGACCTGGATGGCTACAATCCCGGGAGAAGCCCAGGAGATGACCCTGGGATTGGTGTGGCGATTCAAAACAGATTCGCTTCACTACAGACACAAGCCCCTGACTACGGAGCAGGGAAGGCCGGCGGCGGCGCCGACCACCAGACGGAGTGTGTACACAACACTCGCCCGACAATATGACCCGCTAGGATGTATTCTACCGTACACCACCAGGGCAAAAATGATTGTACGAGCATTGTGGGACAAGGACCAGGGCTGGGACGACCCCATTCCCGCACACCTTGCATCCACCTGGAGAGAGTGGGAGATGGAGCTCCACTCACTCCCCGGCGTTAATATGCGCCGAAGCTACTTCCCACCCACGGTGAGGCCAGAGACATGTAAAATGGACTTACACGTCTTCAGTGACGCCTCAGAGGTCGCATACGGATCAGTAGCCTACTTGCGGGCCCAAGACCAGGGGGGAGAGATCTACACAGCATTTGTCCTCGCCCGCTCGAGAATAGCCCCACGCAAGCAACAATCTATCCCACGTCTAGAGCTCTGCGCAGCCCTAGCCGGAGCGCACCTAGCCACGCTCATCCAACGTGAGCTCACCATACCGGTGTCTAGAACAATCCTGTGGTCAGATTCCACGACGGTACTCGCCTGGATCAAATCGGACTCATGCAAGTACAAAGTCTTCGTGGGAGTCAGAGTCACCGAGATTCAAGACTTAACCGAAGAGTTAACCGGAGAAACAGAGTGGCGCTACGTTGATACAAAACAGAACCCAGCTGACGTCATCACCCGGGGGATGCCCCTGGATGACCTCACCCGTCGCAATGTCTACAGTGACGGCCCCGCATTCCTAAGACTCCCGGAAGGACAGTGGCCCATGCCTATCCCGAGGGAAGCAAGTCCAGAGGAGGTGGAAAATAAGAAGTCTGTGTTCTGTGGATTGAGCACCGTAGCCTCCACCGACCCTAACATAGACGATTGCACGTCCATAGAGAGTGCACAACAAAGAACATTCCTGCGGTACCACCCGGAGTGCAAGTCCCCCGCTGATATGTCAGCAGCTAACTACGAGGAAGCAGAATTGCTTCTACTGCAGCGAGCCCAGAGAGACAATTTGACAGAAGGAACAGTCGTCATGATTATTGATCAATCACTGCCCAGAGCTATGTGGCCGGCCGGCCGCGTAAGCAAAGTGATCACCGGTGCCGACGGCAAGGTCCGAGCAGCTGAAGTGCTCGTCCAGGGTCGCACTTACACCCGTCCCGTGGCGAGGCTCATAGAACTGCCTCGACTCCCAGACACAATCGATGATGACCATGACCCTATAACCCTATGACTTTGTGAAGTTGACTGACCCCTACAGCAAACCCTTATGTGTAAATAGACAACGCGATTAATCTGTCTCTGTTTAACTGATTAGGTCTGGGACCAATCAGGGGGTGGCTGTTGTGAAGGGCCAGATTAAACCGAATATATATATTTATTTATATATATATATTTAATTGTATTTGTATATTCTCTAATATTCCCTGATATCCCTTGTATATTCCTTGTACAATATGCATTGAATATCCATTCTAGCCTACTGAACATCCCATAATAGTCTCCATTCTACTATTGGTCGAGACCTTGGTGCCAGGCTGCCATACCCCTCAGACCCAGTTCAAACGTACCGCTCCACATGTACGAACAAGTCCTAGTTCCGCGTAGGAATCTGACTACCGCACCACTAATGGGACTATTTGTTCATAGTGCGTATATATACTGCGCTACTAAAGTAGGACTTTCTTTTCAGTCCAGTTTCTTACCCTCCAATAGAGTCACAGACGTAAAGCCTCCCCGCGACGCCACGTGTGGGAGTAAGGCCAAGTTCGCCTACCATCGGTATTGAGACATCGTGTATATTAATATTTGAATAGTCATATTTGGCACTATATCGTCGAGTTGGACGTAGTCTATTAAGCTAATAATAGTCTGTTAATATATAGTGCTTCGTGCGGTGAGAATACTACCATAGTCAGTACCCCATCGTTTCGGGCAGAGAACTGGCTGCTTATCCAGGGTGGTTGACCCCACGTGAAGCTGCACCCGAGGAGCCCCAGAGCCGACGAGCGAGTGGACCTGTATACCGGATTATTCTACCGACGACAGCCCGCCTTCCCAGGCACGGATTATGCTTTGTATACTTTGATTATTCCATGGATAAAGACCCCCGACACTGTGTTGGAACCCCCCCCCCCTGGAGAGGACGCAAGGTGAGGAGACGCTCTGCAAGACGAGGTCGCTTCACGTCTCTCCTCCGTGGACCGGATGACGCCGGCCCACAAAGAGTCCACCTGCTTTCATCTGTGGTCCAAGGATCGCCGGCGCATTGAACGGCACTACAGTGGGTTCACCTGGGATACCCTTGGCCGGATGAGGCAGCCGGATTCTACCCCCCCCCCCCTCCTACTCCTGTCGGCTTACAAGCGACCGGATTAACCCCCCCTAGTGTGTCCAGTATATAATCATTAAAGTATCATTGCTGTTATTCCTTAAACTATTCCAGGTCGTATATGTACCACCTGCGCCTTCAGAGATTGGACATTCTCTATTGATATACCGACGAGTACTCTTGCCATAAAAGTGCATACTAATTCCATTCATAAATGTGATTGATTTGATTAAGTGCTTGCTCTACACACCATCGCTGTGTAGAAATAAATACCTATTTCTAATTCGTACATTTGTGTTGGATCCGTTTCATCTACGTGACAGTGTTCATCATAATATATTTATGCCGTGTACTGGGTGGCCGAATATTAAGTACAAAGGTAGTGGTAGTAAGTATCATATCTAGTATTACAGTCAGGGAATTGTACCCCTCAGTTACAAGTTGACTGTATCACTTTCTGTAGCTAGCCTAGCACGCTAGTTAACTTTCTCGGCTCGTCTGCAGTCAGCCGCCAGAGGCGAAAATGTGTGACAAACGAAAAGGAGATGACGGCAGCTCATCTGCAAAAAAAGTTAGGACCTACAGCAATCGCGAAAATTACATCACCATGGGCTTCACTGAGGGACCAGACAAACAACCTGAGTGTGTGATTTGTGGAGAAAAGTTGGCAAACTCGAGCCTGAAGCCCAGCAAGCTGAAGAGACATCAGGCGTCTAAGCACCCAGAAACCGTTGGGAAGGATCCGGACTTTTTTCGGAGGAAAGAACAGTCTCTCAAGGCGAACAAGCCTGTTGATGTTAGAGTAGCGTGGAGCAGGGGTGGCAGTGATTTACAGAAGGCTACCGAAGCCTCCTTTGAGTGTTCGCTTTTAATTGCAAAAGCAAAGAAACCGCACAATATTGGCGAGCAGCTCATCAAACCAGCCTGCATCAAAATGGTTTAGAAACTGTGCGGCCCACAGGTGGCGGATAAACTAAAATCAGTACCACTCTCGAACAATGTAGTGAAAGACCGAATTGATAAGATGTCAAGTGATTGCGAGCAGCAGCTGTCAGAAAAGCTTAGAAAGGGTCCATTTGCCATACAACTTGATGAAACTACAACTGTCGCAGACGAGGCTGTGCTCATCGTTTATGTGCAATATATCGAAAATGAGGATCTGAAGCAGGACATTCTCATGTCAGTCAACCTTACTACCACCACTCGAGGTGAGGATATTTTTACTGCAGTGGATTCTTACTTCATTCAACATAAATGCAAACCGTTCACCATTAGGGCCTGATTTGAGAGGATGAATACAGGATTTGAATATTGGCCAAATTTTTTAAATACATATGGTGCAAGATTAGATTTGTTGATTGAAGGCACAAGTCAAAGAAGCATAGTGGGTCTAATTATGATGCATATGCCTGTGTATAAGCAGTTTGTTATTAAAATGACAAAAAAAAGGTATTAAACCCAGCTAGGACAGATTCTCTCTGCTACTGATTGGAATTTCCTGTCTCATATTTAGTTTAATTTGTTGCATTGATTTGTTCCATAAATGCAAACCGTTCACCATTAGGGACTGATTTGAGAGGATGAATACAGGATTTGAATATTGGCCAAACATTTTGAAATGCATATGGTGCAAGATGAGATTTGTTGATTGAAGGCACAAGTTAAAGAAGCATAGTGGGTCTAATTGTGATGCATATGCCTGTGTATAAGCAGTTTGTTATTAAAATGACAAAAAAAAGGTATTAAACCCAGCTAGGACAGATTCTCTCTGCTACTGATTGGAATTTCCTGTCTCATATTTAGTTTAATTTGTTGCATTGATTTGTTCCATAAATGCAAACCGTTCACCATTAGGGCCTGATTTGAGAGGATGAATACAGCATTTGAATATTGGCCAAACATTTTGAAATGCATATGGTGCAAGATGAGATTTGTTGATTGAAGGCACAAGTCAAAGAAGCATAGTGGGTCTAATTGTGATGCATATGCCTGTGTATAAGCAGTTTGTTATTAAAATGAAAAAAAAAAATGTATTTTATGGTATCTTATTAGGAGGGGGTCCGCAAATTTCATCAGAGATGTTTGGGGGTCCCTGGGGGGAAAAAGGTTGGGAACCACTGCACTAGTCAAACCTAAGGAATATATGTGATGTATTTTGTTCATCCACTAGTCAAACCTAAGTAAGATCTGGTGACATGATATTTTGTTCATCCACTAGTCAAACATAAGAAAGATCTGGTGATATATTTTGTTCATCCACTAGTCAAACCCAAGATGGATATGGTGATATATTTTGTTCATCCACTAGTCAAACCTAAGTAAGATCTGGTGATATGAGATTGTGTTCATATAGCCCAACCCTAAGCATAACAACTGAAGCATAATACCACCTCAGAGAGCATATGGTGTTGGCTAGGACCGGCTATGTTGTCATCTTTCTTGTCTGCAGCTGGTGAAACAGCTCCGACACGTTTGTTGGGGCCGTCACTGAGGTCATTCTTTCCCTGGGACATCTTCACTGGACACGGCTCTGTAAAGACAAAATCATAATTTAAAGGAGATGAAACATTTTAGTTAGGTTAGGCTGTATAGTTAGGCTGTATGGTTATAGCAATTGTACACTAGAAATGTAGTAATGTCATATTACTTTTGCAAAAATATGTAATTTCTGCCTCTCCCCCCCTGCTGCTGAATCCCTCATACACGCCTTTATCTCCTCCCGCCTGGACTATTGCAGCTCCCTCCTCACTGGCATCACCTCCCGCTCCCTCAATAAACTGCAGATGGTCCAAAACTCAGCCGCCCGCCTCCTCACTAACAACCGGTCCCGTGAACACATCACTCCTGTCCTCCACTCTCTCCACTGGCTCCCGATCAAACAACGCATACACTTCAAAACACTACTCCTCACCTTCAAAGCCCTCCATAGCCTGACTGATCTCCTTCTTCCCTACCGCCCCACCCGTTCCCTCCAGTCCTCCTCCACTGCCTCCCTCACTGTCCCGACATCCAAACAAAAAAACTTTGGTGACTGGGCCTTCTCTTGCACTGCACCCCGGATCTGGAACTCCCTCCCTCAGTCCATCAGAGACTCCCCTACACTCTCCACCTTCAAAGCTTGCCTCAAAACCCACCCGTTCTCCCTTGCCTTCAACCCCCCCCCCCTCCAACCCGATTGATGTCTGTTCCTGTCACTCTGTCTTTTTGTGTTATCTCATGCTGTTTTCCCCCCGTTTGCCCCATGGTCTCATGTTCCTTTTTTGTTTCTTTGTTTTTACTATAACTACCGTCAGCGACTTCGGGTCATTGAGAAGCGATATATAAATGAAATTAATTATTATTATTATTATTATTACAGGCTTTCCGGTTTCGACAAAACAATTATAGAAACGTGTGAAGTGCACAATATTTCCTCGTTTAAGCCACTGCAACAGCTTTGCATGAAGAATTTACTACATGACCGGGACGTTCTAGCTTGTTTGCCGACAGGATTCGGGAAAAGTTTGGTCCGTTCGGAGGCAGCTTCCAGGGGAAGTACATACACCGGAAATTCTACCCCATAGACCAGGGGTTCCCAAACTTTTTCAGCTCGAGACCCAAAAGAGAAATTTGGTGTTTCCCCCGGGACCCAAACTTACAAAAATACATCATGAATTGCCATAACATACATTTATAAACTACTGATAAAGAACACAACAAACCATGAATTTCAAATGTATATGAAATGTATTTATTTAATTATAAAAGTACATCACAGCAATAATCAGAGTGTAATGTTAAGTTGCTCACCACCTCATAATATATGTACATACAATTGTGTAACACTTTTAAATGAACAAACATCTCCTTTCTATTTCTCACCCCTTTTTCAACTCTCCATTTCTTACCCCCTCCCTCCGTCCCTCAACCTTAAACCCCAACATTGAGCAACATTCTGATTAATTTGTACTGACTTATTTAAAAATTCTACTGACATCATGCTAGAAGGGGTATAATATTTCATCTATGACACAATGAAATCTAATGAGAGGTATGTGGCTGGTTGAAGTTTTCAACCAGCAGATCTATTCTGGGCTTGGTTTTTGAAAGTGCTATTCTGAGGTCATGCTGAGCATTTAGTCTGTTTCTGTATTTGTTCAGGTATGCTAGAGTAGAAAACCCTGATTCACATAAGTATGTGGTGCCAAACTGAATCAACACATCTACAGCTTTAAAAAAAAAAAAAAAAAAAAAAAGTTTTTATTATTGGCGACCCAATAAAACGGGTCCGCGATCCTAAATTTGCGTGTTACGACGTCATTCTCCGCCATGCGTAATCTGCCAAAGGGCGTCGTACAGCGTCTTTGAGATCAATATTTAAAATTTCTGTCATGGCAATCATATTTCACCCACGGATCCTTGGCTGGTCCTGTAAATCTCCGCTCAACTCTCCAACGGTTCAAGACCGGCACCTGGTGGCCGATCGGCAAGTTGCCAAACCCGGAAGTTAGGAACCGGAAGTGGTGTTCACCCATATTCCGTCCGGCCACTCGCTATCGCTCCCGGGGCTCCATCTCGACACACTGGATAATCGCTCGGTTGCCCTAACTCAATAAACAACGTTATTTGGACGTATATAGTATTATACAACCCGGAAATGGTTCATCTAGATCAACATCCCATAATAGCGAACTTTTTGCTCCATGCTGATCGCCCAACGCTACGAGGAAGCTGCGGTGAGTTTCAGCGTGTTTGATTATTATTATCCATACAAACTGCTCTGATCTATATATCACCCATACTACATAAATTATTTAACGTGGGCCATGGAATTATAAACGACCCCCCCCCCACTCCGGTCAACATCAGATGATAAGTCATAAGGCCTTGGACCATGTACAGTTGACATTTTTTATCTGGCGTCGATCGCTATCAAACTGTATTTGATCATCAATATATGCATTTATGGCTATAACTCACGTTCTGCAGAATGCTGCAGAAAACTATAAAAACATATTTATACTTTAGACCGTATTTTAGTATGAATGTGTGAATGAAAAAGTAGAACGTTGCTACATCCTAAACGATAGATACTTGACGTTGAATGGGCCATAGTAATGTGAATTTAGCAATACAATTAAAAAAGTTATAGCCCTGCAAAGAAGGGGAACATCTCCATACACTTACAGTACTGGCAGAGAAGGGATTAAGATCAGAATAATCTCTGGCAGATAAAGGGTTAATCTAGATTAAAATCGCATTTTTCTACTTAAGACCGTAGCTTGTAACAGATATTTACTTGAGTAAAATCCTGGAATTAATGTAGAATCAACACAAAGAAAGTATATTTAGATTCAAAGACTATTTTAATAGCTTTCTTTGATCTTTGAATACAGTTTCTCTCCTGTGAAATACAAATGTTCAACAAAACCACCAACATTGACTCAGCTTTAAAGGGGAGATGAAGCAGTGAGCAATGTGATCCTAGTTTGTTTGTTGTGTACCTTGTGTAAGACAGGGTCCTATAATCAAATGTGAAATCTATCTTATTTGTCTGAAAAATCAAATATAATATCCCAGTTTTCAACATGGGCGCCGCCATTTTGTTGCTGATGTCATGGGGCTGGTTGGGTCTGGCTCCTAGTATACACTGTTGGTTAGATGGCTATGGATGGACATGAATTGTCGGGTCAGTCTGTAAATAAAATGTTGCCTACCAAACATCGGGACCGCAGTGGTGCTTTTTGTATTGCCCCCGGCTGTTCGAACGAATTTTACCGCATGAAAGAGAGAGGAACGGTGGTTCATTTCCACAAATTACCAGTGAAAAAACCACTTTTATTGGCGCGTTGGCTGGCTGCACTGAAGCGGCGCGATCCACCTGTTGGACAGTGGACGAAGATCTGCGGGCAACATTTCATTGCCTCGGATTATGTTGTTGAGGGGGGCTTTGAAGAGGATGGGAGGTTTGTCCAGAAGACCACTAATAAACTGAAGCCTGATGCTGTTCCATCGGTCTTCGACTTCAGTGGCTATAGTGCAGGAGAGACGGACAGACAAGCCCAGGTAGTTCAACCAGCGTCAGCCCTGCGCCGGAGAGACCGCGCTCAAAGACGCGCTTCTACAGCAAAAGAGCGAGAGGTATAATCAGGGTGTTGGATCAGTGTTTCGCATATAATCTTTGCAGACTGTCTATATTTAGACTAGCCACCTGTAGTAATATGCAGTAGGTACGATAACGTTAGCTTTCTGTATCATAACGTTAGTCATAAATGTCATTATGAATTGAAAATGGGGGACCCTGATGTAAACAATACGAAAGTCTAGTCTAACCTGATACCTTGCTCTGTATCAGAATGTTAGTCATAAATGTGATGACTCTATATACATGTGATGTGAATGGGCCGGGTAATGATAGGTTTTAATTAATAGATCCCGTGTCCTCTGTATAATTGTTTAGCATAGGTACCTTTATGAAATAAAGTTGTTATTCCTTGTACCCCGGTTGTGCAGTTGGTTATTTCAGGGCATTTGGACAAATAGCAGTTACCCTGCTACATAGCAGTTTCTCCTGCTACTGGTATAACTCACGTATTTATTACATAGAGTACAGAAGTTGTGATGACCAGGGCCGCCTGGGAGAAATGCGAGGCCCTGTGCGAGATTTAACGTGAGCCCCCCCCCCCCCCCCCCCCCAAAGGTAAAAAAAAAAAAAAAAAAATTATATATATATATATAATTTTTTTTTTATACAGTCAACATATTCTTAAATAATAGCGCTGCCCGAGGTGGGGCATGATACAGTCAACATATAGCAAAAGAGAGAGCGAGAGAGAGCTCCCGTTCTACAGTCAATATACAGTGTACAGAGAGAGAGAGAGAGAGAGAGAGACACATTGGAAAGAAATTGAAATGCTATTTGGCCCTAAACAGAGAGTACACAGTGGCAGAATACCTGAGCACTGTGACTGAAGATCCTTGAGCACAGCCTAACAGATTTATCTGCTCACAAGTTCTCTTCTCCTTCTTTTGAAAAGACATCCACTCGCCTCGCCTCGCTCCTCTGAATAGGTTAGCTAACGCTAGTTAGCATTTAGCTAAGCTAGCTACTAGCCGACATCATGGTTGGCTATACCATGAAAGGCTCCGGCCATTTGTCCCGCTAGCGAGAGGCCTTTCGTCAACGTTCCTTGGTGACCGACCGACTGATAATGACCGACCTCTTTCTTCGTCTTGGCTGGTATAACTAAGCATAGTCAAAAGCTGCACGCGCGAAAATGTCAAACGCAGCCGACTCACGCTGCCACGCCGGCGACCGGCGTACTACACTGTCTACACATGATGTAAGTAAAACCACTCCCTTCGTTGAAACCAATGCTGCTGCAGAACCCCAGAGGCTGAGCTCCAATAGTGAGTATGTCTGCAGCTGCAGGACTGCAGACCCAGGAACAAGTCAGACACATTCTACAAACGTGTCTAATGTGAAATATATAAGCATATAAGCAAAACTAGATTTTAGGTCTGTGATGAAAAAGGGCCTCGCGGGAAGGGGGGCCTCGCAAAAAAATAAAAAAATAAATAAAAAAAAATAATAAAAAAAATTAATAAAAAATTTTTTTTTCTTTTTTTTTTTGCGAGGCCCCCCTTCCCGCGAGGCCCTGTGCGACCGCACTGCTCGCACACCCCCTGAGGCGGCCCTGGTGATGACTATATACAGTAGTACAGAAGCTGTGATGACTCTATATACAGTACAGAAGCTGTGATGACTATATACAGTACAGAAGCTGTGATGACTCTATATACAGTACAGAAGTTGTGATGACTATATACAGTACAGAAGCTGTGATGACTCTATATACAGTACAGAAGTTGTGATGACTATATACAGTACAGAAGCTGTGATGACTCTATATACAGTACAGAAGTTGTGATGACTATATACAGTACAGAAGCTGTGATGACTCTATATACAGTACAGAAGTTGTGATGACTATATACAGTACAGAAGTTGTGATGACTATATACAGTACAGAAGTTGTGATGACTATATACAGTACAGAAGCTGTGATGACTATATACAGTACAGAGGTTGTGATGACTATATACAGTAGTACAGAAGTTGTGATGACTATATACAGTACAGAGGTTGTGATGACTATACAGTACAGAAGCTGTGATGACTCTATATACAGTACAGAGGTTGTGATGACTATATACAGTAGTACAGAAGCTGTGATGACTCTATATACAGTACAGGTTGTGATGACTATATACAGTAGTACAGAAGTTGTGATGACTATATACAGTACAGAGGTTGTGTTACAAAGGGTCAGATTAAACCGAATATATATATTTATTACTTGAGATATATTGTATAATATTTGTATATCGTCTGATATCCCTTGTATATTCTTTGTATATATACACAGAATATCCCTTTACCTAGGTACAGGCCAGACCATAATATTCGTTCTCCTATTGGACAGCGACCCCTAGGCGCCAACGGCCATACCCCCAATGGCAAGTTCAAAGCTACCGCTAAGACATGTCTCAACATGTCCAGGTTTGCGCAGTAATACAAGACAGAACTGAGGTTGGCACTAGATTATTCACCTTACGTATAAATACGGCGCAGGTGGATACAGCAGCACTTAGTAACTTAGACCAAAACGTTGAAGCCTTCACCACGATACAACGTGCCGTGAAGTGGGCCCCTTTTGCCCCTAAATAGAGCCTTGAGAACCGCGTGCGAATTGATAGCTAAAGTGTCAGAGTTTAACGCTGTATCGTCGAGTTCGACTTATTCTATTGTAAAGTAATAGTCTATTATTTATAGTGTATCGTGCGGCTACCGTTCTACAGTGACCAGCATTACCACCGGTTCGTCGTACCAAGCTAGTGCACTTATCCAGGCTGGGCGGCCTAAACTCGTGCCGCCATCCGAGGATTACTAGACGAGAACCGTTGGATATGTACACCGTAGAACCTACACCGACGAATGCAGAGCCTTTTCCGGCTGGATTATATTGCTTTGGTACTGTGGCTGCTGGAGCAGAGAACCGTCTACCCCACTGCTGTGTGGGATCTACCCTGTGAGGAGCACCGTCGAGCCCGCCTCTAGGACCCACAGAGGCTGGCTAGCTTTCATCCATGCTGTTTTGCATACCGGAGTATAGCTGTTGCTTTGTCTACGGACCAAAGGATTATTGCACTGTCTCCTGTATCTGGAGTCTCTTTATTCCTCGTTGATCCAGACTTTGCTCCCGACCATTCCTCTCCCCTGCTGGCTTACAACCGGAGGGAACCCCCTTAGTGTCTCCAGCTGACTAAGAGTGTGCCTTATGTAATTCTTATGCTACAGGTGGTGTTAATTATACCCATCTTAATATGCTCATGGACTTACGCTCTTGACCTACTTAAGTGTTCTTCGCCATATAAGCGCAATTCATAATTCTCAATATTGTAACCTATTGTTGCTGCTCTGATAATAAATACTTCTAAATATAACTTTCTTTGTTAAGCCGTATTCTTGTGTGGGTGTTCACCATATATACCATGTACTGTATGGCCAGTAATTAAAGTACATAACTAAGTAGTGGTTTAATGATACCATACTCTCAATACAGTCAGGGAATTGTACCCCTCAGTTACAGGTTGTGATGACTATATACAGTACAGAAGCTGTGATGACTCTATATACAGTACAGAGGTTGTGATGACTATATACAGTAGTACAGAAGCTGTGATGACTCTATATACAGTACAGAAGTTGTGATGACTATATACAGTACAGAAGTTGTGATGACTATATATCTGAAATAGACAAAAAACACTATCAAAAATAGGGCTGTGTTTGACTTCGGTCAACCATTTTGAGGGTCAAACCAGTCTGGATTCATGTTGTAGTGTGAAAAAATGCCAGGAAATGCTTCTTCTTCTTCTTATTTGAATTTCCGGCAGAGTAGACGCATCGAGGCGTATTACTGCCCTCCGCAATTCTTTTTATGGGCTCTTCTTCTTCTCCTTCTTCTCCTTCTTTTTCTTCTTCTACTGGACCCCGTCATCACCTACATTGTCCATTGGAGTGCAGCTACTGCTGCTACTTCCTGTCTGAGCCCCCCTCCGCGGGATTTCTTATACTACACTAGTGGTGTTCCATCTTTAGACCTCTTCAACTCACACTTTCTCCTTCTTCTCTGCTCCTCTTGCCTGTCCAATACTAATACATACACTAACGCTATATCCTCTGGTACAACTCTGAAGCATGCAGAAATGTCAGCACTGCCTCTGTGATCAACTGGTGGTTCTCATTATCCATGCCAAAGAATGATTTAAGAGAGAAGGAAGATACTCCCAGCTCTACCAGACTTTTATAAAAGATTTCCCTCTCTTTCCTATACCTTTCACATTCTAGGAAGACATGCCCGACAGTTTCAGTCTCTCCACATTCACACACCCCATCTGGATGTTTGCCCACAATGAACAAGCTACTGTTCAACCCACAGTGCCCCAGCCTCAGTCTACACATCTTCACCCTATCACTCCTTGACCCATATCCCTCCACCTTGATCTTGACCCGAGGCTGCAGAGAGAAATAGTGCCTTCCCTTGGTCCCCCTTTCCCACTCATCCTGCCACTCAGCCTCAACTCCTTTCTTTATCTTATCTCTGAGTTCTACTCTTCCCATTGAAATACCTATCTCTTCCTCCCTTCCCAGGCTCTGTTTGGCAAGGGAGTCAGCCATCTCATTCCCCGCAATCCCAGCGTGTCCCGGGACCCAACAAAACTCCACTGACCAGCCTGCCTTCGCAATCCTATATAAAACCAACATTATTTCCTGAATGAGATCAGGGCGAGCTTTAGACCCACCTGCACTCAGAGCCATCAGTGCAGCAGCCGAGTCAGAGCATATAATCACCTGGCTTGGTCCCACTTCCTCCACCCACCACAATGCCCAGAGGATGGCAAGCAACTCTGTCACAAATACTGAACTGCCATCGGATATTCTTTGTCCCTTACCGATCCCTAACCAAGGCACCCACCACCCAAATCCTGCCCTCCCACTTTCAGGATCCACAGAGCCATCAGTGTACACCTCCAGAGCCCCTGATTCCAGAAGGAACCTCTCTATTTCCTCCACAATCTCGCCCTTATCCTCCTCCTTCAAGAACCTAAGTTCAATGACTCGATCAGGCAATAGCCAAAATGGCACTGATAGCCACCGAGTGTGCTCCGCCACTCCCCCCTGATGCAGTCTCAACTTCCTGGCCCACTGATCAATACTGGCCAAAAAAGGTTTATACTTATCCCCATCTCCTGAAAGTAAACACCTAGCTGGGAAGGACAGACTTGTCCCACTCAATTTTGCCCAGTACTGTAGCCCTAACTTTACTCTCCTCAGGTTTAGGGGCAACTCCCCCATTTCCACCAATAGTGCTGAAGCAGGGGTGGTCTTAAAAGCTCCACAGCAGATTCTCAAAGCCTTGCACTGAAGCACATCCAGCTTTCGCAAATTAAACTTGGCCGCAGAGCCGTACACATAACAACCATAATCAATTGTTGACCTGATCATCGCCTGGTATATCATGCACGTGGTCTCTCTATCCGCTCCCCACCCACTCCCAGCCAAACTTCAGCACATTCACTATTCTTTCACACTTTGCCAGGATTTTCTCTATATGAACAGCCCAATTCAATCTTTCGTCAAACCAAACTCCCAAAAATTTAAACACCTTTACTCTCTCTAAGGGAGATCCATACATAACCAGCCTTCCCCTAGGCACCCTCTTTCTAAAACCAAAAATCATATAATTAGACTTAGAGGCGGATATTTTAAAACCCCACTTGTCTCCCCATTCCTCTACATCCCCCAGAGCTCTTTGTACCTGCTTTAAACAATACTCAACATTCTTCCCTCTTTTCCATATGGCCCCATCGTCCGCAAATAAAGACAACCCATATCCTTTTCCAATTTGCCCAAAAATGTCATTAATCATCACATCGAAGAGGACCGGGCTAATCACGCTTCCTTGCGGGGTGCCATTTTCTATTTTTACAGTTTTTGAGGTTTGCCCCCCCACACGTACTTGGATCGTCCTGTCTAATAGAAAATCCTTTATCCAATTAAACAATCTCCCTCTAACTCCTAGGTCATACAATTTCAAAAGCAGCCCCTCTTTCCACAAAGAGTCATACGCCTTCTCAATATCCAAAAATACACTTATCACTACTTCCTTATTGTCAAAAGCCTGTCTAATGTCTCGATTATGACATCATACTGTGACATCACAAATGTTCTAGAATGTTTGATTATGACATCATACGGTGACATCACAAATGTTCTAGAATGTTTGATTATGACATCATACGGTGACGTTAAATTAAATTCAATCAATTCTATTTCTTCAGCAGCTGTTTGTCCAGGACCATCTTCTGGAGATGAGTAAAAGCAGAAGAAACTGTTTTCATTTGGTTTGTCTCCCCAGATTTCATGTTGGTGATGTGGTGAAGCACAGTAATTGTTTTTCTCCCCAGTCAGCTTTCAGTATCCCCTAGGCTACCACCAGCCCTGATTTTATGTCAATCAGTGAATAGATGAAATAAGACTCATTGTGACCTGGGCTGTCATACCTTGAGTCACGATATACGACCATGGGTTCTTCAGCTGCTGTTCATTATTGCCTCATTGGTTAAAGAAAATGTTTTCTTTTACTAAGTTTCAACAGCTCTTTAGTACCAATATATAGTAGGTTGATAAAATTATTTGTCTAAGAATGATCTTCTACACTCCCCAAAGGTCAGAGAAGAATTGTTGGTGGAGGAGCCAGAGACAGGAGGTGTGGAACCATGTCAGGGACAGGAGGAAAGTCCGGACATCAACCATGTGCATGCCAGTACTCAGACTGATCTGATGGATGAGAGTAAGGGATTTGTGAGCAAAGGCACAGTCACTGATCACATAGGCTATAGGTCAATAGTCACCAATGACCATTCCTACTGCACATCAGTAGATGACTTAAATATGCCATTGCCAAGAGCATCATCATCATCACCACAGCACAGTGAGGTGTGCATGAGCAGTGAGAGTTCAGGTGAGGAGCAAAGTGCAGAGGACATGAGCATATATGACTCTGATGAGGAATTTCAATTAAGTCAATAAAGTGAAATGGTGTTGAGTGATGTAGAGGACATAGAAGAGGAAGAGCCTAATCTCTCAGAAGACTCCAACAATATTGTAAATACAATGGAGCTGCTGAAACTGTTTAATGTGTGTCACTGGGAGAGTTGCAGGAAATGTCTTGTGGAGTCACCAACACGGTTTGAGTTACAACCAAGTGCATCGATGGTCACAGCTATACATGGCATTCCCAGCCTGTGCTGAGAGGATGTGTGATGGAGTGCAATGTGTCTATTCCTGCAGCAGTGTTTGTAACAGGGAATGAGTACGTACACCTTTCCTAGAGGTCTGTGAAACAATTGGCTTGCAATGCCTCTCTAAGAGGCAGTGGTTCAACATACAGAAGGCCTATGTCATTCCTGAAGTAGAGGAAACATGGTCTGTACACAATGAGGCAATAATGAATGCAGCTGCTGATGAACCCCTGGTCGTTTCTGGTGACGGGAGGTATGACAGCCCGGGTCACAAGTAACGCATCATATGGCACCTATTCACTATTGGACACAAAGTCAGGGCTGGTGGTAGCCCAGGAGACTGTGAACGTCACCGAGGTGAAAAACAGTTACTGGTTAGAGGTAGAAGGTCTGATTAGATGCCTTGCTAAGTTGGAAGACTGTGGGGTCTCCGTCTCAGTGCTAGCAACAGACTGCCATCCATCTGTCCAGAAAGTAATGAGAGAGGATCATGACAACATCAAACATGAATATGATCCTTGGCATATAGTAAAAAATATGAAGAAGAGTCTGTTGAAGTGCCAAAGTGAGGACCTACTAGAGTGGATCAGGATGGTTACAAACCACCTGTGGTACTGTGCAACCACATGTGATGGAAGTGCGAGCAGGCTGAAAGAGAAGTGGATGTCTGTGCTTCACCACATCACCAACGTGCACAACTGGAACTCAGGGGAGACAATGACAAAATGTGAGCACCCTCCCTACAGTCCTGAAGAGGAAAGCCTACGGCCATGGCTCGATCCTGGCTCTGCTGCTTTTGCTCAGCTCAAGAAGGTGGTCCTAGACAAACTGCTGATGAAGAAACTGGACAAAGTGACAGAAGGAATCCACACCGGACAACTTGAGAGCCTCCACTCACTCTACACCAAGTATGCCACAAAAAGAAAAAAGTTCATGAGAGCAAGCTTTGAGGCTCGACTTCATGTTCAAAAAATAATATGTTTGAACACGATAACCTGCAATGTGAACTATCCTTATAGCCCTTTTGTTTTTGTATTTTATTATTATTTTTTAAACAAACATGACAACACACGATAAGATATACAAGCATTAGTTGACAGTGCACATCCAATGAAATCACATTTTAGTTAATTGTCTTATATAGGATATACCCTTAATACCTGTTATCTAAAAACCTACACATGCTCTAGCTCGTACCCCCCCCTCCCGGACCCCCCATTGGATAATCCATCCATTTTCCCTCGCTCCTAACCAGACATTACCATTATATGCTAGCTTTTATTTTCTCCACCACTTCTAACCACAATGTCATTTTGGATTCATTGAGACCCAAAATTCTTGCTGTAGATATTTCTTGATAGATCACATCGAGATATGTAATAATCCAGACCTTTCGGCAATTTTTTTCCGGTTGGAACCATCGTGATGCTATCAGCTTTTTAGCCACTGTGATACCCGATAAAACCAATCTCTTTAGCTGTGGATGTACTGCACACTCAAAAACATCATTCAGCAGTAATACAGAGGGGTGTACAGGTATATTCCAAGTTAAGAGATTTGATAATTGCTGAGTCACCTCTTTCCAGAATATCTTAACTGGTGGGCAGTCCCAGTACATGTGCATAAATGTCCCCTCGTCCCCATTTGTACATAAGGAGCATTTGGAGTCTTGTATAAGACCCATTTTTTTCAGTCTTATAGGAGTCAAGTATGTCCTGTGAATATAGTTAAGATTGATTTGTTGATGGTCCGGGTTCCTTGATGTGAGTCGAGAATTTCCAGTTACAATTTCAGTCTAATGGCAACCAAATTTTTTTCAAAGCAACAGTTATTGTAATAAACATCTGATTATTCCCTTGTTGTATAATGTTTCATTTTGTACATTAATTGCAAGTGTTATCATTGATCGATAATAAGGGAATGCGGGGTAATAATAATAACAGTCTTATGAGAATGAAGGATCATAAAACAATTTAAGACATTCCTGATGGCATTGATGGCACATGCCGGAAGTGGAATTCTGTTCATCCTCCCCAGATGACCACTGGACCACAGCGTGAACTGCCTGTAGGCTGTCAGCCTAAAAATACTGACAGAGAAATGGAAAATAAGTGGTGTTAGCATACACGTCATGGAATGCATTCTATTACCTGGGCCCTCATTACAGAAAAAATCCTAACAGCTTGTCCATGGATTCTACCCTAAATTTAGTTAGGAAAACATCTTTCTGTAATACCGAAATGCCATCCTATACTCAAAGAAGATGGACATTTCTGTAATGAGGCCCCAGGCAGTCATTCTCCAGTATGTCCAAATATATTACAACCTCTGTGTGCACTGGACCACTGTCAAAGCTATAGGCCTACCCATGTGTCAATCAATCAATCACATTTATTTATATAGCACATTTAAACATGACACTTGTCAACCAAAGTGCTTCACAAAGGATGCTTATAGTAATATTCCACAATTATTACATTGATAGTAATAAATGGCACACAGTCATAAATTCACCAACATGCGCATTTGTTATAAATGTGTGACTAAATTATCTTATTGTTATAATAATAATAATAATAACTTTATTTGTATAGCACTTTTCATACAGAGGTTGCAGTTCAAAGTGCTTCACAACAGTAAAAATACAGGCATGGGCAGGGCCGGACTGGGGAAATAATTCATACCGGGAGATATAGCGCGAAATATAGCCCCAGTCAGGCCACTTTTTAAGCGGGGGGTCTGGGGGTCCCCCACCAGGATTTTTTTTGTTACAAAGACTTAATTTCCTGCATTCTGGTGAATTTTAGTGCATGTGAATCACAAACTAATGAGCCAACAATTGCTTAGTACAATGTACTGTTATGAACCTCAAATAAAACTGTTGTGGCACTAGCAATGCTACTCTCTCCACCTTCAAAAAGAAAAAAAGCAAGAGCACAACATATTTGTCTATTTACTATTATAATACAGTTAACCACTCTCTCCACCTATTCAAACAGAGCAAGAGCACAATACCATATTCATCATCATCATAATTTATTTATTTATGCATACATGGAATTACCACAGACCAACAGTACATATTAATATAATCCACCAAATAATAATATATACTCTTAATAATAATAACTCTTTTCAGAAAAGAGTAAAGGAATGTGAATCACTACCCACTTTCAAAAACACTCTCAAAAAACACCTACGGGAGACTGCAATTCGAAACTGGCCCCTACAAATGTCCTAACCTAGTTGTACAGTAAATTACCAAGTATGGCTTTGTCAGTATTCCAATGTACAGTGTACAATGTGTGTCCCCCCCCTACCCAACCCCCCCCCCACCTCCAATGTACAGCCCCCACCCAGCCACCCAACCCCACCCCACCCACCCAACCTCCTCCAATGTACAGTTTCTACGTCAAATGTATATACACTCTTTTTCTGGACACTTTTGTATCACAAACAGTACTGTATTTGCAAATCTGATATGTCATAAATGTATAGATGTAGCAGTACTGTCTATCTGTATGTCATGTATGTCTTATATGTTATGATGAATTGAAAATGGGGGACCCTGATGTAAACAAGACGAAAGTCTTTCTCTGGTCTGCATCCCCTTAACAATTGTAGTCTATAGTATCCATGTGTATTTGTGTAAAGTATTTTAAAATCTTTTACCCAACATTATAATATAATATATAATGCTGTATTGTATGCATCTGTGTGTATGAGAGAGGGATATGCACATGTGTTTGTGCATAATGTGGGGACGGGGGGACGGGAGGGATTGTTTTTGTGTAGTTATCCTATATAGGTTTAAGAGGGGAGGTCGCTTATAAGCCCTTGGGTTTTTTACCTTTCCTGCACATTTTAACTGTTCTTCTTTTTACTTATTTTATTCCAGAATGTATATTTGTAAGTGCGAATAACAATAAACAAATAAACAATTGTATGTATTGAGCTGTACTGTACCCATTCTGCAATCTGTTAATACACTTTTCAATCAATCAATCAATCAATCAATCAATCAATCAAGCTAACATCCACGTGTTTATTTTTCTCACTGACTAACCTGCTGGTCCCTTGACTTTGGGCTTGGTGCAAGAAAACATTTGATAAATGTTCCCGGATTTAGCAGCATCTCCTGATGCAAGGGCCTTTCTTTTGTTTGCTTTCTCCCTCTCTGATCCACCCTTTCTCTTTCTTCCACTGTCCATCTTGACATCAATGTTACTTTCGCTCTATCTCTCTCCCGAGTCCCCACTTCACTACCTGGCTCAGTGTAACCTCGTTCCCAGCTTTATCTCGTGAGAGTGCCATCTCTGCCATTCCATTCGCCGTCTCCGCTGTCAATCAGTTATGGCCTGGTCCCGCCTCCACCAATCACATTCACCAATCACAGCACGGCTCCATTTGTGTGTGTGTGAGAATGCTCCGCGAGAGGGGGAGAGTCAGACACTACTCCAACTCTGTCGCAGACAGTGAAATCCTGGTTGTTCCCCCCACCCCACCCACCTATTATCTAACTATCGCACCGCCGCAACTAGAAACAATGGCGTCTAAGTTCAGTGGCCTGACTGTGGGCAAAAAATATTATAATAATAATAATAAAAAAAAAAAAAAAAAAAAAATGTAATTATATAATTTTTTTTTTTTTTTAATCTGTCCAGGTCAGGCCACCGGGAGAACTCCCGGTGCTCCCAATGGCCAGTCCGGCCCTGGGCATGGGTGAGCATAGCAGGGTATGGTAAATCACAGTGTTTCACATTAGGATCTAGCATCCTAATAGGTATAAACAACAAATAACCTCTGTTCTCCTTGCAATGCGTTTTTTTATTCTTTCTTGGTCCAAACAATTTGATCATTCATTCATTCAGGTTAGCTACTGTCTGACGTTAGCTACCATTATTATGCATAATCTTGCGTTCTTACCTGCTACTAATCGGCCGTTCCAGCGTCTCTGCTCGGACATCCTTCAAGGACAACATAGACACCTCCAGCACATCTCTCTCCAGACACAACATCCTATACGTTGGACTTTTTGTTATGCAGCAGTTGTCGAATATGAGATGCTCCAAGTTAGCCATGTGGTCATCTTGGCAGCACACGCTTTCAACAACTGTTTCCATTGGGATGCAATATCCACAACGGCACCATGCAGTGTTCCCAACGCGGCCATCTTCAGGCATGTTATTTTCTCCATCGTCGTCCGGCTCGACAGGAGGAGCACGTCTCACTGGTGTTGCTCTAATAGGCTCAAATGCATATGCAATTGGGTTTCTATGAACCTCTGTCTGTCTGTCCACCTCGTCCATATCCATTGCAAACTACAGCCTCTGGAGGTCAGTGTGCTACTGCGTGCAAGTCTCCTGAGGTGGTCAGTAGAATGCAGTGCGCTGCAGTGTTGCAGGCAGCCAAACCACCCCCATGACGTCAGCAACAAAATGGCCGTGCCCATAATGATAAATGCTTCAAAAATACACATAACAAATCGTTTTTTCTTAGAAACTGCTTATTTTTATAACGTGATTTTTTTCTGTGGCTTATCTAAATACTAATGTGATGCTATGAATATGTATTTATCGCTATGCTTCATCTCCACTTTAAAGACCTCTTTCTTATATCCGTGGCGCTAACAGAAATAAAAACAACCCAGGCCTATGTTAAAGGAAAACTCCAACATTTTGGGAAATTAGCTTATTTAACATCTTCCCTGGAGTTAGACAAGAAGATGCATACCTTTTTTGTCTCTGTGCATGCATTAGGCTTAGGGAACAGTCACTCCGTTAGCGTAGCTTCATCACTGGAAGTGGGGCGGAGTTAGAGTCTGACGTTCCCTACAGTGCCCTACAGTCACGAAATACACTCCAAATACAACTCCAAAACGTTCCTGTAAACATGTTGTAACCTATGTATTTACCACGTGGAGAAAAAAAAAATTGAATTCGACAATTACGTTTTCTAAGCAAATATACTCTGAACATTTCTTTGCCGAACCACTCCTCTCTGGGCTCAGTCAGTGATTTCTACGTGAAGCCGTGTTTGTTTACATTCTCATTCATTCAAAGGATCCAAACCGATTGAAGTTTATGGATACCATGACTTAAAATCCTCTTACCTTGACGATTAAAAGACTCCCCAATTTAGAAAACAATATTCCAATGGCTGGTCTTGATATACTGCATGCTAACGGAGCTAACCAGCAACCGGACACTCAAGCAGATAACGAGAGCAATGACTTCCTTTCTGGGGGGTTTCAAAATAAAAGAGCAACGTCTATAGCAGCGGAATACGTTTATTTTGTACATTATCTAACGTTAACACGAACCAAAACTAACTTTAGGTTAGTTGTAACGTTAGTTTAGGTTAACGTTAGATAATGTACAAAATAAACGCATTCCGCTGCTATAGACGTCGCTCTTTTATTTTGAAACCCCCCAGAAAGGAAGTCATTATATTTGCTTGAGTGTCCGGTTGCTGGTTGCTGGGGAGGCTTTTAATAGTCAAGGTAAGAGGATTTTAAGTCATGGCATCCATAAACTTCAATCGGTTCGGATCCTTTGAATGAATGAGAATGTAAACAAACACGGCTTCACGTAGAAATCACTGACTCGAGTGGTTAGGCAAAAAATAGTTCAGAGTATATTTGCTTAGAAAACGTAATTGTTGAATTCAATCATTTTTTATTTCTCCACGTGGTAAATACACAGGTCACAACATGTTTAGAGTTGTATTTGGAGTGTATTTCGTGACTGTAGGGCACAGTAGGGAACGCTCTAACTCCGCCCACATCCAGTGATGAAGCTAAGCTATGCTAACGGAGCGACTGTTCCCTAAGCCTAATGCATGCACAGAGACAAAAAAGGTATGTATCTTCTTGTCTAACTCCAGGGAAGATGTTAAATAAGCTAATTTCCCAAAATGTAAAATGGAGTTTTCCTGTGCAGATTTGCTTAGAGGAGGATAATGTCTTGTATGAACTACGAGTAATATAAATCATATCAACAACAAAAATGTGTTCCATCTTCATGTCTGATGATTTTCAAAAAGGTGCATGAGTCAATGCAAAAAGAAGAACAAGCAAAGATACTGCTGAAAGTTCAGAACGTTGAAAATGTTTCACTCCATAGATTAATCTAGATACATTTTTTTAACACTTTAAATAATTTAATTTAATCTCCAAAATGAAAGCATTAACTTTGACAGCCCAATTTCATAAAGTCTGTAAACAATGTTTTCAAGGTTTCTCTACTCCCAATTTGTCTCTTGCTCGTCTTTTCCACATGCTTGTTTTGATTCTGTAGGTGTGGGGGGGGGGGGGGGGGGGGGGGGCAAATACATTTGTATGCTCGTCTCTTACACATCTTTGTAAACAAACTACTAGGGATGGGAATTGATACGATTTTATCTATACGATTCAATTATCGATTCTGCTTATCGATCAGATTCTTTATCGATTCCCCCTTATCGATTCCTGATACATTTATAATTTAAATAAATACATTGGAAATGCAACAGAACTAAGCTGGTTAGAATAACAACATGCAACTTGACATTTCTGATAGTCATTTATCATTTATTGTTGAGCCCCCATGTCAGAAAAATACAAAAACTGTAAAAAAATAAATTAACTATACAATATGTGGCCGGGTGGGGGTATTGTGGGTGTGGCTCTGGCATCAGCGTGTATTTCAGCCTGGCCGGATGGCGACTGGAAGGAACACCTCCTAGTAGGGCTGGGCGATATGACAATATTACCGTAATTCCTCTAATAGTAACCGGGTCTCAAATACAAGCCGGGTCTCTATTAATGGCCGGGTGCTCTCTTGAGCTAAGCAATTATAAGCCGGCCTCCTAATACAAGCCGGGTTACTAATATACTGAGCTGCATACTGAGCTAGTTACTTGATTTCACTTTGAAAACGTTGAAATGACCAGTGACCACCTGTAATTGCACTGTTTACTATTTCATACAGTACTTGGTTTCAATAAATGAACCCAGTACATTTTACTGGGTTCAAACTGACACAAAATGTTGATTTATTCATTATGATCCGTTTGAAAATTTGAAATATAGGCCTCCCTCTTATACAGGCCTCCTCCTAATACAAGCCTGGTACCCGCTACAGTTGAAACAAATACAAGCCGGGGTTACTATTAGAGGAATTACGGTATATAAATATCGGGTACAGTTCATTAACGATACACTTTTTCAACGTATCGTGGATATCGTGATGTTTTGCCCAAGAGGATTGTGTCGCGTCAATCTGGTCCACACGTTACTTGTTCATATCTCAGCCCGTGCTGAGATATGCCCATTCTGCGGTCTGTTAATAAAGTTTTCAATCAGACAGATGTATGGATAGGCTTTTATTAAAACATTCGTTGCAGTAAAATCATTATGCCTCGTTTAGTCATCCTGCGGAGCACTGGTCTCCTACTCGTCGGCCGCGGGGAGCTAATGTTAGTAGCTTTGTTGTTGTCAGCACTCGTCAAAATCAATGGAGGACATTCAGGAAGTCAAAAACGAATAGCGCTTGCCGATTGGTGCTAAGAACAGCAGGGCGGGTGCAAGCGGTGTGACATAATTGGCAGACTCGACTGTCAATCAATTATTCTGTTTTCCGTCAGAATGAATGAAAACTTTATTAACACATTGCAGAATGGGTACAATACAGTACAGGAGGATGAAGACCAGAAAAAGACTTTCGGCTTTTTTACATAAGGGTCCTCCATTTTCAATTAATCAAAACATTTAGAGACATACAAATATACAGTAGTTTCATAAAAATTATAAAATGCTATTGATTCATTGATTTAAAACTTTATTAACATATTGCAGAATGGGTACAGTACAGCTCAATACATACAATTGTTAAGGGGATGCAGACCAGAGAAAGACTTTGCGTCTTGTTTACATCAGGGTCCCCCATTTTCAATTCATCATATCTAAATCATATAATATCTCATTGCTAAATATATGCTATATATAATCTAAATCTAATATAAAAATGCTAAATGCATGGGTATTTTATTTTGTCTTTAATGTTAGGCTTGCAAACTCAAATACTGTCGGGGGAGGGAGGGGGGGGAGAGAGAGAGAGAGAGAGAGAGAGAGAGAGAGAGAGAGAGAGAGAGAGAGAGAGAGAGAGAGAGAGAGAGAGAGAGAGATCTGTAAAGCATTCCCGGTAACTGGAGAAATAGGTTACGGGAATACCTTAGGTACCAGGAATACCATGCCTAGGTATTCCCGTAACCTGATAGGTATTCACGGTAACTTTAGATATTGATATGTATTCCGGTGACTTGTGAAAAGGAGAGGTTACCAGGAATACTATTACCATATAGGTATTCACGGTAACATATGTATTCCGGTAATTAATTAATTGAAGCTAACACATCATGGAGGCCCAGGCCGTTAGCTACAAGCTACAAGCTAACAACACATCATGGAGGCCCAGGCCGTTAGCTACAAGCTAACAACACAACATGGAGGCCCAGGCTGTTAGCTACAAGCTAACACATTAATTAAATGTATTAATATTATCAGGGGTAGGCTAGCATATATAATAGAATGGTGGCATGGTGGTGTAGACTGACTAGGGGCATGGTGGTGGTGTAGACTGACTAGGAGCATGGTGGTGGTGTAGACTCACTAGGGCAGGGCTATTCAACTGGCGGCCCGCGGGATGATTCTGACCGGCCCGCCAAAGATTACATGATAATAAAAAAAAAAAGAAAAAAAAAAAGAAATCTTTAATATATATATATTTTTTTACTTTTTTCTTTTCATGTCAACGTTAACACGCACAATTGAGCCAAAAGTCACTCAATTAATGACAGATTTCATTGATAAATTGAGGGAAAACTTTGCAAGTCGATTTGATGAATTTGACATGTCCAGAGAATTGATGCATTTTGTGAGCAACCCATTTGCCAATGTAGCTGCTATTTCCACAAAAGGACAAGAGTTCCTTGCATCACTTCACATTGATGAAGGTCTCCTGCAACTTGAAATAATTGACATGCAAGCATCATCTGCTCTGAAGCAGGCACTTGAGAATGAATCCACCACAACATTTTGGATAAAGTGTATTCATGTCAAGACATTCCCCAAAATAAAAACGCTGGCAATATCTGTGCTAACAATGTTTGGCTCAACATACACCTGTGAATCCAGTTTCTCTCACATGAATGCCATTAAAACAAGCAACGTGCCTCCTTGACAAATGAGCATTTGCATCACTGTTTGCGGGTAGCCCTCACTTCCTATGAACCCTCTTTCTCTGCCATTGTCCAATCAAAGAAGTGCAATCGCTCTCATTAGATGTGTGTATGTAGGCTAGGCCTGTCTGCCCCCCACCCCCCTGATGTTTGAGAGTTAAGAGTGGACAATAAGTGCTAATAAGATGCTGTGATTTGCTGTTGTTGCACAGACATGAAGCACTTTTTCATAAGCTCAGCTGCACTATAAATGTGTTTTTTTGTTCAAGTGTTGATGTTAGAATGCACTTGTTTGTTTTTTATTTTATTTTTATATTGAAATGTTGAAGAGGAGATGTTGCAGTTGTTGCACAGTCATAAATGAAGCACTTTCTGCAGGAGATGTTGCAGATGTGGCACATAAATGAAGCACTTTTTTTGAAAAGTATACTACTTTTGCAATGTAGTTAAATAAAAGTTGTGAAAATGTGGTTGCGTGTTGTGTCAAGTGTACATATATTCATAGCACGGGGAGGCGCCGTGGCAGTCCGGCCCCTGGCCCCTTGGGTTTCTGACAATGTGGCCCCCTGAACAATTTAGTTGAATAGCCCTGCACTAGGGGCATGGTGGTGGTGTAGACTCACTAGGGGCATGGTGGTGGTGTAGACTGACTAGGGGCATGGTGGTGGTGTAGACTGACTAGGGGCAGGTTGGTGTAGACTGACTAGGGGCATGGTGGTGTAGACTGACTAGGGGCATGGTGGTGTAGACTGACTAGGGGCATGGTGGTGTAGACTGACTAGGGGCATGGTGGTGTAGACTGACTAGGGGCATGGTGGTGTAGACTGACTAGGGGCATGGTGGTGTAGACTGACTAGGGGCAGGTTGGTGTAGACTGACTAGGGGCATGGTGGTGTAGACTAACTAGGGGCATGGTGGTGGTGTAGACTGACTAGGGGCATGGTGGTGGTGTAGACTGACTAGGGGCATGGTGGTGGTGTAGACTGACTAGGGGCATGGTGGTGTAGACTGACTAGGGGCATGGTGGTGGTGTAGACTGACTAGGGGCAGGTTGGTGTAGACTGACTAGGGGCATGGTGGTGGTGTAGACTGACTAGGGGCATGGTGGTGGTGTAGACTGACTAGGGGCATGGTGGTGGTGTAGACTGACTAGGGGCATGGTGGTGTAGACTGACTAGGGGCATGGTGGTGGTGTAGACTGACTAGGGGCATGGTGGTGTAGACTGACTAGGGGCATGGTGGTGGTGTAGACTGACTAGGGGCATGGTGGTGTAGACTGACTAGGGGCATGGTGGTGGTGTAGACTGACTAGGGGCGTGGTGGTGTAGACTGACTAGGGGCATGGTGGTGGTGTAGACTGACTAGGGGCATGGTGGTGGTGTAGACTGACTAGGGGCAGGTTGGTATAGACTGACTAGGGGCATGGTGGTGGTGTAGACTGACTAGGGGCAAGTTGGTGTAGACTGACTAGGGGCATGGTGGTGGTGTAGACTGACTAGGGGCATGGTGGTGGTGTAGACTGACTAGGGGCATGGTGGTGGTGTAGACTGACTAGGGGCATGGTGGTGTAGACTGACTAGGGGCATGGTGGTGTAGACTGACTAGGGGCATGGTGGTGGTGTAGACTGACTAGGGGCATGGTGGTGGTGTAGACTGACTAGGGGCATGGTGGTGTAGACGGACTAGGGGCAGGTTGGTGTAGACTGACTAGGGGCATGGTGGTGGTGTAGAGTAGACTGACTAGGGGCATGGTGGTGTAGACTGACTAGGGGCATGGTGGTGTAGACTGACTAGGGGCATGGTGGTGTATACTGACTAGGGGCATGGTGGTGGTGTAGACTGACTAGGGGCATGGTGGTGGTGTAGACTGACTAGGCGCAGGTTGGTGTAGACTGACTAGGGGCATGGTGGTGGTGTAGACTGACTAGGGGCATGGTGGTGGTGTAGACTGACTAGGGGCATGGTGAATACCTGTTTTTTCCAAAATTCAGTTGAAATGCCATCTTGGAATAACAAAACAACGATTGTGTGCAGACAATTGAAAATGTTGGGTTCCTTTCCACTTTCTTGAATATAGAAAAAATTTAAATACTTGTTCTAGAACTGTATTTTTTGCACTTGTTTGTTAAGTTACTGGGAATACCCTTTCCTTGTTTTTGCTCATTTTAACAGACAAAACACAACACATTCTAGTAATTCTGGTTTACACCTAACCCGTATTATTGCTGTTATGATTTCCAAAAATAAAATCTCACCAATCTTTAGTAAAATAGGAGATTTAAGTGTTTATCTGGAATTGTGAGGATAGGTATTCGCGGTAACCTGGGATCAATATGTGAAACGTAATTATCTCCTAAAATAATTGGCCACAAAAGACTAAACTCATTTTGGTTGTTCATTGGGGTGCCAAGATCATGCCCAAAACATATCATGCATCTGCCATGAAAATTAAGCCTTTTTTGTTTGTCATCAATTGAAGGCCATGAACTATGTTGACTCATATCCCTCTACCCGTATTTTTCCTTCAGATTCAGCTACATTTGAATTATCTTGAGATAACTCTGAGAGAACTATGGTATTATGTTACATGATGATGATATCCCTACAAAACAACAAAAACATTTTAATTCTCTCTTAAATTGGAGGAGATAGTGAATTGGTATTCTTGACATGAGAAGAGAGAGAGAGAGAGAGAGAGAGAGAGAGAGAGAGAGAGAGAGAGAGCAACATTGCTGCTAATTGGACACTTCATGGAGGCGGGGTAATGTTGTGTCGAGTTCATGTGTGTACTGGTGTAGGATGGGCTCCGGCTCCGCTCGACCGAACGTTGGAAACGGGGTAGTTGTGTCGAGTTCATGCGTGTACTGGTGTAGTGGGCTCGGCTTGACGTTACTCCGTTTCCATGAAGTAATAGGTGGCCAGCTAGCTAGCATTAAGCTAACGGAGGAACGACAGCTAACGTTAGCTAATAATAGCGTTGTTTACAAACTGAAGACGGGGCTGCTGCTGCCCGTCTTCAGTATATATATATATACATATATGTGTGTGTGTGTGTTTGGCTAAAGTGGATAGAAAACACAGTACTGTGCAAAAAAAAGGCACCCAAGAGTTTTTATATAAATGGTCTTAGATGTAAATACATTTTTTTATTAGTGTGTCAGTAGACTACTCTTAGGGTGTGTTCACATCTGAAAGTCCAGGGATAGTCCGGACTTTCCGTGGATAGTCCGGACTTTCTGGTGGACCAAATGTGAAAATGATACATTGTTTGCTTTTGGTCTGCGTTCACACTACCCTGTTTGGTGCGGATCTAATTTGTAAACAAAGGACATGCTGTCGCCAAGTCGTTCATCTATTGGACTAGCACTCACAAACGTAAACAGTTGCCGCCAGCGTATTGACACACCTCTCCCACACGCCGACTGTTTAGATTTAATTTGTCTAGCTGTCACTCTCATGCCTGGTTGCTATGCTTGTTGCTATGCCTGTCACAAGTGACGTATTAACATTTGCGGGTTTAGCGCGCGAGGGAAAGATCCTTCACCTCGTCGTTACCCCACGTTGATCCTCGACTCATTGCTGTCTTTTTTTATTTTTATTTTTAGCCGCTGTGAGATACAGACAAGGCTGCTAATGTGAGGATGAAGTTATTAGGTGGAGTTGCACCTGCGCGCTCTTTGGGGAAGAGTTGGGTCGCGACTCGCGCGACTGCTCATTCATCTAGAGAGACAGAGAGGAAGAAAGAGACTGTCCGCGCGCGGCGCCAGTCTAGAGAGAGAGAGAAAGAGAGAGAGAGAAAGAGCGAGAGAGAGAGAGAGAGAGGCAGAGAGAGAGAGGAAGAGAGAGACTGTCCGCGCGCCTGTCATTCATTTGAGTTGGGTTGCAACGTGCGCGCAAGCTGTCACTTGGCGCTGTCAAGTTGGGTCGCGCGACCGCCGCCACTAGGCACCTGTCACTCATTTGCTCTAGATTAGATACTATATAAAGTTCGTTTTGCGTTCACACCAACAGCAAACGAACCATGGTCCACTTTGAAACGAACCAAGTCCCAACTTTTCAAGAGGACCATGGTTTGGTTGTTTGGTCCTCATTATAGTTCGGTTTGCGTTCATACCTGTACAAACCAAACGGACTATTGATCTAAAGGGACCATGGTCCACTTAAAGGGACCATGGTCCACTTAAAGTGGACCAAACAGGGTAGGTGTGAACGCGCCCTTAGTACATTTTCATTAAATTATTTTTTAAAGCATCTTCATGGTTTAATAATGCAAACATATGTTGCAGGGACTTATTATAATCATCATATTGGCGTGACTGTATGCATCAAAGGGTTAAATCAAGCATTTTTAAGTGCTTTAGAGGAAATGTCAAAATATTGCAATATATATTGTGTATCGTGATATGGCCAAAAAATTTCGCAATATCATTTAGAGGCCATATCGCCCAGCCCTACTATAATGGTAAAATAGTTATTTAAAAATGTGCCCCTAAAAAATATTCTTTGCCCCTAAATTTCTCATTTAGGGGCAAGTGTGCCCCTAGTGAAAAAGCTTAGCGTACAGCCCTGATAAAGGCCTGGGACACTAAAGGAAGCCTGCATGTATAAAGGCCTGGGACACTAGTACCGTACTTTTCGCACTATAAGCCGCACCTGACTATAAGCCGCAGTAGCTAAATTGAATGATGTGTACATATATAAGCCGCACTGGACTATAAGCCGCAGGTGGGACACAATACTGTCAGACAAATAACAAGAATTAACTCATTTACAAGTTGTATTAAGTTTAGCAAATAAGGGAACAGATAAATAACATTTCAATGCAGTCAAAAAAGCAATATTTTGATTTTTACATTTTCGGGTTTGGTCACGTCGAGTCACATATAAGCCGCACCGTTATATAAGCCGCAGGGTCGAAAAATGGGGGAAAAAGCCGCGGCTTATAGTCCAAAAAGTACGGTAGTCGTTTATTTTTTCAGTCATCATCTCACACAATACAATATACACCATCATTTATCAATATTTGATTTTACAGTGACTGAAAAGGTACAGACTGAAGCATAGTGCTATGTGCCTGTCCTATATTCTTACCAAATCTTTTTTAAATGTAAGACTCCAAAACAGTATTCTAAAGAAAAAAAAGCAAACAAAACAGTATTATTCACCCTTGTAGTTTTCAAAATTAGCTTTACAAAAAAATACAAAAATGTAGATTCCAAAACAGTATTCTAAAAGAAAAAAAAGAACAAAACAGTGTTATTCACCCTTGTAGTTTTCAAAAATAGCTTTACAAACCTTTTTCTTAAAAACCAAAATCGAATTACTCATTCTTAACTGTATATCAGCATTGTTCCACAAGTTAACCCCAATAATAGAAATACACCTCCTTTTAATCCCTTTCTTAGCTTTTTGAACAGTAAATTTACAAATATCTCTTAAATCATATTTTCTTTCATGTATTGAAAAAAAAACTTTGTACCCCATCTGGGAGTACCTTTGCTTTAGCTCTGTACATTATTTGCATAGTTTTATAGTAAACCAAATCATTAAATTTCATAATATGAGACTTTATAAACAATGGATTTGTGTGTTCATAGTAACCAGCCTTGAAAAGGTTCCGAATGGCCCGCTTTTGCAGTACGACTATTGGATTTACTGTATTTTTAAACATGGACCCCCATACTTCCACACAGTAAGAAATGTAAGGAAGTATAAGTGAGCAGTAAAGGATGTGCAAGGCTTTGTAGTTTAATATATCCTTACATTTATACAATATTGCTACTGACTTAGATATTTTTCCTTGAATATAGTTAACATGTTGTTTCCATGTTAATTTCTGGTCAATAACTACCCCTAGAAATGTTATCTCAGAAACTCTTTCTATTTTTACATCACATATTTTTAACTCTAACTCCCCCTCTATTTCTTTTCGATTACCAAAAACCATAAATTTTGTTTTCTTAATATTGAGAGACAATTTATTAACATCAAACCAAGTTGAGAGTTTCAAGCTCTCTTTCAATATCAAACAAAGGTTCCTTTAAATTACTTATAAATTTGTATCATCTGCAAAAATAACAAACTTTAACAGTTCAGCAACATTGCACATATCATTAATATAAAGTATAAATAGTTTTGGACCTATCACAGATCCCTGAGGTACTCCACAGGTGACCTTCCTAAATCCTGACAGTGTCATTAATTTGCACACATTGCTGTCTGTTTTCCAAGTAGCTCTTCAGCCAAGAGTTAGCTATACCTCGTATCCCATACTTCTCCAGTTTTCTCACTAATATGCTAAAGGAAGCCTGCATGTATAAAGGCCTGGGACACTAAAGGAAGCCTGCATGTATAAAGGCCTGGGACACTAAAGGAAGCCTGCATGTATAAAGGCCTGGGACACTAAAGGAAGCCTGGATGTATAAAGGCCTGGGACACTAAAGGAAGCCTGCATGTATAAAGGCCTGGGACACTAAAGGAAGCCTGCATGTATAAAGGCCTGGGACACTAAAGGAAGCCTGCATGTATAAAGGCCTGGGACACTAAAGGAAGCCTGCATGTATAAAGGCCTGGGACACTAAAGGAAGCCTGGATGTATAAAGGCCTGGGACACTAAAGGAACCCTGCATGTATAAAGGCCTGGGACACTAAAGGAAGCCTGCATGTATAAAGGCCTGGGACACTAAAGGAAGCCTGGATGTATAAATGCCTGGGACACTAAAGGAAGCCTGCATGTATAAAGGCCTGGGACACTAAAGGAAGCCTGCATGTATAAAGGCCTGGGACACTAAAGGAAGCCTGCATGTATAAAGGCCTGGGACACTAAAGGAAGCCTGCATGTATAAAGGCCTGGGACACTAAAGGAAGCCTGCATGTATAAAGGCCTGGGACACTAAAGGAAGCCTGCATGTATAAAGGCCTGGGACACTGAAGGAAGCCTGCAACACCAGAGGCGGTAACATCCTAGATCACTGTTACACGCAATTTAAAGGTGGCTACAAGGCTCATTCTGATAGTGGCTTTGGTAAATCAGATCACGCGTCCATTTTTCTTTCACCAAAGTACAAACAGAGAATTAAAAGTACTCCCGTAGTCTCGCGAGAGGTGCAGAAATGGGATTTGACGTCAGAAGAGACGATCCGGTCAGTGTTTCACTACACAGACTGGAATGTGTTCCGCGACACAGATAACATTAATGTCTACACGGAGACAGTGCTGGACTATGTTTGTACTAGGGTGAAAGAAACAATCCCCACTACCAAAATGAAAGTTTACCCAAATCAAAAACCCTGGGTAGACAAATCCGTCCGTGAAGCTCTGAGAGAGCGCACCAAAGCATACAATGACGGCCTAGTGGCAGGCAACATGAATGACCACAAGGTGGCGCGACACAACGTAAGGAGGACAGTGTCAGAGGCCAAACGGCGCTACAGGGATAAAATTGAACTCCAGTTTGAACAAGCTGACTCTAGAGCTATGTGGCAGGGGCTCAAAACGATGACAGACTACAAAGGCGCCTCCCTCAAACTGAACAGTGACATCTCCTTAGCAAATGACCTCAATACCTTCTATGCGAGGTTTGATGCTGGTAATAACAACACCAGCTCACAAGCCTCGGCAATGGGGGGGGGGGGTCGGCTGCTGATGGAGGCGCAGTGTTCAGGGTAACAGAGCATGAGGTGAGGCGGACCTTTAAAAAAGTGAATATCAGGAAGGCAGCAGGTCCGGACGGCATCCCCGGCCGCGTCCTAAAAGTCTGTGCCGACCAACTGGCCCCAGTATTCACTGACATATTTAACCTGTCCTTAGAACAGGCTGTCATCCCCACCTGCCTGAAGAAGTCCACTATTATCCCTGTACCCAAAAAATCCAAGCCTGCTTGCCTCAACGACTACCGCCCTGTAGCTCTCACCTCCATAGCCATGAAGTGCTTTGAGAAGCTAGTAAAGGGCTACATCTGCTCCTCCCTCCCCATCAACATGGACCCCCTGCAATTTGCATACCGCCCCAACAGGTCCACGGAGGACGCCATATCCCATGTGCTGCACACAGCAGCATCACACCTGGACAAGAGGCAGGGGAACTATGTGAGAATGCTATTCATCGACTACAGCTCGGCATTCAATACCATAGTCCCCTCCATACTCATAGCCAAGCTCAGGGACCTGGGCTTGGGCTATGACCTCTGCCAGTGGGTCTTGGACTTCCTGACTGGCAGACCCCAGGTGGTGAGAGCAGGCAACTGCACCTCCTCATCCATCACCCTCAACATAGGGGCCCCCCAGGGCTGTGTTCTGAGTCCCCTCCTCTACTCCCTGTACACACACGACTGTGTGGCTCAGCGGAGTAGCAATACAATCGTCAAATTTGCTGACGACACAGTGGTGGTGGGCCTGATCTCTGCCAACGACGAGAGGGCCTACCTGGAAGAGGTCAAGGTCCTGGCGGGATGGTGCCAGGAAAACAGCCTCTCCCTGAACGTCAGCAAAACAAAGGAGATGATTGTGGACTTCAGGAGGTCGGGGGTCAAGGACTACAGCCCCCTCAGCATCGACGGGGCACCGGTTGAGAGAGTCAACAGCTTTAAGTACCTCGGAGCCTACATATCCGAGGACTTGACATGGACCACACACATTAACAGTGTGGTGAAGAAGGCACGACAACGCCTCTACTTCCTCAGGCGCCTAAGGAAGTTCCAAGTCAGCCAGAAGATCCTTAAGAACTTCTACTCATGTACAATAGAGAGCATCTTGACCGGCAACATCACCTCCTGGTTTGGGAATAGCACTGCACAAGACCGAAGCAGACTACAAAGAGTGACACGTTCAGCCGAACGCACAATTGGAGGGGGGCTCCCCACCCTCCAGAACATTTACTACAAGCGTTGCAAGGGCAAGGCTAAGAGAATCATTAAAGACTCCAGTCACCCGAACAACTGCCTCTTTGAACTGCTGCGGTCAGGCAAGCGATACCGGAGTCTCAAGGCGAGCACAGAAAGACTCAGAAGTAGCTTCTATCCCCAGGCCATCAGGCTGCTAAACGAACAATGAATGAACACTACACAACAACAACCACCAAACGCACATAGCACACACATCCACATGCACACACTCACTTTAAACAAACACACTGTAGCACCCACTCCACACACTTTATAGCACACACCCACTTTAAACAAACACACTGTAGCACCCACTCCCCACACTTTATATTTATGGATGAAGGATTGCACTACAACTCGTACACCTTACTGTAAATTGTACCTAAAATTGTACCTCATCCCATTTCTGCTTTGCACTAGATAGTACTGTACATTAGTACACTGCATAGTATTGTGTATTGTATATTATATGGTAACTCAGAACATTGTACATATGTCTATACCGAACACTGTGACCTCATTTTCTTCTTCTAAATTCATGCTATATTATGTTATTATGTTATTTGATACTATCTTGTCTAGCACAGTCTCTGGAGCGTAACAGTAAGAAGCATTTTGTATGAAAGTATTCTGTACTTCTGTATGACAACTATTAAAGAACTTGAACTATAAAGGCCTGGGACACTAAAGGAAGCCTGCATGTATACAGGCCTGGGACACTAAAGGAAGCCTGCATGTATAAAGGTCTGGGACACACTCTGATAACCCTCCCCAGCTCTGCCACCAATCCTGTGAAACAATGAAACCAGCAGAGCAACAAACAGTGTGGGGGAGGGTCGTCACAATTTGGTCATATCGGTCTGTCTTAGTAGTTACCTCTGTGCACATACATGTGAAATAAGGTGTTAACTAACTACGTTATTTATTTAGTTATATATATTATGCTTATGTTGATCTGAAAAACACATTACAAACTAATGATCAATAGTAAAACAGTAAAACACTTGTACTAGTCATCGATTTTAGACATAGCAAGGTATCCCATCTCCCCATTACCATAAATGGCTCAGAGGTGGAGATGGTGAGCAGTTTTAAATTTCTCTGGGTCACTATTTCAAATGACCTGAGCTGGCACTCCAATACCAGAACCATTGTTAAAAAGTCCCAGCAACGTCTTTTCTTTCTCAGGAAACTGAAAGAGTTCACAAATAACAGGGTGATTCTACACAACTTCTATCGCTGTGTGATCGAGCGCGTCCTTACTTCCTCCTGTACAATATGGTTTGGTAACATCACAGACCAGGAGAAGAAATCTCTGAATAGAATTGTGCGTCTTGCACGCAAGACAATCGGGTCTAGCCTGCCAGCTCTAGAAGAGATCTATGGTGCCAGGCTGCTTTCCTGTGCCTCTGGCATTATCAACGACCCCTCTGGTCACCCAGCCGCAGGCCTCTTTGTCCCCCTCCCCTCTGGCAGACGTTACCGCTCTATCACATGCTCTACCTCTCGGTTTACAAAGAGCTTTTTCCCCAGTGCTGTGCGGAGCCTGAATGACTCCAAAGGCTAGTTTTGTATTTTATCCTATTTTGTTTCTGTTTTTTTATTAGTTTTATTAGTCAGGTTTGTGGAAGCGCTGTTTTAACTATGATATGCACTTTTAGGGGATGTTCGATATCAATTTCAGCATTTGTCCTTTTTATACGGTCTGTGTTTTTACATATTTTTCCTGTACCGTTTACACAGTGTTTGCTCATGTACCCGTATTCCAATGTGGATTCCTCCATACATGGCAATACAAATCTTTGACTCTTTGACTTTGACTACGTCTGCAGCTCTTTTCTCCTTTATGACCCAATTAATTGAGGATGAACGTCAACAAGATGGCGCCGCGCTGTGCGCCTCGTTGAGCTCCGTCCAGATTGTGTTGATTTGGTTCATGTTTACTGTATTAAGCACAACCTCTGGAGGCTCATACAGAAGCAAGCATTTCACTGTAATATACTTGTACCGTATGTGATAATAAAAGTGGACTTGAAGCTACAGCTACGATCGAGCTAACAGCGGGAGCTCCCGGTATCGGGAGAAATGTAATATTTCATTGTGAACAGAATCACGTCGCTGCAGATGCTCGCAGTTAGTTGCCATGGAAACGGTAATGTACAAACATGGAAAACATTTGGCATTTTCTACAATTCAACTGGGATTGTACAACTTCAAGGCTCCTTTCGAGCCGCTTCTGCAAGGAGGAGCAATAAGAGGAAACCACATGTTTGTACTTACAGATGTTGTGGTGTCCAGTCTGCTGTCTGGTTCCACAAGAAGAAGCCTTTGATCCAGATGTTTGAGTAGAAAGCCTTGGTCCAGTAGAGTTCCGTTACAGAGACACTTTACACTAGAAACACACAAAGCGTGTGTCAGTCATAACATTTTTTCACATAACAGCAACAACAGACACAGGACAAAGACAGTGCAGTGAAGGATTAATAATTTGAATAAATATATATATATATATATATATATATATATATATATATATAAAGTGTAAAGCAAAGTGCAGATTAAGAGTGGGTGTCAGACAAGAGGGAAGACTGTCAGGATACCAATTGATTGATTGAAAACTGTATTAACAGATTGCAGAATGGGTACAATACAGTACAGCTCAATACAAACAATTGTTAAGGGGATGCAGACCAGAGAAAGACTTTCGTCTTGTTTACATCAGGGTCCCCCATTTTCAATTCATAGTGACATTTATGACATACATGACATACAGATATACAGTACTGTTTCATCCTGACATTTATGACATATCAGATTTGCAAATAAAGTACTGTTTGTGATACAAAAGTGTCCAGAAAAAGAGTGTATATACATTTAACGTAGAAACTGTACATTGGAGGAGGTTGGGTGGGGGCTGTACATTGGAGGTGGGGGGGGGACACTGTACACTGTACATTGGAATACTGACAAAGCCATACTTGGTCATTTACTGTGCAACTGGGTTAGGACATTTGTAGAGGCCAGTTTCGAATTGCAGTCTCCCGTAGGTGTTTTTTTAGAGTGTTTTTGAAAGTGGGTAGTGATTCACATTCCTTTACAGCTTTGGGTAGGGCGTTCCACATTGATGTGGCATAATTGCGAAACGTGTTTAGTCCCTTGTTTGAGCCGAATCTGGGTTTAACATGATTTGTGGAGCTCCCTCTGGTGTTGTGATCGTGGTATTCACTGACCTTTGGGAAGTATTTTGACATGTACATTAGGGCTGCAACTAATGACTAATTTGGTAGTCGACTAATCTGCCGATTATTTTTTCGATTAGTCGACTAATCGAAAACCAATGTAAACAACAACAAAAAAAATGATTTTTTTTTTTTTTTAAATTACCTATCTTTGTGAAAGTGGCTTCTCAGCTCTGGTCCAGCTGAAGACAGAGCAGAGGAACAGATTGGACATTGAGCATGACCTCAGAGTTGCTCGTCTACCATCACCCCAGACTTTGAGACTCTTGTCAGGACCAAACAACAACATCATAACATGATGATCCCATAGCAAATTAAAATAATGACTCATAAAACATTTTAATTTGGATCTTTAAGCCACTTTAAATGAAAATGTATTTGAAGAACAATACAGCAATCACTCATAACAAGATAAATAAATTAAATAATACAAATTAAAGTGGAAGTGTACTTTAAATAACTTTTGTTTGCTGTGTGTGAGAGGAGTCCGTGTGTGTGTATGTGTGTGTGTCTTAATCTGATCGCTGTGTGAGTGAGAGGAGTGTGTGTACTGTGTAATTTGTGTGTGTGTCTTACTCTGATCGCTGTGTGAGTGAGAGGTGTGTACTGTGTAATTTGTGTATGTGTGTCTTACTCTGATCGCTGTGTGTGAGTGAGAGGAGTGTGAATGTGTGTGTGTCTTACTCTGATCGCTGTGTGTGAGAGAGAGGAGTGTGTATGTGTGTGTGTCTTACTCTGATCGCTGTGTGTGAGTGAGAGGAGTGTGAATGTGTGTGTGTCTTACTCTGATCGCTGTGTGTGAGAGAGAGGAGTGTGAATGTGTGTGTGTCTTACTCTGATCGCTGTGTGTGAGTGAGAGGAGTGTGTATGTGTGTGTGTCTTACTCTGATCGCTGTGTGTGAGTGAGAGGAGTGTGTATGTGTGTGTGTCTTACTCTGATCGCTGTGTGTGAGTGAGAGGAGTGCGTGTGTAATGTATTGTGTGTCTAGTCTGATCATCATCTCCTGCAGGGGAACAATGTTTTCAATGTCCAAAATTTGCTATGGGATCAGCATGTTATGATGTTGTCTGGAACCCTGAGAAGCCACTCTCACAAAGATAAGTAGTGCACAAAAAAAAAAAAAAAAAATTTGATGACTAATCGACGCAACAATTTCTCGTCGACGATTTTTTATAATCGACGTCGTCGATTATGTCGACTAATCGTTGCAGCCCTAATGTACATGGGTACCTTGGTCGCGTAGTGTATCTTGTAGACCAGGCCCATTGCAAGTTGCTGTACTCTGTCGTCTACTCTAAGCCATCCTAGGTTGTCAAAGTGGGCAGGGGTGAGGTGGGTTCTAGGAGTCAGGTCAAGCAGTAGTCTGACTAGCTTGTTTTGAGATGTTTGTAATTTGTTTTTTAGTGCCTTTGAGGTGCTTTGGTACCATGAGGTGCAAGCATAGTCGTAGTACCCTTGAATGAGTGCTCCTGCTAGTGCTCCTGCTAGTTTACATCAGGGTCCCCCATTTTCATTTCATATTGACATTTATGACATACACAACATGCATGACATTTATGGCATAGGGACATACAGGTATTTAGTACCGATACATTTGTGACATAAACGGTATTCAAATATACAGTACTGTTACCCAAGTCAAGTCAAGTCAAGAGTTTTATTTGTCACGGCATACAAATATACAATGAAATGCGGGTGGTCTTGCCCGCAACAATGTGCAATACAGTGGTACAACATATAATAGAATCCAATAAAAACAACATTGTGCAATAAACAGGTAACAGGTAACATGGTGTGACATCTCAGTATCTGTACATAGTTATTTACAGAGCATATAGGACATGCTAGGTAGCTTTGGTAGTGCAATACACTGTTACTGTTATAATAATAATTTAGGACCTGCTCAGAGGTCATCAATCGGCACACATGCGATGCATGCATGCAATTCGTATCTGCGATTAACCCATCCCGTCGTCCTTCCCCCCCAAGGACCAATCCAAGTGCTCCTGTCCGTCTTTGTCAAGGACGCCACAGCGTTAGCGATCTATTGTTGTGCATGTTTTTCCATTGGGTTTATCTTATCGGGGGGGAAACCCTTGCGAGCACGGGGAGAACATGCAAACTCCACACAGAAAGGCCTGGGAGCAGGGACCGAAACTAGAGAGCGCCGCCCGCCATTTGCGGGCAGTTTTTACGTTTGGCGCCTCCCACTTAGAGGACTGACCGCCGTGTGGCGGCCAATCAAATGGTCATGTGAAAACCGAAAATCATGATCCAATTCTGAGCGGAGTTCTCACTCGCTGTCTGAGCACATTGCTGCTCCTAAACCTCCCCTACCTGTTTCTGTATGCTGCATGTAAACACACAGTCACCGTGACTGATGTTAGTCTACTCTAGTCAGGGAGACCTCCGTGAGCTGATGTTAGCTACTGTTACAAAATGACCCAGTCAACTATTCACTTTTAGTTTAATACATGAGGCATTGTGTAACGTTATCCAGCTGGCTAGCTTCTGATAGCTCCCGACATAAACAACTGCAAGTGTCCAGTTACATCGCATGAGGGCTGCAGCGCTGCTGACTAGGGTCCAGGTGCAGGGTAGGAGAATCCTTTCATGCTGAATGTAAGAGTTTAGGGTCCAGCTGTAGCGCCGGAGAATCCTTGCTGGAGCTGGAGGCCACTAGAGTATACACACAGACAGTGGAGCTGTAAGCAGACAGCGAGATGGCGATGTCTCGCAGATAATACAACTACAAGTATGATTATATAATATATATATTTTATTAAAAAAAAATTATATAAAATAATAATAATTTTTTTTTTTATCAAAAAAAAGTTGGCAGGTAAGAAATCTGCTTGGCGGGTAGATTCTTCCCATCTACCCGCCACTGGCCGGTGAGTCAAAAAGTTAATTTCGCTCCCTGCCTGGGAGATACCCCACCTGGGTAACTGGCATCATGGAAACCTGGTCCCCAAGCGGGAATCGAACCCTGGACCTTCTTGCTGTGAGGCGACAGTGTTAACCACTACACCACCGTGCCGCTGTTGTTATACTAATTTAAAGTGGCCTTTCCTTTTGGCCATAAGTGGGTGTGTGCGGCATGAGTGTGTGCCCGCTCATGTTAAAGTGTTAAAGTGGCTGCTTGTGTGTGAGCGTGCACAGCGTGCGTGTCGTGTGTGTGCTTGTGTGTGGATAGTTCAGTGTTCTGTGGCACTCAATGTTCATTGTTCAAGGCTCTGATGGCCTGGGGGAAGAAGCTGAGCCTAAGCCTCTCTGTCCTAGTAGCTGGGGTTCGCAGGCGTCTGCCTGACCTCAGCAGCTGGAAAAGGCTGTTATTGGGGTGGTGGGGGTCTTTCATTATTCTGCAGGCTCTGGATTTGCACCTCTTGTTGTATAGAACCTGCAGGGGAGGTAGTGCAATACCCGTGGTACGCTCGGCTGAGCGCACCACTCTCTGTAGGGCCTTCTTGTCCTCTGCCGTGCTGTTTCTATACCAGGCAGTGATGTTTCCGGTCAAGATGCTCTCTACAGCTCCTGAGTAGAAGGACTGGAGTATCTTCCCCGATACTCTGAACTTCCTTAACTGTCAAGTTTCAAGTTCAAGTTTCTTTAATAGTTAGCATACAGAAGTACAGAATACTTTTATACAGTGGCGGCTGCTGGATTTTTCTCCACTAGGGGCGCTATACCAAAACATTTTGCAAACATGTACCACGCAACCGACTCATGGCAAGACGTGAGCGATTCGACTCACGCTCACGGCAATGAATCGGCTCTTATGAACGAGTCGCTCAGCTGTTACTACAACACACAACAACCAGTCAAAAAAAGTACAGTCTAATTCACAACTTGAAACACAATATATAAATAGAAAAGTTAGAAACAAAACTCGCTCCGTCTCCAAAGTCACGCAAAGAGAGAGAGAGAGAGAGAGAGAGAGAGAGAGAGAGAGAGAGAGAGAGAGAGAGAGAGAGAGAGAGAGAGAGAGAGAGAGAGAGAGAGAGAGAGAAGCGTTAGCTGAGTGGCTGAGAGAGAGGGAGAGAGAGAAGCGTTAGCTGAGTGGCTGAGAGATTGAGAGAGAGAGAGAGAGAGAGAGAGAGCGAGCGAGAGAGAAAAAGATCACGACTCACCAGCTAAGACAGAGTATTGCAAATCTACCTTGTTGTTGTTGTTAAATTGACAGCAGAGCAGGCAGCAGGGCTTGATAAAGTATATATCCACTCCATGGCATTGTCCATTGTGCATGTCCCTCCACACTGCATCCATTATTATAGCTTATAGCCAACAAGTACTGTGTGAGATAACAACAAATAGCTGCATCTCACAACAGCATAAACTCACTTTGTTTAATTGAAACGTGGTGGGCTTGATAAAGTGTATAATCCGCTGTTGATGATGTATATCCAGATCCAGACCAGTCCACTGTCCAGACTGCATCCGATCCGCCATATAGCTTGTTAGCTGTTAGCACCACAACAAGACAGTACTTGATTTCTTTGTCCATTTCCGCGTCGAACAGACTGCAAACTACCTGGCGTTCTATCGCCATGCTCTAAGACAAACTCTAACTAGGGCTGGGCGATATGACGATATTATATAAATATCGGGTACAGTTCATTAACGATACACTTTTTAAACGTATCGTGGATATCGTGATGTTTTGACCAAGAGGCTTGTTGTGTCGCGTCAATCTGGTCCACACGTTGACACTTTTGAACAGCGCCGCCCCACACACACACTACTGCATCAAAAGTTGCTACTTATGATAACAAAGGCAATCGTTTTGTGGCATTAACGTTATATAGTTACACTTTCAATAACATCAGCGTATTTACATAGCAACGACCGAGGTCGACCTAGATATAGCAAGCGTTAGTCGTTCATATCTCAGCCCGTGCTGACTCAGTTGTGCCCATTCTGCGGTCTGTTAATAAAGTTTTCAATCAGACAGATGTATGGAAAGGCTTTTATTATAACATCCGTTGCAGTAAAATCATTATGCCTCCAGTCGTTTAGTCCTTCTGCGGAGCTAAAAGCTAAACGTCGGCCGCGGCGAGCTGCCATTGTTATTGTCATTGAGCTCTCCAATGGCGGAAGTAAAAAATGAATACGCGCTTGCCGATTGGTGCTAAGAACAGCAGGGCGGGTGCAAGCGATGTGACGTAATTGGCAGACGCGACTGTCAATCAAAATGATTCTGTTTGCCGACTGAATGAATGAGAACGTTATTAACAGATTGCAGCATGGGTACAATACAGTACAGCTCAATACAACAACATTCAACAGTGGACTGGAGGATGCAGACCAGAGAAAGACTTTCGTCTTGTTTACATCAGGGTCCCCCATTTTCAATTCATCATATTTCATATCTAAATCATATAATATGTGACCCCGACCAGTGCTATAGGCTACATGTCTATTTTTTCATTTTCCAGATTTTTCCAGATTGTGAAAGTACTGAATGTAAGCTTTCAAATGATGTGTCATACTTTGAAATCTGAGAATGTTATTATTGTGATGTGCTAATTTTAAATCTTGTAGCAGCCTTTTTTCCCCAGAGACCTAAGCAGAGAAAACAGCTCTTAAAGATTTGACACCTTTTGCCAGGATTCTGCTGGGCGTAAACAATACCTCCCAGCCACACCTCTCCCCTGAATAGTATTAACATAATTAAGTGCTGTGACAGTCATGCTGACAGATCAGATACAAAATCAAACATTTTCTATTGTAGTAGTAATATAACTACTAGTCTGAATAATGTATATTTCAGTTATTGAATTGAAAACCTTTATTTATGTATTCCAATATCTGTTTTATTGATTAATGATATATTTTGAAAGAATGCAGGTTATAGCTGTATAAAACAAATGTCTGTCCCATTGTACCAATCAATGGGATATATTGCATGTTGGCTATAATGATTTTATAAAAAAGAGAGAGATTAAATGCATGGCCATATATTTATACATTCATGTGACATCACAGCATATTCTTTGTATAGCCCAGTGTTTCCTGAAAACAGATATGTACAGTGTTCAGGTTATACATATATCATTACACAATTACAACCAAAATAGGAAGAAATTATGTTGACCGCAGGGAATTGTAATGCATAGTTGGTAGAACTGGCCAGCGGAGTGATAGACACAAGCCTCATTATTATCATTATCATTGTTCCAACCTTTCATGTGACAACTGGATGAAAATCAGCAGACAATATCAAATCAATTCAAGAGGTTTATTAGTCACATACATACCAGGGCATACAGTGAAATGCGGGTGGTCATGCCCGCATCGATTGTGCAATAATACTAATAATAAAATACATAAACAGGTAATAAGAAGGCATAAGATGTGCATGATAAAAATAGACATGCTAATACAGTTTCAACTCTGTCATTATGCTATACTACAATAATCTAAACTATACAAGAACCACATCGGTTCTTTCCTTTAAAGTGACCTTTCCATTTAGTTTAAAGTGACATTTTTTTTTATTCATTGCATATCATACCAGGGCATACAGTGAAATGCGGGTGGTCATGCCCGCATCGATTGTGCAATAATACTAATAATAAAATACATAAACAGGTAATAAGAAGGCATAAGATGTGCATGATAAAAATAGACATGCTGTCATTATGCTATACTACAATAATCTAAACTATACAAGAACCACATCGGTTCTTTCCTTTAAAGTGACCTTTCCATTTAGTTTAAAGTGACATTTTTTTTTATTCATTGCATACCAGGGCATACAGTGAAATGCGGTTGGCCATGCCCGCTACGATTGTGCAATAAAACAATAGTAATAAAAATAGAATGTACATGTATGATGTACCGGTACAACAATACAATTCTTCTATGTCCCTATGCTATACTAGTACTACTATACTATCAAGTCAAGTCAAGAATGCAATAATAAGATTCCAATAGGATGAGAATGCGACATTGTGCAATAATATAAGTAATAAGAACAAGTAATAAGAATAAGACATATCAGGTATATGTACATGAGTTTTACAAAAGCTTTTACTCTACAAGAACCACTCCTGTTCTTGTTTAATTTTTTTAAAGTGACCTTACATTGTGAGCGTGTGCAGCATGAGTGTGTGTGTGTGTTCATGTTAAAGTGACTGCTAGTACAGTGTGTGTGTGTGTGTGTGTGTGTGTGTGTGTGTGTGTGTGTGTGTGTGTGTGTGTGTGTGTGTGTGTGTGTGTGTGCTCTACATCCATGTGTCTAACATCGTACAGTCTTCTTGTTCTGAGGTGCTCTAGATGTTGGGAGTGGGCATGTAATGTCTTTTGCGTCATCAGAACAGTATTGTCTTATCTCCTTATAAAGATATTCCTGTCGGTCATTGTCTAGACCAGGTGGGGGGAGGACAGGAAAACCAGAGATGGTTGGGTAGCGTTTTGGGTCTTTCAACAGCTGAAACGTGAATGGCTCTGTATCGTCACAGTGTAATTTCGCCGTCACCATGCCAGGACTGTTGGCATCGAAGCTGAAGTGCTGGTATTTCTTTATTTGTGGGAATCTTTTGAAGAAGCCTCCGAGATGTTGCTGCCAGTCGTGGCTTGGAACATAAACTGTGCCATCTTTGCGACCGACAAGTTGGGGGATATTGACTCCTTTCACTGCAGAGCTTTTCCTGACGATGTCTGCGATGCCTGCCAGGGTGTCGACCGCAGTCTTCCTGTAAACCTGCTTTATCAAACCAAAGCACCAGTCGGGGCCAAATTTAGTGTGGCCTGCAATTAGGAAGTGGAGAGCAAGCTGCAGGTGAAGTTTGTGAATAGTACGCCACGCAAAATACCACAAGACATAATTGTTTTTATTTTGCCCGGAGCAATTGTCGCAGTGCAGGTCCACTGATTTTTCTCCAACTCCATAGTTGGTGAAGAAATGATCCACATAGCTGATAACGGCATTGCTGCCTTTACCAGTTGACATCCCTTCATCAATTAGGTAATTCACTTGCTTCGTCAGCCCTTCACAGTGGACACCGAACAGGCCACATTTGCGCGGTGTTTGAAAAAAGATGGGACCCACTTGAAAAGGGTGAGATGGAAAATGAACCTGCAGGACAGAGAAAGAAGAAAAAGAAAAAAGGACATTGAAATAAGGGACATTGAAATAAGGGAACAGGGGAGGAAATTAGGCCACTTTACTAGCCAAATGCAAGTATTTTTTTATGTTTGGCGAGTGATTCATGAAAAAATACTGCTAAAACTATAAGGAACTATTTTTACATTAAAAATTCTCCTCTCTTTTCCTATTCTCTCCTCTCTTCTCCTATTTTCTCTCTCCTCTCTCCTCCCACTCTCATCTTATCTAAATACACTCCAAATACAACTCAAACGTTCCTGTAAGTTTTCCTTTAACAACAAAAAGCAACATTATATTGGATATTCACCTGCTGTGCGTAATCAAAGCTGTAGTGCATCGTGATATCTCTGCTTGCAGGTGGGGAGGGGCCTAGCGACAGATCCATGTTCTCGGCGCATGTGCGCTTTGTGGCGGCAGTCATCTCCTGCAACAGCTCGCGTTCTCTGTCAACAAGGGCCAGATGTTTTAACTGCACCTGGATGAAAGCATGAATGAAAGAAAACGTTATTTAACAGATTGCAGAATGGGTACAACACAGTACGGCTCAATACACACACACACACGGCTAATGAGGTGGCAGTGCTCAGTTATCCTCAGGTTATCCTAATGTCATGTGTGTTGAAGCTAGGGCTGGGCGATATGGCCTAAATATGATATCACGATATTTTCTGACCTTTCGGCGATACACGATACACATCACGATGTTTTTCTTTTTTTCCCCAAACAATTCATTATGAGGCTTACCAAGACAGTATTCGAGTTTGCAAGCTAACATTAAAGACAAAATAAAATACCCATGCATTTAGCATTTTTATATTATATATTAGATTTAGATTATTGGATTATTAGATTATATATTGCATATATTTAGCAATGAGATATTATATGATTTAGATATGAAATATGATTAATTGAAAATGGGGGACCCTGATGTAAACAAGACGAAAGTCTTTCTCTGGTCTGCATCCCCTTAACAATTGTATGTATTGAGCTGTACTGTACCCATTCTGCAATATGTTAATAAAGTTTTAAATCAATCAATCAATCAATCAATCAATAGCATTTTAGCATTTTTATGAAACTACTGTATATTTGTATGTCTCTAAATGTTTTGATGAATTGAAAATGGAGGACCCTTATGTAAAAAAGGCGAAAGTCTTTTTCTGGTCTTCATCCTCCAGTCCACTGTTGTTGTATTGAGCTGTACTGTATTGTACCCATTCTATGTCGTCATCGGACGTTGCTATGTTTGGGTAAATACTGTAAACAAGCCACTATGGACGGGGGTACAGGGGAATAGATGGTGGTAAAAAACAGTCTGTAGTGTAGTAGTGAAAGTAGACTGTACACACCTGGAGTTTCTCCACCTGCAACTTCTCTGGCCTTCCCGCGGCTTGCTGTAATTGGTGATTGTTGGAGTAGCATTGAGAACACAGATCTGTCCTGGGTTTTGTGATCATTATCTGCGGAAGGAGTGCTTTCCACAACCGAAGGAAGGATCTCTGACCAACAACACGAAATCCTGAAAAGACAAGTGTTTTTGTTAGATTGGTAGAATAAGAAAAAGTGGGAACCATGTGTGTGTGTGAGAGAGAAAGAAAGGGGTGGTTTTGTGACATACCTTCTATACTGCTGTAAAGGCGCCACAGGGCAGCTTTGGTCAGATTGGTTGGCAGTAACTTTGCAGTGAAATCCTTGTGACCAGCATGACGGCCAGGCAACACAATCGCATGGAGGACAGCAAAGTTGATCAGAAATTTCACAACCCTTTTTACGTCAAAAAGAGACAAAAAACGCTTGTGATTTCTCGGCTGTTTCTTCCTCTCCCGCGGTGTGAGGCCATCTGTCTTGTAGTGTTTGAAAAGGCTTTTGAGAAGCGCATCGCTGATCCTAAACAAAAATGTTAACAATAGGGAAGAGAATTAATGAATGAAATACACACATTGTACACACTGTATCTGTATGTCATATATTATGTTATGATGAATTGAAAATGGGGGACCCTGATGTAAACAAGATGGAAGTCTTTCTCTGGTCTGCATCCCCTTAACAATTGTATGTATTGAGCTGTACTGTACTGTACCCATTCTGCAATCTGTTAATAAACTTTTCAATCAATCAATCAATCACTCTTGTTTACATTCAGGTGTAGTTTTTAAGAATCCCTATCCTAGCGATGTGCATTACAAAATGGCCGCACAAAAACTACACTACCCAGAATATCCAAAATGGACGCCCTCGCAGGGTAGCATAGGATTCGACGACTATCTCTACACTTTAAACCTATTTAAACCTATTTAAACCTATTGCTAAACATACATATACGTCCAATACAATACATCTACGTCCAATACAATATACAAGCATAAAGACACTTACCCATAAATGAAACAGAACGTTGGACGACAGACAACAACGTCGTGAAATCTGTATGTTGTCCTTGAAGCCAGGCGTATAGCGTTGACTTTCTTTGTACTTTGCGTCATCTCTGAAACATTTTGGCATGTTCCAATAATGGACAACAGACACATGTCCCTTTCTCTTGGTGTCAACGACGCGGTGTCCAATCGGTTTTGGTAAATTAGCTCAACCGACAGTTTTTTTGAACAAGACAGGGCAGATCGTTCTGAATTTTCCTTTCGGCGCGCCTGGCACTTGCAGTGGAAAGAGTTTATCTTTCTGAGTTCCTCTTCTATTTCACCCTCCACCGTTAAACCAGACATCTTTTCAACTGATCGCATGGTCGATTCAGCTGAAAAGCCCAATGCTACAGTTTCAACGCAAAGGTCTCCGTCTTCCTCTGTTTCACCATCGTCGGCAGGTTCGATTGGATCTGGGACAATTTCATCTGCGTCTTCATCTGCGTCTTCGGTCTCTTCATCGTCGGATGAAAGAGCTGGTGGCGGCTCACCTTCCGTGATGATCATGTAGTCCGTGATGTGGTCACTCATCGTCGCCGAGGAGTCTATACTCATTCCATCTCTTCCTCTATTAAGAGCAGCTGATAATTTTTGTGCGGCCATGTCGATGTTATCTAAGCAGCAAAAAAGTGTTCTCTGGGCTACAGGTGCTGTGAATATAAACACCACACCGTGTGGGGGCGTACCTCACATCAACAGCAGCCTTTCACATGCAAAAATAGGACAGCCCGAGGGAACTGCCCCCACAGCTTCGTGAGAGACGATCAGAGTATGTCTCAAGGAGCCATTTTTAAACACAATTTAAACACAATTAGAGTTATTATATATGTTCGCTGTTATACTAAATATGTTCTTCAACCCTCGAACTGTAAGTATATATATATAAAAAAAAAAAACGGAAATGAAAAAAAAAATAAAATAAAAAATTCTCTCTTCTCGTGAGGAACCTGGGTCGCCGAGTTGTAGGCGCGCACGCTGGGCGGAGTCACATATCTCATTGCTAAATATATGCAATATATAATCTAATAATCCAATAATCTAAATCTAATATAAAAATGCTAAATGCATGGGTATTTTATTTTGTCTTTAATGTTAGCTTGCAAACTCAAATACTGTCTTGGTAAGCCTCATAATGAATTGTTTGGGGAAAAAAAGAAAAACATTGTGATGCGTATCGTGTATCGCCGAAAGGTCAGAAAATATCGTGATATCATATTTAGGCCATATCGCCCAGCCCTAACTCTAACCTTAACCAACTTTGAAAGAGTGCCTAAGTTTACCGTCGAAAGAACTTGCAGTCACGCTCTAAGACAAATAGCTCGCATCTCAGTCACAACAACACAACTATCTTTACCACCAAGCTAGAATTGGAACATAGAAATTGGATTCGGCCAATCAGAGATTGTCTCCGCGAAATGCTGCTACGGAAAAAAAAACTGCCGTCGGCCAATCAGAGAGCGTCTCCGTGAAATGCGGCTACAGAAATTCTTGACGCTGCTGCCTAGACCGCTTCAAATCGCGCCCGGATTCCAACATAGTCATATTTCAACGCACAACGCGTTACGCACTGATTGGCTGCGACGGATACAGCGATCAACCAGTGACGCGCACTCAGAGCGCTATTGCGTCTAGCCCGGGCCGAGAAATACAAAAAAATAAAAAAAATAAAAAAAAGTATGTCACTTCCTGTTCAGGAAAACGAGTATTTTTTATTTTATATATTAACGTTATATTGTGCATTGGAAACACAAACATACTTAAAATGAGTAAATATTATTCATTTTAAACATGTTTATATTATTTATAGGGCTATAAAACAAAAAACAAAAACGTTTTTTTTTCTTCTTCTCTCATTTAACAGGTGGGTCGGCGCCCTAGCGCCCCCGGTGGCGAGCCGCCACTGCTTTTATACAAAATGCTTCTTACTGTTACGCTCCAGAGACTGTGCAAAACAAGATAAGTATGAAATAAAATAACATAGTATAGCATGTAAATTAGAAGTAAAAAATTAGGTCACAGTGTTCAGTATAGACATATGTACAATGTTCGATGCATAATAGACGTAACTGAGTTACCATATAACAATATACTATGCAGTGTACTAATATACAATACTATATAGTGCAAAGCAGAAATGGGATGAGGTACAATTTAGGTACAATTTACAGTAGGTGTACGAGTTGTAGTGCAAATCCTTTATCAATAAATATAAAGTGTGTTTGTGTGATCTAAAGTGTGGAGAGTGGGTGCTGCAGTGTGTTGTTTGTTTAAGTGAGTGTGTGCGTGTGGGTGTGTGTGCTATGTGCAATTGATGGTTGTTGCATAGTGTTTATTGTTCGTTGAGCAGCCTGATGGCCTGGGGATAGGTGGTAGAGGCGCTGCTTCGCCTTCTTTACTACTGTGTCTATTAGGCATGGGCGGTATGACGGTATTAAGGTATACCGGGGTATTTAGAGATACAGACGGTATTGAAAATCAATACCGTCAAAATCACAGATCCATTTCAGTTTATATTACAGTGAAACGGAGTTTTAACAGTGGTTGGTTGTAGTGCACTGCACACACGCGCCAGCAGAGGGCGAGACCAGTCCTCGAGTCACTAGTGGAACGAGGCAGCGAGCCGCAGGAGGAGGAGGGGAAACCCCGCTTCACTGGAAATTAAATGAGAGTCGAGACACGCTTACCGTTGCTGCCTGGTGCTGCGGGCTAACTGGCTGTTCTGAGAGCTAACTGTTGTGTATGTGTATCACAACGGTGGCCACGCTTTACGGTAATGTTGCGACAGTGCTGTGAAAATACCTTAAAACTTTGTGGTAACGAGAGTGTGTGTTGTTGTGAACTGGTGGAACAAGCAAATAAACGGTAAAATGTTACGTCGCAGTCCGGTGTGTTTTTGAATACACAATACTAACGTTACTAGTACTAGAGTGCTGCGGGGCTCCTGGCTACCATTCTGAGAGTTAACGTTAGTATTACTAGGATGCTGCAGGCTTCTGGCTAGTGGCTCCATTCTGAGAGCTAATGATAGTAGCACTCGGATGCTGCGGGCTAACTGGCCATCTCCGCGATCTGTTTACGTGGTAACACGGGTTGCCATTGCCCCCCCCCCCGCTGATGAAAGTGAAAGTCATACCGTTCAATACCGTACACCGGGGTATTATATAATCAGAGTATAACGGTATGAAAAAAGTGATATCCACGGTAGCCCCGTTAATCATCAGTGGTGTGTGTGTCTCCTGCTGTCCTGGCACCAGCGTTCCAGTACCTCAACCTCCTCCCGGTAGGCCTTCTCGTCGTTGTCCGAGATCAGCCCCACCACCACCGTGTCGTCTGCGAACTTCACTATGGAGTTGGAGCTGAACTTGGCCACACAGTCGTGTGTGTATAGTGAGTACAGCAGGGGGCTCAGATCAGAACACAGCCCTGGGGGGACCCGATGCTCAGGGTGATGGTGTTGGAGGTCTGACCCCCCACCCTGACCGCCTGGGGTCTTTCACTCAGAAAGTCCAGTACCCAGGCGCTCAGGGCGGAGCTCAGACCCAGCTCGATCAGCTTGTCCACCAGTCTGGTGGGGACTATGGTGTTGAACGCTGAGCTGTAGTCAATGAACAACAGTCTCACATAGCCCCCCTTCTGACGGTCCAGGTGAGAGAGGGTGCTGTGCAGTACTTGGGAGACCGCATCGTCAGTGGACCTGTTTGGCCTGTATGCAAATTGCATAGGGTCCATATCGCTGGGGAGGGAGGCACAAATGTGATCCTTGACCAGCCTCTCGAAACATTTCATGGCCACAGAGGTGAGTGCCACCGGTCTGTAGTCATTGAGACCTGCTGGGGAGGGTTTCTTTGGTACCGGGATAATGGTAGACATCTTGAAGCAGGCAGGGACCACTGACTCCTTCAGGGATCAATTAAATATGGTGGTGAACACAGGGGCTAGCTGGTTAGCACAGGACTAGATCCTGACAGAGTATATACATATGATGGGGAGGAGACTGTACATTTGGAGGGGGTGGGTGGTGGGAGAGAAATATACATACGGTGGGGTGGAGACTGTACATTAGGAGGGGGTGGGTGGGTGGGTGGGAGAGAAATACGGCGGGGAGAGAATATATACATGCGGTGGAGAAGAGACCGCACCTCATGGTACCAAAGCACCTCAAAGGCGCTTAAAACAAAATTACAAACATCACAAAACAAACTGGTCAGACTACTACTCGACCTGAACCCCAGAACCCACCTCACCCCTGCCCACTTTGCCAACCTAGGATGGCTTAGAGTAGACGACAGAGTACAGCAACTTGCAATGGGCCTGGTCTACAAGATACACTATACACCGGGGTGCCCATGTACACAGGGACCGAAACTAAAGCCCGCCGCCCGCCAGGGGCGGTCTGTTTTTACCTTTGGCGCATGACACTTAGAGGGCTGCCCGCCGTGTGGCGTGTAGACGTGTAGTTCATAAGCAGGCCCCTAAAAATATTTGTATGCGAACGGTAAAAATCAATTACGCGCACGCTGTGCGAATACAGATTATAGCCTCTCTCGTCTTTTTTTTCCTCCGCTGCGAGATCGTTAAAAAACTACAAGTCCCACATTGCACTCAAGCCAACGGTCCAATCACAGTAGAGTGAAGTGACTGGTTTCATGGGAAATAAAGCAAATGACCAATCGGAAGCTCTCATTTTTCTTGTTTACTTCCTGAAACTCCGCGATCAGGGCTCTCGTTTTCCGAGACACCAACTTATTATAGTCTCTCTTACCAATAGCAATAGATTTTAGAACACCTAGATTTATCGATAGCAATAGTAATATAACGTTAATGCAACAAAAACGAATGCCTTGCTTTGTTAATCATAACGTTGATGCAGTAGCGTATGTCGGTGTGTTGGCTGTAACGGACATGACAATAACATAACGTGTACACATTAAAATTGCGATAATCTATTCTAACATTTTCAAATCGATGCAGTTGAATTTCCCCCTTAGGATCGATGCATTGTTACACCCCTACACCAAAGTCACTGGCCCACTGTGTATCTGTGTGTATAATAACTTGGCTAGCGTTATCAACAGCAGAGGTGGGCAATGGGTCCAGCTGCAGCACCGGAGTGCAAGCGATGTGATGTAATTGGCAGACTCGACTGTCAATCAATGGTCTACCTGACACGCAAACTCAAACAATGTTTCTGTACTGGAGGTGTGATTGATTGAAAACTTTATTAACAGATTGCAGAATGGGTACAATACAGTACAGCTCAATACACACAATTGTTAAGGGGATGCAGACCAGAGAAAGACTTTCGTCTTGTTTACATCAGGGTCCCCCATTTCAATTAATCAGGAAAGTGTACAGTAGGAAAGTGTACAGTATTTCAATAGGCAACCCTGAAAGGATTATTTTTCTAGAAGAGCAACACAGCCAAAACAGACAGTGGAGCTGTTTGCAGATAGCAAGCATTTTGACTTATTGCGTGGTGGCGATGTCTCGCAGATAATACAACTACAAGTATGATTATATAATATATATTTTATTTAAAAAAAAATTGTATATATAAAATATATATTGGCAGGTAAGAAATATGCTTGGCGGGTAGACTCTTCCCATCTACCCGCCACTGGCCGGTGAGTCAAAAAGTAAATTTCGCTCCCTGCATGTACATGTCAAAATACTTCCCAAAGGTCAGTGAATACCACACCCACTACACCAGAGGAAGCTCAACAAATCATGTTAAACCCAGATTCGGCTCAAACAAGGGACTAAACACGTTTCGCAATTATGCCACAACAATGTGGAACGCCCTACCCAAAGCTGTAAAGGAATGTGAATCCCTGCCCACATTCAAAACCGCTCTTAAAGAGCACCTACAGGAGGCTGCAATTCGAAACTGGCCACAGCTTGTGACTGCAACTTGTTCCTGTTTGCGGACGACTCAGCCCTGCTGGTCTCTGACAAGAACAAGTTACAGGTTGAAAAAACCCTCAGCTCGGAACTAGGCAGAATCTGCATATGGCTCGCTGATAACAAACTATCATTACACATGGGCAAAACAGAGTCCATTCTCTTCGGTTCAAATAACAAACTCAGCAAGACCGACGGCTTCTCAGTTACAGTGGGTGACAATATTGTCACAAGGAAAGATGAAATTACCTACCTGGGTTCCATCCTAGAGGCTAATCTCTCCTGTGACAAAATGGCATCCAATGTAATAAAAAAAAGTCAACCAACGAACTCGATTCTTGTACCGGATCTCCTCTCTGGTAAACAAGAATACCCTGAAGACTCTGGCAGGAGCACTCATTCAGGGGTACTACGACTATGCTTGCACCTCATGGTACCAAAGCACCTCAAAGGCGCTAAAAACAAAATTACAAACATCTCAAAACAAACTGGTCAGACTACTGCTTGACCTTACTCCTAGAACCCACCTCACCCCTGCCCACTTTGACAACCTAGGATGGCTTAGAGTAGACGACAGAGTACAGCAACTTGCAATGGGCCTGGTCTACAAGATACACTACACGACCAAGGTACCCATGTACATGTCAAAATACTTCCCAAAGGTCAGTGAATACCACGATCACAACACCAGAGGGAGCTCCACAAATCATGTTAAACCCAGATTCGGCTCAAATAAGGGACTAAACACGTTTCGCAATTATGCCACATCAATGTGGAACGCCCTACCCAAAGCTGTAAAGGAATGTGGATCACTACTAGGGCTGCACGATTTTGGGAAATAATCTAATTGCGATTATTCTGACAGATATTGCGATTGCGATTTGCGATGCGATTATAACATATTTAAAAAAAAATTTACAAGAAGAATGTTGCTGCTTTCTGTAGTCGGGTCCCAACTGCAAAATTACTGTATTACCCTGTATTATACACTTTTACTATCATGTAGACTATTCTGCTTTGTGTTTACATGTGATGTATTGTATACATGCACATTTATTATGTTCTTGTGTGATGTATCGCACATTTTATTGCTGTGTGATGTATTGCAAATGTTATTGCTGTCATCTTGGCCAGGTCTACCTTGCAAAGGAGATCTTGTATCTCAATGGGACTTCCTGGTTAAAAAAAAAAAAAAAAAAAAAATGTTTTTTTTTTCTTTTTTTTTTTAATTGCAGGCTTGGCGATTTGATAATTGCATCATTCCAAATCGCGATTTCGATTAAAAAACGATTAATCGTGCAGCCCTAATCACTACCCACTTTCAAAACCTCTCTCAAGGGACACCTACGGGAGACTGCAATTCAACACTGGCCCCTGTAAATATCCTAACCCAACCCCCTCCAATGTACAGTCATTTTACATAGTATGGTTTGGTCAATAGTCCAATGTACAATTTTGTTTGTTTGTACAGTGTCTCCTCCCCCCCCCCCCCCCTCAATGTACAGTTTTGCTTGTTTATACAGTGTGCCCCCCCCCCCCCCCCAACCACCTCCAATGTAAATTACCCAGTATGGTTGTCAATATCCCAATGTACCCAACCCCCCCCCCCCACCCAACCTCCTCCAATGTACAGTTTCTACGTCAAATGTATATACTCCCTTTTCTTGACTCCTTCTGTATCACAAACAGTACTGTATTTGCAAATCTGGTATGTCATAAATGTATAGATGTAGCAGTACTGACTATCTGTATGTCATGTATGTCATATATGTCCTGATGAATTGAAAATGGGGGACCCTGATGTAAACAAGACGAAAGTCTTTCTCTGGTCTGCATCCCCTTAACAATTGTGTGTATTGAGCTGTACTGTATTGTACCCATTCTGCAATCTGTTAATAAAGTTTTCAATCAATCAATCAAAACCGTAAATGCCCAAAACCCCCACCACCTCCTAATAGACAGTCTCCTCCCCACCGCATGTATATATTCCCTCCCCGCCGTATGTATATTTCCCTCCCACCCACCCACCCCCTCCTAATGTACAGTCCCCTCCCCATCATATGTATATACTCTGTCAGGATCTAGGGGTAACGGTACTGTATATTTGAATACCGCTTATGTCACAAATGTATCAGTACTAAATACCTATATGTCCCTATGCCATAAATGTCATGTATGTTGTGTATGTCATAAATGTCTATATGAATTGAAAATGGGGGACCCTGATGGAAACAAGACAAACGTCTTTCTCAGGTCTGCATCCCCTTAACAATTGTATGTATTGAGCCGTACTGTATTGTACCCATTCTGCAATCTGTTAAATAAAGTTTTCATTCATTCATTCATTCATTCATTCAGACTGTCTGTGAAAACGTTATTTAACAGATTGCAGAATGGGTACAATACAGTACGGCTCAATACACACAATTGTTAAGGGGATGCAGACCGGGGAAAGACGTTTGTCTTTAAGTCCTTCTGCAATAATAACTCACTTAGCAAACATTTAGTTAGCACTTTAGCTCCATGGCTTGGGCCTACACATAGCTAACAACCACAACACCAAAAACGTACCTTATTGGCTGCATGCAATAAGAGAGGAAATTATGGAGACTGTATCGTCTTCTTGACCTTGTAACAATGACAATAAAGATCATTCTATTCTATTGATCTTATGAACTCTTTACAAGAAGAAGTGAAACGATCTCTTTACAAGAAGAAGTGAAACTACCTCTTAAATCCGCGGATATTTTGACACGCGTTCGTCGGCATAAAACGTCCCCGGACACTGTGGGCTTCAACATTAGTTCCGCCATTAAACTAGCAGCATTTAGGTAGGAACCAAAAAACTGTAACCCAAATTTAAACAGAACACAGAGGCAGTTACACCTAGTAGCAACAATTGTAAATCTTGGCAAGGTTTGCATTCTTTCTGGTCTAATTCCCACCCTCAGAGGGAGCTCTGAGTCTTTTAGCCGTATCTACAGTGCTGATAGATGGCTGCAAAATGTTTGCTCAGCTTGTGGATATGGCTACATCAGCCACTTTGATTCCTTCTGGACTGAGACAAAGTTATATAAATACAATAGACTTCTTCCCAATCATAAGGGAATTACAGTCATGGCGAACAACCTTGCTGCCACATTTCCACCTTTTTTTTTTATATATATTTTTTTTAAATTATTTTTTAAACATAAACATAACAACATAAAATTAGATATACAAGCATTAATTAACAGTACACATCCAATGAAATCACCATTTAAATAATTGTATTATACGAATACACCTAACACTTGCTATCTAATACCCTACACACATATGCTCTCGCTCGCTATTTCTAGATAAATCACATCGAGATATGTAAGAATCCAAACCTTCCGACAAATTTTTTCCAGTTGAAACCATCGTGATGCTATCAGCTTTTTAGCCGCTGTGATACCAGATAAAACTAATCTCTTTAGCTGAATAGGGACTGCAAACTCAAAAACATAATTCAACAGCAATACAGAGGGGTGTACAGGTATATTCAGAATTAAGAAATTTGATAATTGCTGGGACACTTCTTTCCAGAATATCTTAACTGGTGGGCAATCCCAGTACATGTGCATAAATGTACCCTCGTCCCCATTTGTACATAAGGAGCATCTGGAGTCTTGTTTAAGTCCCATTTTGTTCAATCTTATAGGAGTCAGGTATGTCCTATGAATATAGTTAAGATTAATTTGTTGATGGTCCGGGTTACGTGATGCAAGTCGAAAGTTTGCCCAGGCTTCTTGCCAATCAAAATTTATTTCCAGGTCTGGTATATCCCTCCTCCAGACTGAGTCTAGGGGGAGGATTCCATACGAGGACGTTAGTAATTGATGATAAAATCGGATACAAAACCTCTCGATGTCTCTCTTTCATAGAAGAATTTGTGGTATCTGTGGTGTTCAATTGGTATCCTTAATGGGACTCCATGAGCCTTCAAACATGCCAATAACTGTGCGTAAAAATAATATGTGGAACTGGTGAGATACAATTTTTTATGTGTGTCTTCATATCTACAAAAACCCAGTTTGTTGAAAACATCTCCTAATGTGTGTATGCCCTGCTTTTCCCATTTAGGGTATCTTATAGGTCGTTTTCCAATCAGGAGTGCATTGTTATTGAATAGGGGAGTATGACTATGCCATTTATGTGGGTTAGAATATTTTTTGTGTGTTTCACGCCATATCCGTATCGCATGAGTAATAATGGGGCCAAATTTCAATTTGCATTGCTTAATTGATAATTTGGTGTATACTATGCCCTGCAGTCTATGTGGTGCTACTATATTTACTTCTAAATTTCTCCAGGATACTGATGCTTGGGAATCAAACCAGGTTGTCAGTGGTCTTAAAGTGTACGCCTTAAAATAGTGGTAAAAATCTGGAAATGCCATACCTCCGTCGGCTTTGTTTCTCTGTGCGGTGGATCTTTTTATACGTGGTTTGTTATTCCAAATAAATTTGTATGCGGTAGAGTGTAATTTTTTCCAGTAACCATCTGGAGGGGGTAACGGTAGCATTGAGCTAATGAAATTGATTCTAGGTAGGACATCCATCTTAACTATTGATACCCGTGCCTGTACTGAGTTTTTAAGTTTTGACCACCTGTCAAAGTCGTATTTGATCTTATCTTGGATTTTTATGTAATTGTACTTCACCTTTTGGCTTATAGTAGGGAATACTTCAACTCCCAAACATCTAAAGTGTTTAACCATTGGTATTTCTTCTGGAAGGAGTATATTTTTTGCAGGGGCATTAAGTGGAAGGAAAGCCGACTTTGGCCAATTTATCCTAAATCCCGATAGATTGCCAAAGTCATCAATCAACTTGAGAAGATGAGGCATTGCGGTGTTAGGGTTTTGCATGAACAGTATTACGTCGTCCGCATATAAACTAATTTTATGTTGTGTGCCCTTGATTGCGATTGGTTCTATGGATTGGGATTGTCTTATATATTGTGCTAAAGGCTCTAATGATAAATCGAATAGTCCGGGACTAAGAGGGCAACCCTGTCTAGAAGAGCGTGATACCGGAAAGATTTCGGAGGTGATTATATACCTGTTGTAATCATGGCCGATGGGTCTTTGTATAATACTTTAATCATATTGATGAATCCTTTTCCTAACCCCATCCTTTCTAATACTGCCCATAGATAAGACCATTCCAACCTATCAAAAGCGTTCATCGCATCCAGGGACAGCATCGCCTTAGGTGTGGTGTCATCCTTGCTGGCATCTAGTACGTGTAGTAATCGTCTTATATTATCCGTGATCAAGCGGCCTCTTATGAAGCCAGTCTGATCCGGATGAACTAAAGACGTCATATGCTTTTGAAGTCTGATGGCTAATACCTTAGAGTACAACTTGATATCGGTTCCGAGGAGGCTTAAGGGTCTATAACTACCGCAATCGGTGGGGTCTTTGTCTTTTTTAAGGAGGACTGTTATGAGTGCAATATTGTCGTTCTTATGGAAGTTCCCCTCCTTGATTGAGTATAAAATCATATTAAGTAATAGGGGTCCAATTACGTCCCAACATGAGAGGTACATTTCTGGTGGGATACCGTCTCTTCCAGGAGCCCTACACATTTCCACCCTTGTAGAACGACGCTATGACTCCCCCGTTCTGGGTGCAGAATCCACATCCCTCTGCAGACATTTCCCACAGCCCTCTCAACTTAACTGTCCCAGAACTCCCACCTGACCATGTCCTGCTCCACCACCAGGCCTAGTCCAGCTCCACCACCAGGCCTAGTGTGCTTGTGCTGCTTGTGTTGTTTTTACTACCTGTACCCCCCCCCCCCCCCTTCCCCCATGCTGCTATGATGCCTGAATTTCCCCAAGGGGATCAATAAAGGAATATCTTATCTTATCTTATCTTAGTCCAGGCTACAGCAGCAGCTCCACCACCAGGCCTAGTCCAGGCTACAGCTCCACCACCAGGCCTAGTCCAGACTACAGCTCCACCACCAGGCCTAGTCCAGGCTACAGCAGCAGCTCCACCACCAGGCCTAGTCCAGGCTACAGCAGCAGCTCCACCACCAGGCCTAGTCCAGGCTACAGCAGCAGCTCCACCACCAGGCCTAGTATTTGTTTTACAGAGACCTGGCTTGATCCCAGTATCAGTGATTCAGAAATGGAAATATACCCAATTACTCTGTAGTCAGAGAGGATCACAGTCGTAGCGGAGGGGGGGTCTGTGCTTTTGTGAGAAATGATATTAATTTTACTGTCAGGACAGATAGGGGGACCCTGATGGAAACAAGACAAACGTCTTTCTCAGGTCTGCATCCCCTTAACAATTGTATGTATTGAGCCGTACTGTATTGTACCCATTCTGCAATCTGTTAAATAAAGTTTTCATTCATTCATTCATTCAGACGTGGTTGATGAAGTTGTGATGCTGGACATTCACCTGACAAAAACGAAACCAGTGCTATTGGGAGTTTGTTATAGACCACCTGATCAAGTTTTTTTTTCTTTTTTTTAAACAATATTTTTATTGCATTTTCTTTTTTTTTCATACGTACATACATATACTGTATGTACAGACATTAACACAGGACAAAAAGAAAAAAGATACTCTTCAATCCCCTCTCTTCCCTAATCATAATTTGAATTGACATTCACACAGACATATTACAATAATAAAAACAAATATTAAATAAATATAAGAGATCACAAAAATAAAAATAAAGAATAAATAAATATAAAAAAGAAAAAAAATATATACTTTCTTCGGCTTCTCTACTCTCATCTTTTTATTTTTTTATGTTTTTTGTTTCTTTTTTCCCCTTTCCTATCCCTTACCTCTCTTGTCTCCTATCCCTTTCCTTTAGATTCTCACATTTTTCAGGAAATGTATAAATGACGTCCATGTCCTTTCAAATTGTTCTGTTTTTCCCTTCTGTATGTATGTTAGCTTTTCCATTGCTAAGTTTTCTGACACTTCCTTTAACCATTGTTTAGCTCCTGGTCTCTGTATCTCCTTCCAGTTTAGAGCTATCACTCTCTTGGCTTGTAACAGACAAAAAATAATCAATTTCCTCTTTCTAACATAAGCTGGAAATGTATCTGGAAATAAGTGTAGTATACATAACTTAGGATCGGTCGGGATTTCTCTCTCTCTCTCTCTCTCTCTCTCTCTCTCTCCTCTCTCTCTCTCTCTCTCTCTCTCTCTCTCTCTCTCTCCTCTCTCTCTCTCTCTCTCTCTCTACTATAGCCCTGCAGCTACCTACTATAGCCCTGCAGCTAAACCTACTATAGCCCTGCAGCTACCTACTATAGCCCTGCAGCTAAACCTACTATAGCCCTGCAGCTACCTACTATAGCCCTGCAGCTACCTGCTATAGCCCTGCAGCTACCTGATATAGCCCTGCAGCTACCTACTATAGCTCTGCAGCTCCATGTGAGTAGACCTTTAGGCCGTGGTGGGACATCTTAAATCCAAATGAAAACCTATAGCGAGTTGAAAGGTCCCACTCTATCCTTCCTCATCATAACTATGGCTGAACACAGCTCTTCTGTTCAATGTTGACACCCTGACCATCCGCCTTTTCCTTAATGATAAGCAAGCAGTGCAAGAATGCGGAAGCATTCTACCGTAGTGGCGTGCGGTAATGCGCCTTTCATTTTCCGCCGCCCAGCGCCCGTGCGTGCACCGGCGGCGGCGTGCTCGCTCAGGTGCGTGCGTGCGCGCGCGCGCCGGCGTGCTCGCGCGAGGTGCCCGCGCATGCGCATGAGATCCCGCCTTGGTTCGACACGAGCGGAGCTCAATATATATAAGTCACCGCCCCTTATTCAGTATCTAGAAATAGCTCAATTGGCAAGACTACATGGCTGTGGATCCTATGGCTCGTTTGCTGGCGAGTTCGAATCCCATCGATTTTTTTTTTTAACGTGTATTCTTTCGCCGGTTAAGGTTAGGCATGGTTAAGGTTAAGGTTAAGGTTAGGCATTGTTTCGGAGTTGGTTAAGGTTAGAACGGTTAAGTTTAGGCGCTGTTAAGGAGCTGGTTAAGGTTAGAGTTTGTCAAAGAGAATGGCAATATAATTTCTATGGTTAAGGTTAGGCATGGTTAAGGTTAAGGTTAAGGTTAGGCATTGTTTCGGAGTTGGTTAAGGTTAGAACGGTTAAGTTTAGGCGCTGTTAAGGAGCTGGTTAAGGTTAGAGTTTGTCAAAGAGAATGGCAATAGACAGCCTATTTCCGCGCGACAGCTCCCAAAGCGGGCCTGAAAAGAAAGGCGCTTTACCGTAGTGGCGTGCGGTGACGAATGCTTCCGCATTTTTGCACTGCTTGCTTATCATTAAGGTAGACGCTGACCATCCAGATGTGTTCTGCACATTTACCACTAGAGGGCAGAATGTCACCATGTATAACCTCAACGTCACTCCTTACATGATATACCTTTCTTATCCAGCAGAGGGCAGTACACTCACTCACCCACTCACAAACCTATGTGTCGGGCTGGACAGGGAAAACTATACTACTACTACTACTATACTATAGCCCTGCAGCTACCTACTATAGCCCTGCAGCTAAACCTACTATAGCCCTGCAGCTACCTACTATAGCCATGCAGCTACCTGCTATAGCTCTGCAGCTACCTGCTATAGCTTTGCAGCTACCTACTATAGCCCTGCAGCTAACTGCTATAGCTCTGCAGCTACCTACTATAGCCCTGCAGCTACCTGATATAGCTCTGCAGCTACCCACTATAACCCTGCAGCTACCTACTATAGCTCTGCAGCTACCTGCTATAGCTCTGCAGCTACCTACTATAGCCCTGCAGCGACCTGCTATAGATCTGCAGCTACCTGCTATAGCCCTGCAGCTACCTGCTATAGCCCTACCTACCTCACAACCTGTTACCTACCTCACACTCTGTTACCTACCTCACACTCTGTTACCTACATCACACTCTGTTACCTACCTCACACTCTGTTACCTACATCACACTCTGTTACCTACCTCACACTCTGTTACCTACCTCACACTCTGTTACCTACCTCACAATGTCATAATCACAGCACGGGCCTACTTCACTCCCCCTCCTTTTCCCCTCACGTCCTCCACACGCTCCTCTTCATCCCCCTCTCTATCCACTGCGCACTCCTCCTCATCCTCTCTTTCTTCAGTCACCCCTTCCTTCACCCTCATTCGCCCAGCTGTATTCCATCCCCCTAATTCACACACGGTCAAGCACCCCATTCTCCCCATCTGCACTCAATCCTTCCCTGATGGGGGGACTATTTCTACACCTCGACGCTGACCAGAAGCAGTCGTGGTATTAATTACCACTGCCCAGGTACGACGTCTCTGCCGAAAGCTCTGCTGCTAGATACCCTCCGTGTATTTGCTTGCTCTAACCCGTTTCTCTCCTGTGCCCCCAAAGGACCGCCGTCCCTGCCTGGACGTCACCTGTTCCCGAAGAGGAACACCTATTCTCCCGCTGCCACCCAGCAGCTCCCACGACAAGCACCAGGACCGTTTGCTTGCTCACTGCCGCCGCGGCAGCCACAGGACAGAACATAACCCTGTTCTATTTCCCCCCAATTCCTGTGTTGCTCAATTGACATTAAACACCCTTGAAACCGCTCCTATCTCTTCTCGTGTATTCAGCAATTGGGCTGTGCTCCAGACCCCAGTTCTCACAGTATACCACGAACATGATGACAGCACCAGCTGTACACGAGACCGAGGAATGGAAGAAGTTTCAGAAGCAGTCTGTGAGTATCATCAACGGCCAGACCGCCTGTGTTGACCAACTCGCTCACTCCCTAGACGCCGTCACGGCACAGCTGGCCGCTCTCGCCCTCGACTCCGTTGAGCGAGAAAAACAGTATCTACTTATCGAGGCACACTTGGCACAGCAGGGCCCACCAGCCGCTACCCCCGCTGCACCAAGCCCCGCGCATAGGGAACCCCCTGTCCCCGCACCAGAACGTTACGACGGAAGCGTCTCCAAATGCTGTGCGTTTTTATTCCAGTGCTCGTTAGTGTTCGAACAACAACCCCACACGTTTCACAGTGATAGGTCTAAAGTGGCTTACCTGTCGGCGCTGCTCACAGGCGCGGCGTTGAAATGGGCCACCGCTCTCCACTTCAACAATTCCTTCCTCTGCAATTCGTACTCACAGTACATCGACGACATGCGTAAAGTGTTTGACCACCCTCCAGATGGCTCAGAGGGGGCCTCCGGCTTGTTTTCGATCCGCCAGGGAAGCCGCAGCGTAAGCGAATACGCTATCGATTTCCACATCCTCGCCGCCGGCTCCGACAGGGGGGACACACCATTGCGAGGCGCCTTTCGCCAGGGCTTGAACGACGCTATTAAAGACGAGCTTGCGTCCAAAGAAAGACCCACCTCCCTGAGCGAACTAATCCATTTGGCCAGGGAACTGGACCTGCGTCTTCGGGAACGTCGTCGAGAGAAAGCTAGCACCGCTCGTTCGCCTATACCCGGCCCGCCTCGTCCCGTCGCCCGCGCCGAAGAAAATAGGTCCTCCGAGCCCATGGATCTCGACCGCTCACGTCTTCCTCCTAGCGAACGCCAACACAGGCTCGCTACAGGAGCATGCCTGTACTGCGGTCAAACGGGTCACTCCGTTGCCTCTTGCTCGCTTCGCCCAAACGACGGGGCTCGACAGTAGCGCTGGGCGTCTGTTCGAGTCTAGATATCGCTCCCAGCTCTGGCCCAAACATGCTATTCCGCGCCACGCTGTGTCTGAATAACCAAACACTCCCGTTATCTGCCCTGGTTGACTCAGGGGCCGACGAGAACCTCATCGACGCCGGAGTAGTCTCCCGTTACAACATCGCTACTGACGCCTTGCCGATACCCCGTGATGACCGGGGGTTAAACGGGAAACTTCTTACTCGCCACACCGTACCCCTTCGCCTTCTGCTATCCGGGAATCACAGCGAGAATATTCGGTTTCACGTTACCAACTCTCCCCACAATCCCATTGTCCTTGGCATGCCTTGGCTCAAGTTACACAATCCCGTTATCAATTGGCCTACCGGCCTGGTGACCAGCTGGAGCGCCCACTGTCACGTCGCATGTCTGCAGTCGGCTCGGCCGCCACTAGAGGGCGCCGGTTCGTACCCCCCCAAAGAGAACATAGATCTGTCTGCTATTCCGCTGGCCTACCACGATTTGAAGGCAGTTTTCAGCAAACAACAGGCTCTCTCCCTGCCTCCCCATCGCCAATACGACTGCGCCATTGATTTACTCCCCGGGGCGCCACTCCCCGCTAGTTGCTTGTTCAACCTCTCACGCCCGGAGAGAGAATTAATGGAGAAGTACGTTTACGAATCCCTGGCCTCGGGCATAATCACCCCCTCCTCCTCTCCTGTCGGCGCAGGATTCTTCTTCGTTTCCAAGAAGGATCGTTCCCTTCGCCCCTGTATCGATTACCGGGGTCTCAACAACATCACGGTAAAGAACAAATACCCCCTACCTTTAATCAACTCTGCTTTTGAGCCCCTGCAAGGTGCCACCATCTTCACAAAACTGGACCTCAGGAACGCCTACCACCTTGTCCGCATGCGGGAGGGAGACGAGTGGAAGACGGCCTTCAAGACACCACTCGGCCACTTCGAGTACAAGGTAATGCCTTTCGGCCTGACCAACGCCCCTGCTGTCTTCCAGGCCCTCGTCAATGACGTTCTCCGTGACGTACTCCACCGCTCCGTATTCGTCTACTTAGACGACATCCTGATCTTCTCCCGCTCCGTGGAGGAGCATGTCCAGCATGTCCGCCGGGTCCTCCAGCGTCTTCTAGAGAACAAGCTGTTCGTCAAGGCGGAGAAGTGTGAGTTCCACGTCTCCTCCATCGGCTTCCTCGGCTACATCATAGAGGGCGGCAAGATCCGGGCGGACCCCGAGAAGATCAGAGCGGTGTCCGACTGGCCCCGTCCCACCAACGTTAAACAGCTCCAACGCTTCCTGGGATTCGCCAACTTTTATCGGCGCTTCATCAGGGACTACAGCCTGGTCGCGGCGCCTCTCACCCAACTCACCTCGCCTTCGGTGCCCTTCGTCTGGTCCGACGCAGTGGACTCCGCCTTCGCCGAGCTGCGCCGGCGCTTCACGACCGCTCCCATCCTCATCCAGCCGGACACGTCCCGCCAGTTCGTGGTGGAGGTGGACGCCTCCTGCACCGGAGTAGGGGCGGTTCTTTCCCAATGCTCTGCCACCGACCAGAAGCTGCACCCCTGCGCCTTTTTCTCACGCCGCCTAACCCCAGCCGAGGTCAACGACGACATCGGGAACCTGGAGCTCCTGGCGGTCAAGCTAGCCCTGGAGGAATGGAGGCACTGGCTGGAGGGATCGGAGGTCCCCTTCCTGGTTTGGACGGACCACAAGAACCTCGCCTACGTCTCAACGGCCAAGCGCCTGAACTCTCGCCAGGCTCGCTGGGCGCTGTTCTTCGCTAGGTTTAACTTCACCCTGACCTACCGGCCTGGTTCCAAGAACACCAAGCCAGACGCCCTCTCCCGGCAGTTCGTCCCTGAGGAGGGGTCCACACACCCCGACACTATCCTTTCCACTTCCTGTCTGGTGGCCACCGCCACCTGGGAGATCCAGTCCGTCGTCAGGGAGGCACAGCGTGCCCAGCCGGACCCAGGTAACGGTCCACCTAACCGGCTTTTTGTCCCTGACCTCGTCCGGTCCCAGGTGCTCGAGTGGGTTCACGCTTCCCGGTTCGCGTGCCACCCGGGGATCGACCGGACACTATCCCTGCTGAAGAGGCACTTCTGGTGGGTCACCATGAGAGAGGACACCCGCGCTTTCGTCCTGGCGTGCACTGTGTGTGCTCGTGCGAAGGCCTCCCACCGACCGCCCGCCGGGCTCCTTCGTCCGCTTCCAGTCCCCGGTCGGCCCTGGTCGCACCTCGCCCTGGACTTCGTCACCGGCCTTCCCCTCTCACACGGTAACACTGCCATCCTCACCATTGTTGACCGTTTCTCAAAAGCTGTGCACTTCGTTGCTCTCCCCAAACTCCCCTATGCTGCAGAGACCGCTGACCTGATGGTACTCCACGTCTTCCGGCTCCATGGGATCCCGGCTGACATCGTCTCCGACAGGGGCCCTCAGTTCATATCCCAGGTCTGGAGGGCTTTCTGTCGGGCTCTGGGGGCCACGGTCAGCCTCTCCTCCGGGTTCCACCCTCAGACCAACGGCCAGTCGGAGCGGGCCAACCAGGACCTGGGATCCGCACTCCGCTGCGTGACAGCCCGGGACCCCTCCGGCTGGAGCGCCTTCCTGCCATGGGTGGAATACGCCCACAATTCCCTGTCTTCGGCGGCCACAGGTCAGTCCCCCTTTGAGTCATCTTTGGGCTACCAACCCCCGCTGTTCCCTGCCCAGGAAGAGGAGATCGCCGTGCCGTCGGTGCAGGACCATCTCCGTCGCTGCAAGACGATCTGGGAGGAGACGAGGGCTGCGCTGCTCCGGACTGCGGACCAGAACCGGCGCTTCGCCGACCGCCACCGGACCCCGGCTCCCGCCTATGTACCAGGTCAGATGGTATGGCTCTCGTCTCGGGACCTGCCACTCAAATCCGTCTCACGAAAGCTAACCCCCCATTTCGTGGGGCCATACAAGATCCTGTCCCTCATTAATCCCTCTGTTGTCAAGCTCCAGCTCCCCCCCCATATGCGCATTCACCCTTCCTTCCATGTCTCCCAGCTCAAACCGGTGGTCTCCAGTCCCCTGTCTCCCCCTGCTCCAGAGCCCCCTCCTCCGCTGGTGATAGACGACCACCCGGCCTACGTGGTCCGGGAGTTGCTGGCCGTGCGGCGACGCGGCCGCGGCTTCCAGTACCTGGTCGACTGGGAGGGCTACGGCCCGGAGGAGCGGAGCTGGATCTCCCGGTCGATGATCCTGGACCAAACTCTCGTCCAGGACTTTCATCGGGCTCACCCTGACAAGCCTGGGCCGCCGGGAGTTGCGCGTCGAGGGGGGGGGGGGTCCTGTCATAATCACAGCACGGGCCTACTTCATTCCCCCTCCTTTTCCCCTCACGTCCTCCACATGCTCCTCTTCATCCCCCTCTCTATCCACTGCGCACTCCTCCTCATCCTCTCTTTCTTCAGTCACCCCTTCCTTCACCATCATTCGCCCAGCTGTATTCCATCCCCCTAATTCACACACGGTCAAGCACCCCACTCTCCCCAGCTGCACTCAAACCTTCCCTGATGGGGGGACTATTTCTACACCTCAACGCTGACCAGAAGCGGTCGTGGTATTAATTACCACTCCCCAGGTACGACGTCTCTGCCGAAAGCTCTGCTGCTAGATACCCTCCGTGTATTTGCTTGCTCTAACCCGTTTCTCTCCTATGCCCCAAAGGACCGCCGTCCCTGCCTGGACGTCACCTGTTCCCGAAGAGGAACACCTATTCTCCCGCTGCCACCCAGCAGCTCCGACGACAAGCACCAGGACCGCTTGCTTGCTCACTGCCGCCGCGGCAGCCACAGGACAGAACATAACCCTGTTCTATTTCCCCCCAATTCCTGTGTTGCTCAATTGACATTAAACACCCTTGAAACCGCTCCTATCTCTTCTCAGGTATTCAGCAATTGGGCTGTGCTACAGACCCCAGTTCTCACACACAACCTGTTACCTACCTCACACTCTGTTACCTACCTCACACTCTGTTACCTACCTCACAATCTGGGGTTTGAATATTGAAGGGTCAGGAAAAGTGAAATGTCAATAACATGTTCTATTTGTGTGTGTGTCTCTCTCTCTCAGCATCACCTGGAGAGAAATCATGTGTCTGCAAATAGTTATTTAAATTATATATGTATATGCCCTTCAACTACCCACTATAGCTCTGCAGCTACCTACTATAGCCCTGCAGCTACCTGTTATAGCTCTGCAGCTACCTACTATAGCCCTGCAGCTACCTACTATAGCTCTGCAGCTACCTACTATAGCCCTGCAGCTACCTACTATAGCCCTGCAGCTAACTGCTATAGCTCTGCAGCTACCTACTATAGCCCTGCAGCTACCTGCTATAGCCCTGCAGCTACCTGCTATAGCCCTACCTACCTCACAACCTGTTACCTACCTCACACTCTGTTACCTACCTCACAACCTGTTACCTACCTCACACTCTGTTACCTACCTCACACTCACCTACATCACACTCTGTTACCTACATCACACTCTGTTACCTACCTCATGTAGTGGAAAATACACTTTATATGTATATGAATATGTAATATGTAACTGTATACTAGTGTCTTCAAGTAAAACTACATCTGTCACTGGCGCTGAGAAACAGGACAGGCGACAGGCATAATGACCCTCACATTCCTCATGATTAGTGTGTTTCCATTACAAGCGCAGTCCAGATGAGAACTAGATATGGAGTGTAAACATTTCCCAACACACAGACACACCCATAGCACCCAAGGGATGAACACAAGGGTTTCAGAAGACCACACACACACATAGATACGCACGCACACACACACGTACACTTTACGCACACACCTTGACACACACGCACACACATACACTTTATCAGAGAGACATTAGACGCCAGTAACACACACACACACCCACACACACACACACATGTACACTATACACACACATTGACATATGGTCTTTTGCATAACAGAAGGAGGCCTATAGTATGTAATACTGTAACAGTAATATTGTAGTGCTATAATTATGAACTATGCTATACTTAAGTAAATGAACCCACTGTCGTGTGAACTGAGGTGCACTGGGGACAGTCAATCTCAGGGGAGTAAGGATTTGATAACTACACAATAGAAGGATATATTACATAATAGCGCCAGCACATAACAGATACACACACACACACACAGATACACACACACATAGACACACATACACACACAGACAGACAGATAGTTAGACACATAACAGATACACACACACACACAGACAGACAGATAGTTAGACACATACAAACACACATCACACACACACACACACAGTGACATCGTTACACACTTTCACACATTACCATATATACACAGACACACACACATAATGTAAGTCTCACTGACCCACAGTGTAAAATGAATCTATTTGTTAGTGTGTGAATTAAGGAACTCAGGGATCGTCCTTTCCCGCAGTCCCTTCTCACGGTCTCTCTCACATCAGGAAGTAAAATGTAAATAAAGCAGCATTGGGGAATATATTTTGGATAAACAGTTATGGAAACAGAAGATTTCCAGTCACGAGCTTGGCAGTCAAAATGCGCATGCACAACACACCCAATGTCTTGTGCACGCAATTACAAATTTCCATGACGCAGGTTATGTGTCATAATGCAGTATAAAAGAGAGGAGGCTAGTTTTGGACTTTAGGTTGTGCTGCTTGATGATCGTCGATGCAATAAACCTTTTGTCCTCCACTGTGTTTCCGATTGAATCCTGTGCTCTGACGTCTTCTTTAATATGAGCTATAAACGGACAGCTCTTATCTACTATATAATTGGCGAGCTAGCTTGGTTGAATTAGCACTTGAAGGACTCGGGACTGTGAGACAAAAAATACAGCGGCTAGCAAATAAAACAAACGAAGGTGAGATTTCTCTAAATTTACTTTAAAATGCTGTGTTTTTGTCTGACGGACCGATACTGGAAAGATGTTTTTCAAAATAACCTAAGAAAAATTTAGATGGGAAACTGGATTCAATACCGCTATTATTCAAAGTGGTGATCATGTAGCTCTATTTTATTTAGGTTATTATGGGGTGTGATAGTGATAGTTCACACCTCCCCCCGGCCTCCTCTCCAGTCTCCTCTGCTGCAGTGAGCACAGTGAGTCTGACAGTGTGTTAGAGAGAGTGAGAAGGAGAAGAGGGAGACATTAAAAAAAAAAAAATTATAACAGATGAAAAATAATTTTTTTTTTATTATTATTGTAAACTATATAAAAAAAAATAATTTTTTTCATATTTGATATTAATTCATATTTTTATAGGGAGGCCTGGCTTCCGTTGGCTTCCATGAGGATTCGCCACTGCACCTGCCCCCCCCCCACATGTTACATCATGTTTCTGTTGTCTTTAGTCGTGACAGGAGGATGGATGTTTCCTTGGCAACAGTGGATAAGTCTGTTACTTTGGATGTCGAAAACACTGGTGAAAGTTGTAATGATCATGTTTGAGGTGCAAATAATATGTACCGCTATTATTCAAAGTGGTGATCATGTAGCTCTATTTTATTTAGGTTATTATGGGATGTGAAGCTGTTCAGCGTTAAAGTGATAGTTCACATCTCTGGACGCCGGGCAGCTGTTTCTTACTGCTGATGCTGTCCTTCCTCAATGCAATCCTGACCCAAACTCACCGGAATCTACTTTGTTTTTGCACCGTTTTCTGTGGAGCAAATGATCAATATGAAATTATTTTAATACACTTTTTGTGATAATTATGCAATGCCTTGTGTTGTAATTGGTAAGAAGGCTGTGCTTTGTGGTTTTATATATGTGGTGTTTTGGATAATAAATATATTTCCTATTTAAAGTTTCAAGTTTGGTTTTTATTTGTCAGAACAAAATATGAAATGAAATGCTTGTTTCTTCTGAGCCCCTGAGAGTGTGCTGCATACAGTACAGAGACAGTAAGTTAAACAAATATTAAGAAGTAAAAAGTAGGTCAAGTCAATATACATATATATATGTATATACAATACAGAGTAAAATGAGTACCAGTGAGGTAGTGCAGAGGTACAAAACTTGGGGTAGGGTGCAAATGAGGTATTGAATGTGGTGCAAATCTCTTTAATAATAGATAAATATAAAGTGTGTTAAAGTGTCTACAGTGAATAAAGTGAGTGGTAAGGTGAGTGTTTGTTTAAAGTGAGTATGTGGATGTGTGTGCAGTGTATGTGTAACGGATGGTATCGTGAAGCACAGTCAAGAAGGGCTGGGGTAAGTAGCGCTGCCAGGATGGTATCGTGAAGCGCAGTCAAGAAGGGCTGGGGTGAGTAGCGGTGCCAGGATGGTATCGTGAAGCACAGTCAAGAAGGGCTGGGGTGAGTAGCGGTGCTATGGGTTAAACTCACTCTCACATCCTCAAAAGACGCATAGACACGGTACAAAGAAGTGAATTCACCTCTTGGTATAGGGGTCTGTGTTGCTGTCCGCGGTGTGGGAGACCGGGGTTCAACTCCCACTCGGGGCATCGAAGTTTGAGGTGACGTTGTCACAACCATTACATATGTAGATGATGGGTTGTTACATAGTGTCATTGTCATTGAGCATCCTGATGGCCTGGGGATAGAAGCTCCTTCTGAGTCGCTGTACTGGCCATGAGGCTGCATGGTTTATTATGCACCCACCGATAGTTTAGTTAAATCTGTGTATTTAACTCTATAAGAGTACATTTAACACCAGCTCAGTGTGTATTTAACTCTATAAGAATACATTTAACACCAGCTCAGTGTGTATTTAACTCTATAAGAATACATTTAACACCAGCTCAGTGTGTATTTAACTCTATAAGAATACATTTAACACCAGCTCAGTGTGTATTTAACTCTATAAGAATACATTTAACACCAGCTCAGTGTGTATTTGACTCTATAAGAATACATTTAACACCAGCTCAGTAATCTGTAATTAAGACATGCCTACCCCTCACACTATGCAGTAGGCTCACCCAGTAGGTAAAAAATCAGCTTGTATTGTGCAGTGGGGAAGTTAGATGCCTTTGTCCCGCCATGTCATGGGGAAAGAAATTTACGTTATTAGTGTCAGCAGTAGTAATATACAGCATAACTTGGTTGGGTGTTACATCATTTGTGATGAACAGACAAAAGCAAGCAATTAATCAACCTACACATGTAACTTGTGTAGCTGGGTGGATTATCCCTACTTAATGAGGGTGATATTCTACTGGCACCGGATAGTAGGAACCCGGCAGAGCTAAGTCCAGCTGGGCCCCCGACTGCAGTGTTGGGGTACTAGGTTTAAGGTTAACAAAGGTGGCATATAGGGCCTTAGGATTTACCAACCTAGGATTTGCGTACTGGTCCTTCCCGCCTCTTAAGGGCAATACTCAGTCATCCCTAAACACCCACCCTCCCCCCTAGTACGTCCCACACCCCCTCACACCTGGTGGAAGTAGTGGTCGGTATAATTCTCCCCAAAGCAGTACCATACCTTGCTGGCTGTAGGAGACCTGAAATTAGCACCTACCCCACTTGGTGGAATACAGGGTATTAAAAGAGGTTAGACAGTAATGCACCATTAAGCCAGACACACACACACACACACCACACACCACACACACACACACACACAGTGAATCCAATTATCAGTCTCTCCCTTTACTTAAGGAATTTAACACCACAGTGTACAGTGTATAACCCATGTTACCTCACTGGAGACTTTCTACTGTTAATGATGACGACAGTAGCACATCGCATAACCATACTATGTTACTGATAACTTTCGCCCTATGGCGGCAAGACGATAACACCCGTGTAACATTTGCCCGTGGGCAGCAAGACAACAGCATGAAGCACAGAGGAGCTACTTGACTGATCAACACTCTTTGAAGACGCTGCGCAGCTTAAACACGTGGGCGGCACAATGTACACCTACAAAACCTGAGTGGGCCCACACATTTGAAATACACTTTAACTATACTAAGCCGGCATATTAAAGTAAACACAAAGAAAAGAATAAACAAAACCCCCCGTTGGAGCGCCCTGTCGTGGCTAGAGAACGTAGTGGCTCAAAACAGGAGAGCCCCTTCACTCGGTCCCAAGCATGCTACCAAAATAAACAGTTAATGCTCCAAAGCGCGGCAGGTGCGGAATGTACCTTTACTCAAATCGCCCGTGCGTGAGGGTCTATAGACGAAGTTAGCCCCGCATAACAACTGTCTGGGGTTATTTGGCCGTAAAAGGTCCAAAGAAACAGTCACCTGCGATACTTAGAAGGGGGCTGGTCTGGCGGTCGGCAGGTAGTCGGTAGCAATGTTGTGGATGTCCAGTAGAATCGCTCGTGTCCGAATCCTCTTGCCGCTGGAAACCGGCGACACGACGTGCTAAGCTAAAAAGGCTAGTGCACTATACTTTAGCTAAGCTAATAGCCAAAATGGCTAGCCTGACTCCCCGACTGTACGTGCTAATATGCAACACTTTAACGTTCATCTTCACAGTCCATCTGCCGAACGTCCTCTTCGTTTTGGCGTAACCTAATCACTATACTTGATATTGATAAGCTTACGGCACGCAGCGTTACTTCTTCTGCTCCGGTGCACAATTGGTATTTCACGTGTTTCAAAAGTAGAATGCTGGGCGGCTGATTGGCGCAGTGGGCAGGCGCTCGCCACTAACACAGGAGACGCTAGGTTCGAGCCCAGCTCTCTGCGTTGCTACCGGCTGGCCGGTCGTTCATACTAACACAATTGGCAAGTGTTAGAGGGTGGGAAAGCCGGTGGGTGGGGATTGGACGTTGTGGACAGCGACTCCTACAGATCGGTTTGGTGACACCGGTGCGGCGGAAGCAGGAAGTAGCGGGGGCAGCGTGAGCCTCCCATGCGTTACTCCTCGCCACTGAGAGTTCGAGCTGCTGCGGTGAAAAGATGAGACAGGCTGCCTCCTCGTGTACCGGAGGGGACGCGTCTATGCTTTTACCAACGCGTTCCTGTTTCCGGGTTCCCATTTTGCGCTCCGATTGGCCACTGACCTACGCTAGTACGCCCCCCTCGTAAGTAGAGAGTCGGCGCTGCACTCAACCGATTCATTCAACAGGAAGCGATTTGCAAGTACAATACACCATCACGCCAGAGTGGATAATGAAATGCTCCAGAAATGAATATGCGTAGGGAAGGCTTAACGAGTCAGCACGAGAGCGCACACACAAAAGCACACACGCATGATATCTGATTTATTAATGCCAAATAATGGACGACGACCGCAATTGGCACTTGAAAAGTGTAAATGATGGATTAGTCAGTAACAATTTATGACAGCTTGTATAGCTCAACTGGTTAGTGCCCTGCCTGTGGACCATATGGTCCCCGGTTCGAATCTCTTGCTTACTTTTTTTCCCCCGTAACGTTAAATAATCTATCCACTCTGGTGTCCCAAAAAGGACAATAACACCACCTTTATGCATACTGCACCTTATGTGAATACTGTATATTTCAGTTGGTTAGATAGTCAATTCTATTGACTTATTTGTTTACACTGTGTAACTGAGGGGTACAATTCCCTGACTGTATTGATAAGTATGGTATTATTAAACCACTACCGCTTGTACTTTAACTTCTGGCCATCCAGTACATGATATAGATATGATTAACACTTTCCCACCTGATGAAACGAAGTCCACACAAATGTATAAATCGAATATTTTATATAGCAAAGGGTATATACAACGTTCACTTAATGACATTTATGATTTGAAATGCACTTGTAAGGCAAATGAGTATTCGTAGGTAAATCAACATTGAATGTCCAATCTCTGGTTACGCAGGGAGCAAATATACAACCTGGTTCTTTAGGGAACTATAGCGATGGTACTTAAATGATTATAGCTGGATACACTAAAGGGGGGGGGTTCCCGCTGGTTGTAAGACAGTAGGGGGGGGGGGTTAGAAGAGCCGCTGGCGGTATCCCATCTGGCCGACGATTTCTTGGGAGAATTCAGACTGCTGAACACGGTGCCCACAGAACCTCGGTCCACAGATGAATACAGCTGGACCCTCTGGTGGACGGTAGCTGCCGGTCCACAACGAAGAGACGTGAGGCGACCTCACTCGGGGTAGAGCGCCGTCTCACCTGGACTCCTCTCCGGGGGGTAGTTCCAACACTCAGCAGTGTTGGCCGTTATCCATGGAATAATCAAAGCACCCAAAGCATGTAGATAATCCAAGCCGTGGAAGGCTCGCCGTCGTCCGGGTAAAGTAATCCAATGTACAGGTCCACTCGTCCTGGCCCGGAGCTCCTCGGATGCAAGCACCACACGTGGTCTGCCCAGCCTGGTTAAGACTCCAGATAACGTCAGGAACGATGGGGGTACTGCTCACTTTATAACTCGAACCGAACGATGCACCATACATAATAGACTATTATTAACTTAATAGAAATACGTCCAACTCGACGGTATAGTGCCAAACTATGACAATTCAACTATTAATCCACACGATGTCTCAATGCCTATTCTGAGGCCAAGTAGGCCTTACTGCACCACACGTGCGTCGTGGGTGAGGCTTCGCATCTGTTACTAGGTTGGAGGGTAAAGGACTAATGGACTAAAAGAAAGTTCTACTTTACTTGCGCCATATATATATGCGCTGTGAACAAATAGTACCATTCGTATTTCGCCAGACGTATTCCTACGCGGAACCGGGCTTGTAACGACATGTTTGTCGGCACGATTGAACTTGAACCAAGGGGCATGGCTGCTGGCGCCAGGTTCTCGTCCAATGGTAGAATGAAACTATTATGGGCTGTTAGTAGACTAAAGAGATATTCAGTGCATATTGTACAAGGAATATACAGGGGATGTAACTGAGGGGTACAATTCCCTGACTGTATTGTTAGATATGATACTTACTACCACTACCTCTTGTACTTTAGACTCTGGCCACCCAGTACTAGGTATGAATATGTTGAACACTCCCACCTGATAAACGGATCCAACACAAATGTACCAAATCGAAAGTTTGAGTTTTAATACATAGCAAAAGGTATGTACAACGATCACTTAATTACATTTATGATTTGAAATAGTATGCACTTTTATGGCAAATGAGTATTCGTAGGTAGATCAATATCGAATGTCCAATCTCTGATTGCGCAGGAAGCAAATATACAACCTGGAATATTTAGGGAACAATAGCAATGATACTTGAATGATTATATAGCTGGACACACTAGGGGAAGGCTCCGACTGCTTGTAGGACAGCTGGAGGGGGGGGGGTAGAGTCTGGCTGTATCCCGTCTGGCCGAGGGTATCCTGGGAGAGCCCACAGTCGTGCGACCCGGTGCCCAGCGATCCTCGATCCACAGATGAAAGCAGTTGGACTCTCTGTGGCCGGCGTCCTCCGGTCCACGATGGAGAGACGTGAGGCGACCTCGTCGTGTAGAGCGTCTTCTCACCTGTCGTCCTCTCCGGGGGGGGGTATTTCCAACACACTGCAGTGTTGGCCTTTATCCATAGAATAATCAAAGTACTCAAAGCATAATCCAAGCCGGGGAAGGCTAGCCGTCGTCGGTAGAATAATCCAATATACAGGTCCACTCGCTCTTTGGCCTGGAGCTCCTCGGGTGCAGCTTCACGTGGGGTCAACCACCCTGGATAAGCGTCCAGCTGATGCCCGAAACGATGGGGGTGCTGATTACTATAGAACTCTTACCGCACGAGGCACTACATATGAATAGACTATTATTAGCTTAATAGAATACGTCCAACTTGACGATATAGTGCCAAATATGACTATTCAAATATTAATATACACGATGTCTCAATGCCGATACTGGGCCGAATTGGCCTTACTGCCCACACGTGGTTTGTGGGGAGGCTTTTGCGTCTGTCACTCTGTTGGAGGGTAAGGAACTGGACTAAAAAGAAAGCTCTACTTTAATAGCGCAGTATATATACGCACTATGAACAAATAGTACCATTAGTGGTGCGGTAGACATATTCCTACGCGGAACTAGGACTTGTCCATACATGTTGAGCGGTACGATTGAACCTGGTCTGAGGGGTATGGTGACCTGGCACCAAGGTCTCGTCCAATGGTAGAATGGAGACTATTATGGGATGTTCAGTAGACTAGAAGGGATATTCAATGCATATTGTACAAGGAATATACAAGGGATATCAGGGGATATACAAATACAATTAAATATATATATATAAATAAATATATATATATATTCGGTTTAATCTGATCCTTCAGAACAGCCGCCCCCTAATTGGTCCCAACCCAATTAGTTAAGCAGAGACAGATTAACCGCACTGTCTACCACTCAAGGGTTCGCTGTAAGGGTCAGTCAACTCACAAAGTCATAGGGTCATGGTCATCATCGATTGTGTCTGGGAGTCGGGGCAGTTCTATGAGCCTCGCCACAGGACGGGTGTAAATGCGCCCCTGGACGAGTACTTCAGCTGCTCGGACCTTGCCATCGGCACCGGTGATCACTTTGCTTACGCGGCCAGCCGGCCACATAGCTCTGGGTAGTGACTGGTCAATAATCATGACGACTGTTCCTTCCGTCAAATTGTCTCTCTCTTTTACCCACTTCTGGCGGGTCTGTAGAGACGGTAGGTAGTGCAGTAGGAAACTGCTCCAAAACTTGTCGGCTAATACTTGGCTGTACCTCCACATTCGTCGGCCGTTCGCTTCTTCAGGCCGGTACATTGTCTGGGGTAACGCGGGATCTAGCCGCCCCATCAGGAGGGTGTTGGGGGTGACTGGGTCGACATCTGCTACATCACTGGAGACGTAACCGAGGGGCTTTGAGTTCAATACTCCCTCAATCTCCGTGAGGACTGTCATTAGGACTTCTTCCGCCACAGTCTGGGCCCCAAGTACTGCATACAGGGCTGTCTTTATAGAACGTACTTCTCGTTCCCAAGTTCCACCGAAGTGGGGTGCGTTTGGGGGGTTGAATTGGAAGTCAATCTGGGCTGGAGCGAGGTGGGTCTTAAGTTCTGGGCCCATAGCTTGGAAGCTCTCCCTCAGCTCTCTTTCTCCGCCTTTGAAGTTTGTCCCGTGATCGGACAATAATGTAGACGGTTTTCCTTTCCGTGATGTGAATCTTCGGAAGGCCATAAGGAATGAGTCTGCGCTCATGGTCGGAAGGAGCTCGATATGTATCGCTCTGGTGGTCATGCATTTGAATACAATACCCCACCGCTTCTCGGTGCCTCTTCCTTTCTTTATGTGCAGCGGGCCAAAACAGTCCATGCCTGTTGAGTGGAATGGCTTGTCGCCGAGTCGGAGGCGACATGGAGGTAGGTCAGCCATCCGTGGTATGCTGGGCTGCGCGCGGCACTTTCGGCAGTCTAGACAGGTTCGCTGGAAGCGTCGCACCGCCTCTCTTCCTTGAAGTATCCAGTAACGACGTCTGATTTCCGCGAAGACTCTCTCTGCTCCTGCGTGGTGTACATCCTCGTCGTATTTCTTTATAATCAGCTCTGTGACCTTGTGTCGGCTGTTCAATACGATCGGGTACTTAATGTCATCCGGTAAATTGGGGGCTCTCCGCAGGCGACCACCCACTCTGATGAGGGTATGTGTGTCACTCTCGGGGGCCAGATGAATCAATCTGCTGTCTGATGGGACGGGCTTTCCTCCCTGTAGACAGTCTAGTTCATCGGGGAACGAGTCTCTCTGGGCTCGTTGCAGTAGAAGCAGTTCTGCTTCCTCGTAGTCAGCTGCTGACATATCAGCGGGGGACTTAATCTCTGGGTGGTGCCGCAGGAATGTCCGTTGCTGCGCACTCTCTATGGTAATGCAATCGTCTATGTTGGGGTCTGCGGAGACAACAGTGCTCAATCCACAGAACATGGGTTTCTTATTCTCAGCCTCCTCGTCACTTGCTTCCCTCGGGGTGGGCGTGGGCCAATCTCCTTCCGGGAGCTTGAGGAATGCTGGTCCGTCACTGTAGATGTTATGACGGGTTAAGTCATCTAGGGACATTCCCCGGGTGATGACGTCAGCTGGGTTGTGTTTTGTATCAACATAGCGCCAGTTTGCTTCTCCGGTTAACTCTCCGGTTAACTCTTGAATCTCAGTGACTGACTCCCACGAAGACTTTGTATTTGCATGAATCCGATTTGATCCAGGCGAGTACTGTCGTGGAATCTGACCACAGGATTGTTCTATGCACCGGAATGGTGAGCTCACGTTGGATGAGCGTGGCTAGATGCGCTCCTGCGAGGGCTGCGCAGAGCTCTAGACGTGGGATAGACTGTTGCTTGCGTGGGGCTATTCTCGAGCGGGCGAGGATGAATGCTGTGTAGATCTCTCCCCCCTCTTCTTGGGCCCGCAAGTAGGCTACTGATCCGTAGGCGACCTCGGAGGCGTCACTGAAGACGTGTAAATCCATTTTACATGTCTCTGGCCTCACCGTGGGTGGGAAGTAGCTTCGGCGTATATTAACGCCTGGGAGTGAGTGGAGTTCCATCTCCCACTCTCTCCAGGTGGATGCAAGATGTGCGGGAATGGGGTCGTCCCAGCCCTGGTCCTTGTCCCACAATGCTCGTACAATCATCTTTGCCCTGGTGGTGTACGGTAGTATACATCCTAACGGGTCATATTGTCGGGCGAGTGTTCTGTACACACTCCGTCTGGTGGTCGGTATTGCCGTCGACCTTCCCTGGTCCGTGGTCAGGGGTTTGTGTCTATAGTGGAGCGAATCTGTTTTGAAGCGCCACACTAGTCCTAGTGTCATCTCTTGGGCTTCTCCTGGGATTGTGGCCATCCAGGTCTCGCTGCTCGCTGCCTTGTCCTCGGAGGAGAGGCTGCGCAGTACGTGCGGATCGCTGCTGGCCCACTGCCTGAGATCAAAGCCGCCTTTGATCAGAGAGGCGCGGAGTTTAAGTAGGAGAGCCTCGGCTTCTTCCTGGGTCGAAACGCTTTGTAGACAGTTATCTACGTAGAAGCTGTTCTTCACACTGTGTCGGACCTCTTCGTCCGCTGCTGGGTCCTCTGCGACATGTCTCTGTAGTGCAAATGTAGCACAGCATGGGGTGCATGTAGTTCCGAAAGGGAGGACTTCCCATTGGTAGATGGCTGGGTGCTCATCTCCTGGCCTCTCTCTCCATAGGAACCGCAACAGGGGCTTGTCCTCCTCTACTAATCTCACCTGCAGGAACATCCCTTTGATATCCCCGCTGATAGCCACCTTGTCCTGGCGGAAGCGGAGTAGTACGCCTAGTAGGGAGGGGCCGAGTGTAGGACCGGGCAATAGCTCTTTATTCAGATTTTGGGATCCGATCTGGTAGCTGCAGTTAAACACGATGCGGTCTTTGCCGTTGTGATGAACCTTGTGGTGGGGCACGTACCACGATTCAGTCGTCTGGTCGGCCTCTTTAATGTCAATCTTTGTGACGTGTCCCGCTGTGATGAGCTTCTCAATCTCAGCGCGGTATACACTTTCTTGGGCGGGGTCCTTGGCTAAGCGCCGCTCTGTGTTTAGTAGGTACCGCTCTGTGGCGTCTTTCTTTGCGTGAAAGGTAGGCATCCCTTCCCGCCGCAGGAGTGGCGTGGCGTATCTCAACACGCCGCTGACTGGGACTCTCTTTGTTCCCGTCTCGAGGAGGTTAATGGTGTAGATGTCGTCTTTAGAGCGAATGTCTTTATTTTCGTTCTTAAAGGGCATTTGTTCTAAGGTCCATAGCCTCTCTACATGCTGCAGGAGTGCGGTGTCTCCCTCTGTGACTCGGGAGTGGAGACAGCTAGTGGCTGTGGTTCGGTTGAGAGATTTGGCGAGTGGGCCTTGGAGAGTCCATCCTAGGCGGGTCTCGACTGCTGCAGGACAGCCTCTGGGTCCGGTATGAACCCGGTCTATCGGGACAATGAGGTCTGCATGGTCGGAGCCTATCAACAGTGTCGGGGTAGCACCGTCTATGAGTGGGATCGGTAGCTTGCGTAGATGTACATATTTCTCCATCAGCTTGGCTACGGGGTATGTGTACCGCGAGAGTCCTATTTCTTGGCTGGTGAAAGCGTCTGTAATCCTGTACCGTCGCTCGGGCTGGCCGCTTGCTGCGATAGAGAATGAGACATTCTCGCCCTTTATCGTTTTCAAATCTCTTCTTATTGTCCGAATTGTCATTTGGTTTTCGCTCCCCCGCAGCCCTAGCTGGGCCGCAGCGGACGCGAGCAGAAGGGTCTTCTCTGACCCGTCATCAAGGACGGCGTAAGTGTCCATGACTTTATTCTGGTAGCTCAATGTCACACGGACTACCTTTAAGAGCACTCTGGCTCCGCTGCTGCTGGCGGGGTCGATGTACATGACGCTTGCTTTGCTGCTTGATGGTGCGGGTGGAGGCCGCCGTCTGTTACTGTCGTGGAGTATGTCCAGATGGGCTCCATCGCACCGACTGCACTTTTTCTTTAAGCGGCATTCGGCTGCCATGTGTGATCACGCACAGCGAAAACAGCGTCTGTTGGACTTTATCCATTGACTCGCTTCCTCCGCATTCATCTTGGGGAATGAGTCACATTGTGACAGCCAGTGTTCTTTCTCACAGTAGGGGCACACTATCTTCCACTTCTCCTTTCTTGAGGGGGTACTGTGGCTCCTACTGCTTGGCACTGACTCCGATTGGTGCATGACAGTCACCGATCTTCTTCCATCATTTAGTCTCCTGGTTCCTTCTCTGGAGCCAGGGGTGCTCCGTCCGAATGTATCTAGCCGTAAGCTGCTGACTTCTCTCGCCAGGAAGTCGGCTAGATCGAGGAGGTTCGGTTCGGGGCCATTAGGGTCTCGGTGGTCTCTCTGCCGCCTAAAGCGCTCCTGTCGGGCGGGCGGTAGCTTCTCCAAGATCCTCTCTACATTTGAGTTGGCGTATAGTTCATGCCTACCCTTTTCCCTCTGCGCTCCCAGCATCCCTACTAGGGACTGCACTCTGATGGACAGGTCGTCCAGTGCTCGATTGTCTGTTGCTGGGGGTAGGCGGTCGATGTGCCTGATCTCCTGGATCACGTAATCCCATATACGTCCATATCTCTGGTCCAACGCTACCAGCGCTGCGGTGTATGGGGTCGTGGAAGTGGCGTAGGCGAGCGCTATGTTGTGCGCGCGGGGTACCTTTAAATGCTTCAGTAGTATCGCGTATTTATGGCGTTCATCAATGACATCCACCAACATTGTCTCCAGACACATGCGGAGCTCCGTATACTGGGCCCGGTTCTCCTGGGTGAAGTCTGGTACCATAGGTGTACCAATGTATGACGCGGATTGTTGATACATCGGCGAGCGTTGGGGGAGAGGCCTCCTAGGCGAGTCTCCTCCTGCTCCTTGGCGTGGGCTGGTACCGGCTGTGTACCATGGCCCGCTGGTCCAGGTGCTGTTCCTCGGTGCGGGTCGTGCGTCGTGCTCACCCGTGAATAGCGTCGGGGGTCTGTAGCGCAGCTCCGCGGGGGTATAGCCTGGGCTGTACTGGACCTCCTGGTTCGGTAGAGTACTGTGCTGTCGTCGGGCGTGGTTCTCCTCCTCTTCCTCTTCGTCTTCCGTTAGGTCATCCAGGGCTTGTAGTCTCTGATTTAGCCTCTCCGCAGTGTATGCTGCTCCTTCCCGGTGGCTGGGTCTCGCTTGGACCGGTTGGGGAAGGGGGTCTGCGGGGGGTATAAACCTCGTCTGTTGGTCAAGTTCAGGGTCGCTTACTCGGCTAGGGGATGCCGCCCTGGAGTGATGTCTAGACGAGTTCCTGGAGCCTCTGGTGGAGGGAGGGGGTGTTGTCCTTCTGATCAGCTGTTCTATTAGTTGCGCTTGTGCTCTGTCGCGCTCGGCTTCGCGCTTGGTGAGATCCGATTCTCTCTGGGCACCGGTGGCGGCGCGCTGGGCGTCGGCCCGGTCTCTTGCCATATTCTCTTCCATCTGAATGCGTCTTATTTCCAGGCGTATGTGCTCTTCTTCGCTCCGTTGCTGTATCTGCAATCGATCGTGTTCACCCTGGAGTCTATCGCGTTCAGTAGAGGCTTTCAGGCTGACGAGGAATGCCTGCTGTAGTGTCCTCTCTGCCTCGCTGGGAGAAGACGGTTGTATAGGGGAGCCGTCCCTTGGGGTACTCCGTGCGGAGTCTTGGAGCTCTATCTCCACGGTGCTCTCCTCATCTTCTTCCGTGCCGAGTTCTCTCTCGGTAGTGTTGTCTTCCTCCCGGGACTCGTCGGGGACTACTTCTTCGGTATTGGCGGGGTGTAAAGTCATGTCTGGTTCCCCCTGGTCCCCACCGTGAGCTGGGTCAGTTACGTTAGAACCCATAGGGGCCTCTATGGTCGGGGTAGCCTGGTCGTTAGGGTTAGACATAATTTTACTTTCTAGTTTTACCGCGTTTACTGTTGGTAGAAGACTAGGTTGTTGACTGACAGCGTAAGCCTCTAGGTACTGAGGGAGCTGTCGTTTGCGCCGCGGGCGTTGTTGGTTAGGAGGATCGTTTCGTGGAGTGTTCATCATAGGCCATTTTAATATTAATAACACTATATTAATATTACACTGATTACCCTCCGGCTCGAAGGACCAATTGTAACCGAGGGGTACAATTCCCTGACTGTATTGTTAGATATGATACTTACTACCACTACCTCTTGTACTTTAGACTCTGGCCACCCAGTACTAGGTATGAATATGTTGAACACTCCCACCTGATAAACGGATCCAACACAAATGTACCAAATCGAAAGTTTGAGTTTTAATACATAGCAAAAGGTATGTACAACGATCACTTAATTACATTTATGATTTGAAATAGTATGCACTTTTATGGCAAATGAGTATTCGTAGGTAGATCAATATCGAATGTCCAATCTCTGATTGCGCAGGAAGCAAATATACAACCTGGTATATTTAGGGAACAATAGCAATGATACTTGAATGATTATATAGCTGGACACACTAGGGGAAGGCTCCGACTGCTTGTAGGACAGCTGGAGGGGGGGGGGTAGAGTCTGGCTGTATCCCGTCTGGCCGAGGGTATCCTGGGAGAGCCCACAGTCGTGCGACCCGGTGCCCAGCGATCCTCGATCCACAGATGAAAGCAGTTGGACTCTCTGTGGCCGGCGTCCTCCGGTCCACGATGGAGAGACGTGAGGCGACCTCGTCGTGTAGAGCGTCTTCTCACCTGTCGTCCTCTCCGGGGGGGGTATTTCCAACACACCGCAGTGTTGGCCTTTATCCATAGAATAATCAAAGTACTCAAAGCATAATCCAAGCCGGGGAAGGCTAGCCGTCGTCGGTAGAATAATCCAATATACAGGTCCACTCGCTCTTTGGCCTGGAGCTCCTCGGGTGCAGCTTCACGTGGGGTCAACCACCCTGGATAAGCGTCCAGCTGATGCCCGAAACGATGGGGGTGCTGATTACTATAGAACTCTTACCGCACGAGGCACTACATATGAATAGACTATTATTAGCTTAATAGAATACGTCCAACTCGACGATATAGTGCCAAATATGACTATTCAAATATTAATATACACGATGTCTCAATGCCGATACTGGGCCGAATTGGCCTTACTGCCCACACGTGGTTCGCGGGGAGGCTTTTGCGTCTGTCACTCTGTTGGAGGGTAAGGAACTGGACTAAAAAGAAAGCTCTACTTTAATAGCGCAGTATATATACGCACTATGAACAAATAGTACCATTAGTGGTGCGGTAGACATATTCCTACGCGGAACTAGGACTTGTCCATACATGTTGAGCGGTACGATTGAACCTGGTCTGAGGGGTATGGCGACCTGGCACCAAGGTCTCGTCCAATGGTAGAATGGAGACTATTATGGGATGTTCAGTAGACTAGAAGGGATATTCAATGCATATTGTACAAGGAATATACAAGGGATATCAGGGGATATACAAATACAATTAAATATATATATATAAATAAATATATATATTCGGTTTAATCTGATCCTTCAGAACAGGGGATATCAAACGATATACAAATACTATTAAATCTATATCCATAAATAAATATATATATTCGGTTTAATCTGATCCTTCACAACAGCCGCCCCCTAATTAGTCCCACCTAATTAGCTAAGCAGAGACAGATTAACCGCACTGTCTACCACTCAAGGTCCGCTGTAAGGGTCAGTCAACTCACAAAGTCATGGGGTCATGGTCGTCATCGATAGTGTCTGGGAGTCTGGGCAGTTCTATTAGCCTCGCCACGGGTCGTGTGTATGTTCGCCCTTGGACGAGCACTCCAGCTGCTCGGACCTTGCCATCGGCACCGGTGATAACTTTGCTTACGCGGCCAGCCGGCCACATAGCTCTGGGTAGTGACTGGTCGATAATCATGATGACTGTTCCTTCTGTCAAATTGTCTCTCTTTTACCCACTTCTGGCGGGTCTGTAGAGACGGTAGGTAGTGGAGTAGAAAGCTGTTCCACAACTTGTCAGCTAGTACTTGACTGTACCTCCACATTCTTCGGCCGTTCGCTTCTTCAGGCCTGTACATTGTCTGGGGTAGCGCGGGGTCCAGCCGCACCATTAAGAGTGTGTTGGGGGTGACTGGGTCGACATCTGCTATATCACTGGAGACATAGCCGAGGGGCTTGGAGTTCAATACTCCCTCGATCTCCGTGAGGACTGTCATTAGGACTTCTTCCGCCACGGTCTGGGCCCCAAGCACGGCGTACAGGGCTGTCTTTATAGAACGTACTTCTCGTTCCCAGGTTCCACCGAAGTGGGGTGCGTTTGGGGGATTAAACTGGAAGTCAATCTGGGATGGAGCGAGGTGGGTCTTAAGTTCTGGGCCCATAGCTTGGAAGCTCTCTCTCAGCTCTCTTTCTCTGCCTTTGAAGTTTGTCCCGTGATCAGACAACAATGTAGACGGTTTTCCTTTCCGTGATGTGAATCTTCGGAAGGCCATAAGGAATGAGTCTGTGCTCATGGTCGGAAGGAGTTCGATATGGATCGCTCTGGTGGTCATGCATTTGAATACAATACCCCACCGCTTCTCGGTTCCTCTTCCTCTCTTTATATACAACGGGCCAAAACAGTCCATGCCTGTGGAGTGGAATGGCTTGTCGCCGAGTCGGAGGCGACAGGGAGGTAAGTCAGCCATCCGGGGTATGCTGGGCTGCGCGCGCCACTTTCGGCAGTCTAGACAGGTTCGCTGGAAGCGTCGCACCGCTTCTCTTCCTTGAAGTATCCAATAGCGACGTCTGATCTCCGCGAAGACTCTCTCTGCTCCTGCGTGGTGTACATCCTCGTCGTATTTCTTTATGATAAGCTCTGTGACCTTGTGTCGGCTGTTCAAGACTATCGGGTACTTAATGTCATCCGGTAGATCGGGGGCTCTCCGCAGGCGAGACCACCCACTCTGATGAGATTATGGGCGTCGCTCTCGGGTGCCAGGTGGAGCAGTCTGCTGTCTGATGGGACGGGCTTTCCTCCCTGTAGACAGTCTAGCTCATCGGGGAACGAGTCTCTCTGGGCTCGTTGTAGTAGAAGAAGTTCTGCTTCTTCGTAGTCAGCTGCTGAAATGTCAGTGGTGGACTGAATCTCTGGGTGGTGCCACAGGAATGTCTTTAGCTGCGCACTCTGTAGGGTAATGCAGTCATCTATGTTGGGGTCTGTGGAGGCGACTGTGCTCAGTCCACAGAACATAGGTTTCTTGTTCTCAGCCTCCTCTTTACTTGCTTCCCGTGGGGTGGGCGTAGGCCACTCTTCTTCCGGGAGCTTGAGGAATTCTGGTCCGTCACTGTAGATGTTGCGACGGGTGAGGTCATCCAGGGACATTCCCCGGGTGATGACGTCAGCTGGGTTGTGTTTGGTGTCCACATACCGCCAGCTCGCTGCTTCTGTTAACTCTTGAATCTCGGTGACTCTGACTCCCACGAAGACTTTGTATCTGCATGAATCAGACTTGATCCATGTGAGTACTGTCGTGGAATCTGACCACAAGATTGTTCTGTGCACCGGAATGGTGAGTTCACGTTGGATTAACGTGGCTAGATGCGCTCCTGCTAGGGCTGCGCAGAGCTCTAGACGCGGGATAGATTGTTGCTTTCGTGGGGCTATTCTTGAGCGAGCCAGGATGAAAGCAGTGTGTATCTCTCCTCCCTTCTCTTGGGCACGCAAGTAGGCCACCGATCCATAGGCTACTTCGGAGGCGTCGCTGAAGACGTGTAGATCCATCTTGCATGTCTCTGGCCTCACCGTGGGTGGGAAGTAGCTGCGGCGTATATTGACGCCTGGGAGTGAGCGGAGTTCCGTCTCCCACTCTCTCCATGTGGAGGCAAGGTGTGCGGGTATTGGGTCGTCCCAGCCCTGGTCCTTGTCCCATAGTGCACGTACAATCATTTTTGCCCTGGTGGTGTAAGGTAGAATACATCCCAACGGGTCATATTGTCTGGCGAGTGTTCTGTACACACTCCGTCTGGTGGTCGGTATCGCCGTCGACCTTCCCTGCTCTGGAGTCAGGGGTTTGTGTCTATAGTGGAGCGAGTCTGTTTTGAAGCGCCAGACTAGTCCTAGTGTCATTTCTTGGGCTTCTCCTGGGATGGTCGCCATCCAGGTCTCGCTGCTGGCAGCCTTGTCCGCGGGGGAGAGGCTGCGCAATACGTGCGGGTCACTGCTGGCCCACTGCCTGAGATCAAAGCCGCCTTTGATCAGGGAGGCGCGGAGCAGCGCACGGCGTCGCCAGTCAATCTTCGTTACGTGTCCCGCTGTGATTAGCTTCTCAATCTCAGCGCGGTACACACTCTCTTGAGCGGGGTCTTTGGCTAGGCGTCGCTCTGTGTTCAATAGGTACCGCTCCGTGGCGTCTTTCTTTGCGTGAAAGGTGGGCATTCCCTCTCGCCTCAGGAGTGGAGTTGCGTATCTCATCACTCCGACGACTGTGACTCTCTTTGTCCCTTGCTCGAGGAGGTTGATGGCGTAAATGTCTTCTTTAGAACGAATGTCTTTCTTTTCGTTCTTAAAGGGCATTGTCTCTAGTGTCCATAGCCTCTCGACATGCTGCAGGAGAGTGGTGTCTTCTTCTGTCGTTCTGGAGTGGAGGCAGCTAGTGGCTGCTGTTCGGTTGAGAGATTTAGCGAGGGGGCCTTGTAGTGTCCACCCTAAGCGGGTCTCGACTGCTGCAGGACAGCCTCGGGGTCCTGTATGGACCCGGTCAATCGGGACTATGAGTTCTGCATGGTCGGAGCCTATCAGCAGGGTCGGGGTGGCGCCGTCTATGAGCGGGATAGGTAGTTGACGCAGGTGCACATATTTATCCATCAGCTTGGCGATGGGGTAGGTGTACTGCGATAGTCCTATTTCTTGGCTGGTGAAAGCATTTGTAATCCTATACCGTCGCTCTGGCTGCCCGCTTGCTGCGATAGTGAAGGAGACATTCTCGCCCTTTATCGTCTTTAAATCTCTTCTTATTGTCCGAATCGTCATTTGGTTCTCGCTCCCCCGCAGTCCCAGCTGGGCCGCAGCGGACGCGAGCAGAAGGGTCTTCTCTGACCCGTCATCAAGGACGGCGTAAGTGTCCATGACTTTATCTTGGTAGCTCAATGTCACACGGACTACCTTTAAGAGCACTTGGGCGCCGCTGCTGCTGGCGGGGTCAATGTACATGACACTTGCCCTGGTGCCGCTCGATGGTGCAGGTGCAGGCCTTCTTCTGTTACTGTTGTGTAGTATATCTAGATGGGCTCCGTCACACCGACTGCACCTTTTCTTTAGGCGGCATTCGGCTGCCATGTGACTGCGCGCACATCGGTAACAGCGCCTGTTGGACTTTATCCATTGACTCACTTCTTCTGCATTCATCTTTGTGAACAGGTCACATTGTGACAGCCAGTGTTCCTTCTCACAGTAGGGGCACACCATCTTCCACTTCTCTTTTCTCGAGGGGGTACTGTGGCTCTTACTGCTCGGTACTGACTCTGATTGGTGCATGACAGTCACCGATCTTCTTCCATCGTTTATTCTCCTGGGTCCCTCTCTGGAGCTTGGCGTGCTCCGCACGAACGTATCCAGTCGTAAGCTGCTGACTTCTCTCGCCAGGAAGTCGGCTAGATCGAGGAGGGATGGTTCGGGACCGTTAGGATCACGGTGGTCTCTCTGCCGCCTAAAACGCTCTTGTCTTGCGGGTGGCAGCTTCTCTAAAATCCTCTCGACGTTAGAGTTGGCGTATAGCTCATGCATGCCCTTTTCCCGTTGCGCTCCCAGCATCCCTACCAGGGACTGCACTTTGATTGACAGGTCGTCTAATGAGCGATTGTCTGTTGCTGGGGGTAGGCGATCAATATGCCTTATCTCTTGGATTACGTAATCCCATATACGTCCATATCTCTGGTCCAGCGCTGCTAGAGCCGCGGTGTATGGGGTCGTAGAGGTGGCATAGGCTAGCGCTATATTGTGCGCTCGCGGTACTTTCAGGTGCTTCAGTAATATTGCATACTTGTGACGTTCATCAACGACGTCCACCATCATTGTCTCTAAGCACATCCGGAGCTCCGTGTACTGTGCTCGATTCTCATAGGTGAAGTCTGGAAACGTCGGCGTGGCAATGTATGACGCCGTGGATGGCTGATACATCGGCGAGCGTTGGGGGAGAGACCTCCTAGGCGAGTCTCCTCTTGCGCCTCTCTGTGGGCTGGTACCGACAGGGTACCATGGCCCGCTGGTCCAGGTGCTATTCCTCGGGGCTGGTCGTGCGTCGTGCTCACCCGTGAATAGAGTCGGGGGTCTGTAGCGCAGCGCCGCGGGGGTATAGCCTGGGCTGTACTGGACCTCCTGGTCCGGTGGAGTACTGTGCTGTCGTCGGGCTTGGTTCTCCTCCTCTCCCTCTTCTTCTTCTATCAGGTCCTCTAGATCCTGTAGTCGTTTATTTAGCTTCTCCGCAGTGTATGCCGCTCCTTCCTTGTAGCTGGGTCTCGCTTGGACCGGTCTGGGAAGGGGGTCTGCGGGGGGTATAGGCTTGGTCTGTTGGTCAAGTTCAGGGTCGCTTGCTCGGTTAGGAGACGCTGCCCTTGACTGTTGTCTCGACGAGTTCCTTGAACCCCTGGCGGAGGGAGAGGGTGTTGCCTTGAGGGTCAGCTGCTCCATTAGTTGCGCTTGTAACTTGTCGCGCTCGGCTTCGCGCTTGGTGAGATCTGCTTCTCTTTGGGCACCGGCAGCGGTGCGCTGTGCGTCGGCCCGGTCTCTTGCCATATTCTCTTCCGTCTGAAGGCGTCTCATCTCCAGGCGTATGCGCTCTTCTTCGCTCCGTTGCTGCGCTTGGAGTTGTTCGCGCTCGATAAGCATCTGTGCTTGGAGTCGATCGCGTTCGCCCTGAAGTCGATCGCGTTCACCCTGAAGTCGATCGCGTTCGGTAGAGGCTGTCAGGCTGACGAGGAACGCCTGTTGTAGCATCCTCTCCGCTTCGCTGGGGGAAGACGGTTGTAGAGGTGAGCCGCTCCTGGGTGAGCCGCTCGTTGGGGAGTCCTGGAGCTCTATTTCCTCGGCGCTCTCCTCCTCTTCTTCCGTGCAGAGTTCTCTCTCTGTAGGGTTGTCTTCCTCCCGGGGCTGGTGGGGGACTACTTCTTCGGTATTGGCGGGGGGTAAAGGCATGTCAGCTCCCTCCTGGTCCCCACCGTGAGCTTGGTCAGTTACATTAGAACCCACTAGGGCCTCTGTGGTCGGGGAAACCTGGTCGTTAAGGTCAGACATAATTTTACTTTCTACTTTTACCGCGTTTACCGTTTGTCGAAGGCTAGGTAGTTGACTGACAGCGTAGTCCTCTAAGTACTGAGGTGGCTGTCATCTGCGCTGCGGGCGTTCTACGTTAGGAGGACCGTTTCGTGGAGTGTTCATCATAGGCCATTTCAATATTAATAACACTATATTAATATTACACTAGTTACCCTCCGGCTCGAAGGACCAATTGTAACTGAGGGGTACAATTCCCTGACTGTATTGATAAGTATGGTATTATTAAACCACTACCGCTTGTACTTTAACTTCTGGCCATCCAGTACATGATATAGATATGATGAACACTTTCCCACCTGATGAAACGAAGTCCACACAAATGTATAAATCGAATATTTTATATAGCAAAGGGTATATACAACGTTCACTTAATGACATTTATGATTTGAAATGCACTTGTAAGGCAAATGAGTATTCGTAGGTAAATCAACATTGAATGTCCAATCTCTGGTTACGCAGGGAGCAAATATACAACCTGGTTCTTTAGGGAACTATAGCGATGGTACTTAAATGATTATAGCTGGATACACTAAAGGGGGGGGGGTTCCCGCTGGTTGTAAGACAGTAGGGGGGGGGGGTTAGAAGAGCCGCTGGCGGTATCCCATCTGGCCGACGATTTCTTGGGAGAATTCAGAGTGCTGAACACGGTGCCCACAGAACCTCGGTCCACAGATGAATACAGCTGGACCCTCTGGTGGACGGTAGCTGCCGGTCCACAACGAAGAGACGTGAGGCGACCTCACTCGGGGTAGAGCGCCGTCTCACCTGGACTCCTCTCCGGGGGGTAGTTCCAACACTCAGCAGTGTTGGCCGTTATCCATGGAATAATCAAAGCACCCAAAGCATGTAGATAATCCAAGCCGTGGAAGGCTCGCCGTCGTCCGGGTAAAGTAATCCAATGTACAGGTCCAATCGTCCTGGCCCGGAGCTCCTCGGATGCAAGCACCACACGTGGTCTGCCCAGCCTGGTTAAGACTCCAGATAACGTCAGGAACGATGGGGGTACTGCTCACTTTATAACTCGAACCGAACGATGCACCATACATAATAGACTATTATTAACTTAATAGAAATACGTCCAACTCGACGGTATAGTGCCAAACTATGACAATTCAACTATTAATCCACACGATGTCTCAATGCCTATTCTGAGGCCAAGTAGGCCTTACTGCACCACACGTGCGTCGTGGGTGAGGCTTCGCGTCTGTTACTAGGTTGGAGGGTAAAGGACTAATGGACTAAAAGAAAGTTCTACTTTACTTGCGCCATATATATATATGCGCTGTGAACAAATAGTACCATTCGTATTTCGCCAGACGTATTCCTACGCGGAACCGGGCTTGTAACGACATGTTTGTCGGCACGATTGAACTTGAACCAAGGGGCATGGCTGCTGGCGCCAGGTTCTCGTCCAATGGTAGAATGAAACTATTATGGGCTGTTAGTAGACTAAAGGGATATTCAGTGCATATTGTACAAGGAATATACAGGGGATATCAAACGATATACAAATACTATTAAATCTATATCCATAAATAAATATATATATTCGGTTTAATCTGATCCTTCACAACACACTGCTTGTGTTGTTTTCACTACCTGTGTACCCCCCCCCCCCCCCCCCCCCATGCTGCTATGATGCCTGAATTACCCCAAGGGGATCAATAAAGGAATATCTTATCATATCAACTAGAGTGGATAAATGAATTAACGTGCCTCAAAGCATGAATGAACCGGCATTTACCGGCATTTCTAAGCACTTTAAACTTACCAGAACTTTAGCGCACATAACGTCACGCGGAAACAGCTGTTCCTGGAGGCAGTACTGTGATACGCATTTGCATTTCAGCGTCTTGCTACGCTCATAGCGAGGGGGGCGTACTAGCGTAGGTCAGTGGCCAATCAGAGCGCAAAACGGGAACCCGGAAACAGGAACGCGTTGGTAAAAGCATAGACGCGGAAGGGACACGTGATGCAAGGCTTCTGTCCTCACTACAGCCGACCAGTGGGAGGCATAGTCTAGCAACGTTCAAGACAGGGGAGGGAACAATTGGATAACACGAAATTGGGATGGGAGAAAAATTTAAAATGGGGAGAAAGAGTTAAAAAAAAAACATCCACACGTCCACTCTCTCCCGTGGATAGCGCCGAAGAGACCCCCACATGTGGCTCTTCGTGGATACCGGTCCTCTTCGCATCTCTCTACAGACTACCAGACCGACGCCAACCAGCTCCCCCTAGTGTTAGTCCTCCCACGATGCTTTGCCGGGCACAAAAGTAAACGGGTAATTGAAACAGTTATAATGAACACAGTCAGACACATTCACATGTCTACAGTTGCATGGGGAGCAAAATTACGTCACTTTTAGTTATATAAAAAAAATTAAAAGTCTAAATGTTTATCTTTTATTTTTTAAGCACATTTACAGTCAATGGGTCCTGTTGTTTAGCCTCACAATGCTAGTAATAGGTGTTATAGGTCCCACCCTCTGGCCTCTGATGTTGCTAATGTCTTTTATTTGGGCCTCACAGGGTTAAATTGGCCGCGTCCATGATTGATTTGGTTGTAGAGTATGTCAGTGAAGTCGTGCCTTTATTCAAATTTTTGGGAATAAAGTATAAATCCAATTCCTGAAAATAACCATGCTATGCATACTCAATAACCAGACATCCATTTTAAGATTACGGAAGAGAAATGCCTCCTCAACCAAGAATATTGAACCTCTGTACTGAGAAGATTGAGAAAAGAGGTTAAGGAGGAGGACCCCCAACCACTAGGATAACAGCCGCTTCTCTCTGCTGCGGTTGGGGAGAAGGTACCACATCCATACCAAGACCAAGAAGCTCAGGAGCAGCAGATCCTGAATGAGGACACTGCCTACAACATCACTCAACTCATTATTTGCTCACCTGGTCAATTATGTGTATCTCCTCACAGCAAAACTTTTTTTTTATAAAATTCTATATACTGTGAATTTTCTGTGAATATACATATTGTTTAACCTTTATTTACCCAGCGTAGGTTCGCTGAGCACAGATGCTCTTTTTCAGCTACGCCCTGCTTCACATTCACACAGTTCCATCCACAGTCTGACACCGTTGGCCACTGAGCAACTCCACTGGAGCAGTTGGGGGTTAAGTGCCTTGCTCATGGGCACTTCAGCGGCAGATTTTTCCTGCCGGTCCCGGGGATCGAACCGGCGACCTTCCGGTCACAAACCCGCTTCTCTAACCATTAGGCCACCGCTTGATACATATACAGTACATAGCCATATTATTCTTATGTCCTATTAAAAGTTTGACTGACCTTAATAAACGGACCTTTTGTCTTATTGAAAATGTTCTTTGTGGACCTTTAAGATTTGCATTTGAGTACCCCTGCCTATATCCATATGCTATTCTATATTTGTCTAATAAAATATTCTACATTCTTATATTATACAATTCTATATACTGGGAATTCTCATACATATGAATACACAATCCTTGGCACATACTGTCTGGTTCCCTCTAACTAGGGATGTCCGATATTATCGGCCGACCGATATTATCGGCCGATATCGGCAGTAAAATGTGATATCGGAAAATATCGGTATCGGGTTAAAAAAAGAAAAAAACAATAACAATATTTGTTATATATATATCCAATGAAATTATTAGTTACCTGAAATTATTCAGTTTTTTGGGGGGGGGAAACCCTGCATATATCGGTATCGGTTGATATCGGTATCGGAAATTAAGAGTTGGACAATATCGGAATATCGGTATCGGTAAAAAAGCCAATATCGAGCATCCCTACCTCTAACCCAATTGCACAGTACAACCCATCTATGATTATATACATATGATTAATTGAAAATGGGGGACCCTGATGTAAACGAGACGAAAGTCTTTCTCTGGTCTGCATCCCCTTAACAATTGCGTGTATTGAGCTGTACTGTATTGTACCCATTCTGCAATCTGTTAAATAAAGTTTTCAATCAATCAATACAGCACATTCAGCTCACATGACACATTACAATAAATGAGAACGACTTTGTTGGTCTCCCTTTAACCTCGTTCCCAGTTTTATCTCCGTGAGATAAAGCCTGGTAAAGAACTACTGACCAAAGTGTCTATGGGGTAGAATTTCGGGTGTATGTACTTCCCCTGGAAGTAGGGTTGCCACCTTTCACTGATAGAAATAAAGGACACCCGTCATCGAGCGTGCACGAGAAAAGAAAAATTCGTTTTTGGGGCGAAAATGGGCAGATTTTGTAACTATTTAATTAAATTTTTTTACTTTATTTCGGTTTTAGGGTTATGATTATGTTATTTAATTATTTTGGGGAGCCAGACCCCCAAACTCCTGAAATGCATAGAAAACAAACAGTCAGCACTGTTGTAGCTGAGGTTGTGTTCAACCGTGTGTATAACATTCATTATTCATTTAATTTAAGTTCCATGTGGATATTCATGCTTCCAAGCTGCAACAGAAAATTGGCTTCCTGTAGAGAAATAGACCCAGCTTTCCTGTGATTAGTAGAAAGAGGATTGTTGAAGCTGTTTTCCTATAAATGTTGGTCTATACATTTAGTCATGATTATGGACTATAATGGGACTATGGCGATTCATAGGCTGCGGCTTCAACTCTTAAACCCCTGGACTCGGCCTATCATCATTATCATCATTATTACTGGTGACAGATCTGATAACCACCACTGTGTCCTTTTACCAAAAGGTTGGATGTAGTTCAAAGGCGTAACTATCATTGGTATTTGTTTATTTTTATAGCCCTTATTGGTCAAGTCAAGTCAAGAGTTTTAATTGTCATGGCATACAAGTATACAATGAAATGTGGGTGGTCTTGCCCGCGACGATGTGCAATACAGTGGTACAACATATAATAGAATCCAATAAAAAAACAACATTGTGCAATAAACAGGTAACAGGTAACATGGTGTGACATCTCGGTATCTGTACATAGTATTTACAGAGCATATAGGACATGCTAGGTAGCTTTAGTAGTGCAATACACTGTTCCTGTTGTTATACTAATTTAAAGTGGCCTTTCCTCTTGGCCATAAGTGTGCGTGTGTGCGGCGTGAGTGTGTGCCCGCTCGTGTTAAAGTGGCTGCTAGTGTGTGAGCGTGCACAGCGTGCGTGTCGTGTGTGTGCTCGTGTGTGCTTGTGTGTGGATAGTTCAGTGTTCTGTGGCACTCAATGTTCATTGTTCAAGGCTCTGATGGCTTGGGGGAAGAAGCTGAGCCTAAGCCTCTCTGTCCTAGTAGCTGGGGTTCACAGGCGTCTGCCTGACCTCAGCAGCTGGAACAGGCCGTTATTGGGGTGGTGGGGGTCTTTCATTATTCTGCAGGCTCTGGATTTGCACCTCTTGTTGTATAGAACCTGCAGGGGAGGTAGTGCAATACCCGTGGTATGCTCGGCTGAGCGCACCACTCTCTGTAGGGCCTTCTTGTCCTGTGCCGTGCTGTTTCCATACCAGGCAGTGATGTTTCCGGTCAAGATGCTCTCTACAGCTCCTGAGTAGAAGGACTGGAGTATCTTCCCCGATACTCTGAACTTCCTTAACTGTCTCAGGTGGTAGAGGCGCTGCTTCGCTTTCTTTACTTCTGTGTCTATGTGTGTTGACCATGTCAGATCCTCTGAGATGTGGACCCCCAGGTACTTAAAGCTGCTCACCCTGTCCACGGTAGCCCCGTTAATCATCAGTGGTGTGTGTGTCTCCTGCTGTCCTCTCCTATAATCCACGATCAGCTCCTTGGTTTTACCAATGTTCAGGAGCAGGCTGTTGTCCTGGCACCAGCGTTCCAGTACCTCAACCTCCTCCCGGTAGGCCTTCTCGTCGTTGTCCGAGATCAGCCCCACCACCACCGTGTTTGATTGAGTGTCATCTGCGAACTTCACTATGGAGTTGGAGCTGAACTTGGCCACACAATCGTGTGTGTAGAGTGAGTACAGCAGGGGGCTTAGAACACAGCCCTGGGGGGACCCGATGCTCAGGGTGATGGTGTTGGAGGTCTGACTCCCCACCCTGACCGCCTGGGGTCTTTCACTCAGAAAGTCCAGTACCCAGGCGCTCAGGGCGGAGCTCAGACCCAGCTCGATCAGCTTGTCCACCAGTCTGGTGGGGACTATGGTGTTGAACGCTGAGCTGTAGTCAATGAACAACAGTCTCACATAGCCCCCCTTCTGACGGTCAAGGTGGGAGAGAGTGCTGTGCAGTACCTGGGAGACCGCGTCGTCAGTGGACCGGTTTGTCCTGTATGCAAATTACATAGGGTCCATATCACTGGGGAGGGAGGCACAAATGTGGTAAACCTCTTCTAGGAGTTAAACTCAACACCACTTTGTAAAGATCCAATCTTATAGCTCCATCTGTAGTGGAAACCATCACTTCTGCCCATGAATTGTCATCAAATGCATTACCATGGAAACAATCATCTGATTCTCTACAGCAGCTTCATCAAATAAAACAAGGAGATCCTTTTAAATAAAAATGGAGCTATAACTGGATTTCTGTTGTTTGTTGTTCTGACCAAACTAGATATATAACAGACTATATATAACATGTGTTTTTCCTCTGTTTGTGTTTTGGTTTGTTTGTCTTGTCCTGCTCGTCTCATTATGAAGGAATACTTGCTTGTACACCTGCACATAACCCTTAGCTCTGTATGATAGCATGTACTATAATGCTGTATAATGCATGTACTATATGCATGTACTATAATGCTGTATATATATATATATATTTATTCCCACCGCATATATACCTATCCTGACCTGTCTGTACTTACCTGCACATAGTCCTTTACTATATCTATATCTGTACACATCCTACTAGTTATGCTGCTGGCCAGTAGTAGTCATACGGTCTCTATTTATATAATACAACTCTGTACATACATCTGATTAGCACTACACTCAGTCAGTAGTACTAATTTATATATTTTATAGCCAGATTAATCACCTGTACATTCTTCTTCTTTCGTGTAACGTCAGAGGTCCAACTCCGTATCTTGTAGCCATGCCCTTAACTCTGGTCCCACATCAAAGAGGCTGGCTTCCGAGGGTGGTTTGTCAGAGATGGTCAGGTTGTGGTCAACAGTCTGCTCAGGGTCTCCACACTCACATACAGCGCTGTCTGCCAGGCCCCACTTCTTTAATGATGCTTTAAAGCGACCGACCCCAGATCTTAAACGGTTCAGCAGAACCCATTGCCGGCGTGGAAGATAGTCTCCTGTGGCGCCATCTCCTGGATCCCAGATGTAGTGGTGGATACGGGTTTGCCCAGCACTCTCCCACTCTCTCTTCCAGGCTGCCGCCAGCCATCCATTTCTGGATAGGTCCTCAGTGGTGGAACGGAGCATCTCTTGTGCCACCTTGTTGTAGGGGTGGCGGGACTTGAGTCTGCTCATAGGTGCTGTTGTTGTTGTGGTGTTGTGTAGGGTGTGCCAGTCATGCTTCATTGCTTTCCTTGCTAGGGCGAGAGTGGTATATTACTGATACATTTGCACTCTGGTTGGATGACAAATTTGTTTCCGTTGTACCATTCACACATCGACGGCAGAGGCAACCATGCAAGTTGCCAACCTGCTCATCGGGAGCAGTTAGGGGTTAAGTGTCTTGCTCAAGGACACTTCGACACGCTGCGTAGGAGCGGGAATCGAACTGGGAACCTCCGGATTACCAGACGACTGCCCTACCTCCGAACCACTGTCGCCCCTAATTAACATTGTTGGATTTCCCCCAGAAGTAAGCAACCCAAGATATTAACATTATAATTCAGCTGACTATAAACTCGCAGTACAGTCGAGAACAGAGATAATCTTATATTATGATCTCCTATAACATCAGAACATTGACAGATTCCTGAATAGTAATACATTTTTTAAAAGTGTTAATATGATATACATTTGTTTTTATCATATTGTGAACATTTCCCCATTGGCAATAACTGCATAATTTTAAAAAGATACAGGTGAAAAGTGATCTTATGTCTCCTGTGTGTCTTCTCACTCTTACAGCAGCATAAGTGGATCTGATGAGGTTAGCCTGATCACCACACAACTCCAATACATTTAATAAAAGTTTTATTAAACTGCTAAGTTCATGTTGTCCAGATTGGTGAAGACGCCGGCGAAAGTCCAAAACAAACGGCCGGGAGTCAAACTAACAAGTGATTGTGGTCACAAAATGGATACCACTTCAGATACATCTTTAACATGTCGCCTACTAAAACATCATCCTCCTAATATGCAGTGTTGGGCAAGTTACTTTAAAAAAGTAACTAGTTAGTTACTTCTTCCAAAAAGTAACTAAATTACTTACTCAGTTACAAATTATAAAAGTAACTAGTTACTTCAGAAAGTAACTATTGCCTTACTTTCAAGTATTTTTAACAAACGACCTACACAAATCTAAACTATTTTAATGTTGCTGTGGGACAAAGTGAGACTAGCCTCCAATCAAATGCCATGTATGTAGATATTATAATTACTATGTTTATATAGTGGATCATACAAATAACACAATAGATGTTTTGGAACTTTTGATATGTATTGCCCCTCAACAGGCTACAACTGGGCAACATTAAATTATGCTTGTTAATCACTATACCAAAAATAAATAACAAATATATACCGATTGATTGATTGAACATTTTTATTAACAGATTGCAGAATGGGTACAGTACAGTACAGTACAGCTCAATACACACAATTGTTAAGGGGATGCAGACCAGAGAAAGACTTTCGTCTTGTTTACATCAGGGTCCCCCATTTTCAATTCATAATGACATACACAACATACAGATATACAGATATAAGAATCTAATCTAATCATCTAAACTAATCATGACAATTAAGACATACACTCTTTGTAGTGCAAATAAAAGAAAAAAACAGATGTGTCGTGTGTCTCTCACTCTCTTTCTGTATCTCTCTAGTTCTCTTCTCTAGTTCTCTCTAGTTCTCTCTCTCTCTGAGCACCTGAAGACGGGATGGGAATTGATAGGATTTTATCGATACGATTCCATTATTGATTCTGCTTATCGATTCGATTCTTTATCGATTCCCTTATCGATACCTGATCAATTTATAATTTAAATAAATAAATTGGAAATGCAGAACTAAGCTGGTTAGAATAACAACATGCAACTTGACATTTCTGATTGTCATTTATTGTTGAGCCCCCATGTCAGGGGCGACAGTGGCTCGGGAGGTAGAGCAGTCGTCCGGAGGTTCCCGGTTCGATTCCCACTCCTCCCGGGCAGCGTGTCGATGTGTCCTTGAGCAAGACACTTAACCCCTAACTGCTCCCGATGAGCAGGTTGGCACCTTGCATGGTTGCCTCCGCCGTCGTTGTGTGAATGGGTAAAATGTAAGGAACAAATTGTAAAGTGCTTTGGATAAAAGCGCTATATAAAAAAGCAGCCATTTACCATGTCAGAAAAATACAAAAACTGTAAAAAATAAAACATTAACTATAGCCTACACTTAAATAAAATAATGTATTTGAGATTCTCTTAAAATGTATTTATTTTTTTATTCTTAAACTAATTTAATCTATTGAATAACAGGTCGTTATTCCTCTGACTTCTGTCTCACACACACACACACACAGAGCTCACGGGAGCCACACGGTTCCAGGCATCGGCCAATTAGGAACCGGTTCCCAATGGGAACCGGTTTTCGATTCCCATCCCTACTGAAGACTGTGCTATTAAACCAGGAAGTGCAGCACTATGTTGATAAGGCTGTCAGCAGTAGAGCCTCCACTACTGTAGTGCCCTGCGCTGCAACACAAGAGTGAACAAAAAACTCTCATGGACCGTCTCTCATTGACTGACTCGCTTGTGTTGTTTGTTGGATTCGTTTTGGATTATTTGGGCTTGGCAAACAAATTATCAAATGTACACAGACCCGCGGTCTCTTGTTGACTGACTCGCTTGTGTTTTCGTTGTGTGTGTCCGACTATGCATGCTTTCGAACACCCGCCCAACTCTACTTCTGATTGGCTTACCATGAAATTGTACTCAACCTCAGCCAATCGTCAGCATGTATGTGCTTGTCTCGCGCACTGCCCACTAACCAAGGAAGAACAGTTAAAAAAAAGTATTGCCTCTCGGCGCAGAGATCTAGTTGGTCTGATGAAAAAAACTGCTTCAATCATAGTAACGCGCAGCATTTTCTGGCAGTAACGATAACAGCGTTATTAAGATTGGAAGAGATTACTCGTTACTGAAAAAAGTAACGCCGTTATTTATAACGCCGTTGTAAAGGCAATCCTACTAACCACAGTTGCCTTGAGGCTCCAGGTAATGCGTTGTTAGTCCGACACGCTCCGAATTGGAGTCCAAAAGAAAAGATGACGCTGATCCGATGTACTTTGTCAAAACAAACGGGATCTATTGGAAAGCGAGCCCCAATAGCTGCCTACCACTATAAACAAACAAAAAGGGTTTTGTAAATGAACGTAAACTGTCAATCAAGTGCAAATTGAGTGCGGTCAAAAACTATATGGTACCGCTCTACCTGGGCCTACCTGAACTCTAAACTACCTGCCATGTTATAGGAGTGGTTAGGGGGAACGTGGGAAAAAAAGGGAGTTAACCAGGTAAGACTCCATCTTGGAATTCATTATGACATTAATAAACAAAAAGCATGAATACCATAATAAACTATATGTCTAATGGGGCAATAAAGATACAATTTATCATCATAGGATTTGGCTCCTACAGCCGTTATTCCCATCACTGCTGGTCCCAGTGGTAGGGTTTCTCTCCTATATGAATTCATTGGTGAGAGTTTCTCTCCTGTATGAATGTGCTGGTGTGTCTTTAAATTGAATGATCGAATGAAATGTTTCGTTCACTGTCTTTAGGGCTTCTCTCCTGTATGAATGCACTGGTGTGTCTTTAAGTGTCTATTTTGACTGAAGCTCTTCTCACACTGGTCACATTCATAGGGCTTCTCTCCTGTATGAATGCGCTGGTGTGTCTTTAAGTGGTCATATCTACTGAAGCTCTTCTCACACTGGTCACAGTTATAGGGCTTCTCTCCTGTATGAATGCGCTGGTGTGTCTTTAAGCCTCCAGAGTTACTGAAGCTCTTCTCACACTGGTCACAGTTATAGGGCTTCTCTCCTGTATGAATGCGCTGGTGAATCTTTAAGTGTCCAGAGCTACTGAAGCTCTTCTCACACTGGTCACAGTTATAGGGCTTCTCTCCTGTATGAATGCGCTGGTGTTCCTTTAAGTCTCCGGAGGTTCTGAAGCTCTTCTCACACTGGTCACAGTTATAGGGCTTCTCTCCTGTATGAATGCGCTGGTGTTCCTTTAAGTGTCCAGACTGACTGAAGCTCTTCTCACACTGGTCACAGTTATAGGGCTTCTCTCCTGTATGAATGCGCTGGTGTTCCTTTAAGTTTCCAGACTGACTGAAGCTCTTCTTACACTGGTCACAGTTATAGGGCTTCTCTCCTGTATGAATGCGCTGGTGTTCCTTTAAGTTTCCAGACTGACTGAAGCTCTTCTCACACTGGTCACAGTTATAGGGCTTCTGTCCTGTATGAATGCGCTGGTGAATCTTTAAGCCTCCAGAGTTACTGAAGCTCTTCTCACACTGGTCACAGTTATAGGGCTTCTCTCCTGTATGAATGCGCTGGTGTATCTTTAATTCTGCAGAGGTCTTGAAGCTCTTCTCACACTGGTCACAGTTATAGGGCTTCTCTCCTGTATGAATGCGCTGGTGTTCCTTTAAGTGTCCAGACTGACTGAAGCTCTTCTCACACTGGTCACAGTTATAGGGCTTCTCTCCTGTATGAATGCGCTGGTGTTCCTTTAAGTTTCCAGAGGTACTGAAGCTCTTCTCACACTGGTCACACTTATAGGGCTTCTCTCCTGTATGAATGCGCTGGTGTTCCTTTAAGTTTCCAGAGATACTGAAGCTCTTCTCACACTGGTCACAGTTATAGGGCTTCTCTCCTGTATGAATGCGCTGGTGTATTTTTAATTCTGCAGAGGTCTTGAAGCTCTTCTCACACTGGTCACAGTTATAGGGCTTCTCTCCTGTATGAATGCGTTGGTGTGTCTTTAAGTTTCCAAAGGTACTGAAGCTCTTCTCACACTGGTCACAGTTATAGGGCTTCTCTCCTGTATGAATGCGCTGGTGTTGCTTTAAGTTTCCAGAGCTACTGAAGCTCTTCTCACACTGGTCACAGTTATAGGGCTTCTCTCCTGTATGAATGCGCTGGTGTATCTTTAATTCTGCAGCGGTCTTGAAGCTCTTCTCACACTGGTCACAGTTATAGGGCTTCTGTCCTGTATGAATGTGCTGGTGTGTCTTTAAGTTTCCAAAGGTACTGAAGCTCTTCTCACACTGGTCACAGTTATAGGGCTTCTCCCCTTTATGAATACGCTGGTGTATTAGAAAAGTGGACTTATTGATAAAGCTCTTTCCACACTGGTCACAGCAGTGAGGCCTTGACTCGTTCATATCTCTGCTTGTTGTTGGGGAGCAATGCAGCAATTGTACCTGGAGAAGAGAGAAGTACACCAATGAAGAGTTCAGATCTTGTGTTTTGCATTCGTCCAGTTTGTATTTCTCAAGTACTAAAAATGTTTTATCCTCCAAATTTAGCCAAAGAGTAGCCTATTGATCATTCGTTTGTAATATGTTCATCAGATCAAGATCATGAATTAAGATTTTTGCCTGTTTCTTTCAACAGTCTTATAGTATCCAGCATATTGCCACCCTATAACCTTTCAGTCTGCCCAGCACCAAGACAACTGTTGGCATTACAGCCTTGATGCTGCTAGTTAATCATGTTGTGGCCTATGTGTGGCCTATGGCTGAAAGGCAAAGGAGGAAAGACATGTTACCTTTTTCTGTTGATTTGGTCATCTGTCTGTCATAGTAGTTACCTCTGTGCCCATTAGGGTGGTCCTTAAAATTGAAGGTTGGAAAGTCTAAGCTCCAACCTGCAGAATCCGTTATAGTAGTCAAGAAAACCTCTCCTGGTGAATGTTTTCCTCAATCTGACAACATTTACAGCTCCCTCATCAACCTACGAGTTTCATCCCGAGGATCCCAGAGTAGAGTGGGCCATTCTTTTGTGCCAATATGGATTTGAAGGAAATCTTAACATGAGGGGTGTCTAACATGTGTGTTTTTGTGGGGAATTCAAATATTGGCTTATTTATCGGATGGGATAACTCTAACCTACATCATTTTGAATTTCAAAATGGGCGATTTAAAAAATGTTAACCCCTTGGCCAGACATGGGTGCCAACATGAATCTGAAGGAGATCCCATCATGCAAGGTGTCTAAATTACGTGTTTCCTAATGGGAAATTAAATTATGAGTTCATTTTGGGGATAGGATAACTCTAACCTACATAATCTTGTATTTCTAAAAGGTATGGCCCGCTCTACTCTGGGATCCTCAGGGTGAAACTTAAAGGTTGATGAGGGGGGGGGGGGGGGATTCTCCAGGAGAGTTTTCTTGACTACCATAACGGATTATGGGGGTTGGAGCTTAAAATAAATGAATAACAAAATTAACCCATCACGAAGGACCACCCTAGTGCCCATTAGGGGTGTAACAGTACACGTATCCGTACTGAACCGTTTCAGTACTGGACCTTCGGTTCAGTACGCGCTGTGTACCGAACGAATGCAACGGTATGTTCGTGCAGAACTTCTTTTTGCGTGCAGAATTTTATTCAAAACTCCAAGTTCACCCCTTCTCAAAATATAACTTGCGCAAAGGGCCTGATGTTCGTTCAGCCCATGCACAACAGAGATTACCTGTAATTTAGCATAGCCTCATAGTGTGGCGAACGCGCACACACACGTACACACACCCTCTCTCTGTGCGTGAGGAGGATTGGTGATAGATTGAGAAGGGGCCGTCTCTCGTAGATCAAATTAATGATGGTTTGCGGCATATAAAAATGGACATTCATACACAGCAACGCGCCTCCAAACAAGGTGTGATAAACATGAATTTATATATTTTCCTTAGCATGAAACAGGAAATAGTATTTACCATTAGGGACCTGCATGACGCTTCTTTCTCTATTCAATAACGTTTTACCCTGAGGGATGGTGGTCACGGTTGTTGTTGTATTCAGTTCAATGTCTCCAATGTGTCTCCTATCCGTCATGCAGCGCATTCAGGCTCACATCATTTTCTTTTTTTAACAAGTCGATTATTAATTTACTGCATCACCCCTGAGGGGGACATGGAAAGCCAAATAAATAAACTTAAACTTTTCCCCACTGTACCGAAAACATGTACCGAACCGTGACTTCAAAACCGAGGTACGTACCGAACCGTGGTTTTTGTGTACAGTTACACTAGGGCTGGGCGATAAAACGATAACGATAACTATCGCGATAAATTATTTCCTCGAAATAAACATGAAACGTGGTCGCAAAGTTTCGATATCGATTTTCCAAGCTTGGATATGAGCACACGCACTAACAACCAATCAGTGAAGGAGATGGCCGAGAGCGAAGGAGACCCGGAAGGAGACCCAGAGGTAGGACTCACTCAACAACAAGGCTTGCTAGGCTAATTAGCTTGCACGGCGCTGTTTTATATATTTACGTGCCGAGTATGTGTGTGGCGTGAATTCTGAGGCCACGTTTATAGTAGTGTGGGGTATACAGTGGACGTCGTTTCAATATATTGTGGCGGAAGAGAGTATTTTAGTGTCATATTTAGCACATTGTCATGGAATACACGCTTAGAAACAACAGGCTGGCTAGGATAACTAGCTTGCACGGCGCTGTTTTATATATTTACGTGCCGAGTATGTGTGTGGCGTGAATTCTGAGGCCACGTTTATAGTAGTGTGGGGTATACAGTGGATGCCGTTTCAATATATTGTGGCGGAAGAGAGTATTTTAGTGTCATATTTATTACATTGTCATGAGATACTCCGCTTGTCGGCTAACTGCTAACGTGCGCGGACTGATGACGACATCAACTCGACTCGAGACATTCGCAGCAGCATAAGAAGTTAATTAAACTTGACAGACATTATATCGACGATAATTATCGATATCGAGTTATATGAAAATAATTTTATCGCGATAACGTTTTTGGTCATATCGCCCAGCCCTACGTTACACCCCTAGTGCCCATGTGAAATAAGGTGTGAACTAACTAAGTTATTTAGATCTATTATATGTATGTTGATCTGATAAACATATTACAAACAAATGTACTCTTTACAGCTACATAGATAAAAATGTGTCTCTTTACAGCTACAAAATCTTCTTCAGAGGTAGCTTCCGGTATCGGGAGAAATGTAATTGAACAAAAGGCTGGGAAATAATTTAGTTGACTATCCCTTTAATCCTCTAGAGCTCCGCCTCCCTAAGAAATGTCACTATTTTCTTTTTTACATAATATGAAACTACAGGTTCATACCTTCAAAATAAGCCATCAATTGTAACATTCGAGCCGATAGTTTTTAATCAATGTCCTATGAAACATTCTGGTCAAATCCTTACCAAGTCGGGGCACAGCGGTTTGAAAGGATTCAGTGAATTCACCAATTTGATAAAAGAACTACACTCCCTCCCAGAATGCAATGTCAATGTCAATGTCACTAGATCAATTCACACCTGGAACAAAGGCCCAGTTTATAGTCCGTTGTTCCTTTTGTTATTCCAATGACTGGGCCCAGGCAGGCCAGGCAGACACACACTTTGATTTGATGCCATGTACACACACTAGATAGATCGAGGTTTACCTGAATACATTAGACAGGGTTCTACGCTAACCTTTTTCCCAAGGAGCACATGTGCTCCTAAATGAAAAAATTTAGGAGCACACAAAATTATTTAGGAGCAAAGTGAAAATATTTCAAGTAACAGAGTTAAATTTTTTTTCCAAAAATAAATGTATATTTGTACTGTGCGTGTATGTGCAAACGGGAACGGGACACACATCTGTGCAATAGCACATACCACCAAAGTCACTGGCCCACTGTGTGTGTGTATCTGCGTGTGCAAACGGGAATGGGACACAGACATTTGAACTATTAAGTGATTAATGCCTACTGTGGCAAAGTTGTAGCCAACAACTAGGCCTAATAAAAAAGGCAGTGACATTAAACAGACAAAAAACACAAAAGGAGACTGGCATTACCACCAGGGCCATCAGTAGAGGGGACTGTAAGGTGCCTTTTCGGTATACTACCTTTGCTAAAACTGTGTTCTCTGTAACCCTTAGGAGTCTAACCTCAAGAGCTCCTCCTCCTGAGAATTTTCCCTTTTTTTTGTTACATAATATGAAACTACAGGTTCATACCTTCAAAATAAGCCATCAATTGTAAAATTCGAGCCGATAGTTTTCAATCAATGTCCTATCAAACATTCTGGTAAAATCCTAACTACATTCCAGGACAGGAGTTGGAAAGGATCCAAGGTCATTCAGCTATCTGATGAAAAAACTACACTCCCAGAATTCAATGTGATCAATGTCACTAGACTAATTCACACCTGGAACACCTAGAACAAAGGCCCAGTTTCTAGTCTGTCATTCCTTTGTCATTCCAATGGCTGGACTCAGCAGGAGGCCTAGCCCTAGAGTGACACACAAGCTAGATAGCATATTATTTGACCATGCCTAAAACATGTAAGGGATAATGTATAGCTACGAGGTCATTGTCGCAAAATAATTGACCGACAGAGTTTAAAATACTGAGGCGCCTCGCAGAGGTGTTTTAAACGTCAGTAAAAGGTCAATTATTTTGCGACAATGACAGAGTATAGGTAGGGATGCCCCGATCACGTTTTTTGCCACCGATACCGATCACCGATCGTCGTGAGCCATATCGGCCGATACCGATCCGATACCGATCGTTTTTGATTAAAAAGAAATTAAAAATTATTTTATATAAATTTTTTTTTTTTTTTTTTTATAAAATATATATATTATATAATTAGACTTGTACTTGTATTATCTGCGAGACATCGCCACCACGCAACAAGTCAAAATGCTCGCTATCTCCACTGTCTGTGTGTACATACTATGCTTTGATCAAATCACATTCGGCTCTGCAGATTTACCCTAGGCTCTGCAGATATACCCTACTCCCTCAGCTATCCCCGTTAATGACTGCGACGCAAGCCGGGCTTCGAATATGCATCGAATGAGTGTTATAAGACATTGATATCAGGAGCTGTCTGTAGCTACTGCTAGCCGGAAATATAACGTTAAGACAACGCCTCAGTGAACTATTTAGTTGAATGGGACATTTCGTTTTGAACAGTGAGCTAAGCTAACGTGAGCTAACAGAGGTAACATACACTAGTACTAGATAACTAGACTATTGCTGGAGCATTTGTTGATATCAGGAGCTATCAGTAGCTAGCCGGCTAGATACCGTTCAGGTAGACAATGCCTCATCATGTATTAAACTAAAAGTGAATAGTTGACTGGGTCATTTTGTAGCGGTAGCTAACGTTAGCTCATGGAGGTCCCGTCCCACTAGACTAGACTAGACCCGTGTTTACATGCGTGCGGGAGGAGCTGGAGGAGGAGCAGACGCGCAGCACTGTGTGCAGCTCCCGGTGTCTGAGACAGAACTCAGCGAGTGAGATCTGTTTTGACGATCGGCGAAAATAAAACAGTAACGATAGCTAGGTAGCTAACGTTAGCTCAGGTCGAATGCACTATCTAGACTCAGCATTACAAACTCTACACGGGTACGGGCGGGGCTAGGGAGGAGGAGCAGTTTGCAGGTCCTGTGCGTCTGAGACAAGCGAGTGAGATATCCACTTGATCAGTTTCCGCGATCGGCGAATATGACTCATTATCGGAATTCCCCGATCGCATATTTATACTGATTATCGGCCGATAACGATCGGTGGCCGATCGATCGGGGCATCCCTAAGTATAGGCTATACATTATCCCGCTTATTACATGGCTAACTTACTAACAATATACCTAATTCATTTTACACCATCGACAAGACGAGATCAAATGCAGACGCAGTTCTGTTCCGTCGCTCCCGCTGTCATCGCCGGCAGCTTCGCCAGCAGCCAGCAGGTCTGTGGTCTGATTGCACTGATGTCAGTGGGCTTGATTGGTCCAGCTGCGCACAGCGGTCATTATTGCTCGGCAGAGGTCCGTTATCGAGTAATATCGGACCTCTGGCGAGCACTATTGACCAATCACAATCAAGCATTTCGGTGAATGTTAAAACGCCATGTAATAATTAACATTAAAATGTACCAAAAAAAAGTTATGGGGGGGGCATGATATAAGAGCAACTTTGGTGGACCATGTCATCAACCATGGCCTGACTATGAGGGATGCTGGGCAGAGAGTCCACCCTAATCTAAGCTGCATCACAGTGGCATCCATAATAAGAACATTCCAACTGGAAAACAGGTATGTCTTCACCTCTCTACTTTCTACTCTACTCAGATGGTATTTACAGTACTGTACAATATCACATTACCATGTACTGTATTGCAGGGTGCTAATGCCCCTTTTGCAGCATACCATGATTACTTATATTGAGATGTTTCAGTACAGTGGATGGTACAGTATATACAGTAAAGTACAGTATATATAGTACTGTAAGAAAAAGAAGCAAACCAATAACAATTTGTGGTTGTATTTCTCTAGAATGACTAGAAGACCTTCTGGGGTGGACACCAAGCATGTTCACACAACAGCAGGAACTTGCTGCACAGCCGCATGAATTTATTTTCATTGATGAGGCTGGATTCAACCTAAGCCAAACAAGACAAATTCAAATCCAACCCTAACTAACCTTACTGTCATGCACTTGTCCTAATAAACTAACCTACACTGTAGCACTCAACACTTTGATGAACATTGTTACTCAGCTGAGTTGTGCCCTTCCTGATGACTTGTCGTACAGAACTTGTAAGTCGCTTTGGATAAAAGCGTCAGCTAAATGACTAGATGTAAATGTAAGACGACGGGGTCGTAATATAATTGGCCAAAGGGCAATTGTGCACGTCCCGGGGCAGCGCGGGGGAAATATCACATTGTGTGCCGCCATAAGCCTTCAGGGTATTCTTGTTTACCAGAGAGGAAATCCGGTACAAGAATCTAGTTCGTTGGTTGACGAAAGATTTGCCTCTAGGATGAAACCTAGGTATGTAATTTCATCTTTCCTTGTGACAATATTGTCAATATTGTCACCCACTGAAGCCGTACAGAAGACTGTACAAGAAATTCCTTCTGTAATGTACTGATTTCTTTTGATTTCTCTGTTTGATTGTTTTGTTTTGTTTGGCTTTGGCAATGTAAACGTATGTTTCCCATGTCAATAAAGCCCATTTGAATTGAGAGAGAGAGAGAGAGAGAGAGCGAGAGTGTGTGTGTGTGTGCGCGCGCGCATACGTGCTTATGCATGTGTGTGCATGTGTGTCCACGGATGTGCGCTTGCCATAGTGATTGATGACACTTCACAGGCATGTCTTTAGTAGGTTAGAAAGCGACCTGGGTTCTCAGACAGCGAGAGAGAGAGAGAGAGAGAGAGAGAGAGAGAGAGAGAGAGAGAGAGAGAGAGAGAGAGAGAGAGAGAGACGACGTCATCTTTCCTTCACAAAGCTGTCAACTAGTAGTTCACGTAGCCTGCTTGAATGAACTGTGAGAGATAATTCTTAACTCGTATACATACACACGCACTCTGTCTCTGCCATACAGTAGTTAATGTTTTAGTGCGACGTGGGTATATACACGGGCGAGGATGAAAAGCATGTTAGACTACTTTTAATTCATAAGTTAACGTTCCGTCGGTCCACGTGTATTCACGAGAATGATAATAATAATAATAATAATGTTTAAACCTCTTCAGATTAACCTCTTCACAGGTACATTTATGCATATGTACTGGGAATGCCCTCCTGTTGTGATTTTTTGGGAAAATGTAACATATCAGCTCTCAGACATTTTCTCTCTAACCATACCTGTATCTCCTTCTGTACTATTACTGAATGATCTCTCTAAATTACCGACCTCTATACAGGTGAAAAAACTAATTTTGGCCGGCCTCACAGCCGCAAAAAAATGTATTGCCTCACGTTGGTTTCATCCAGATAGACTCTGTCCAAAGGTATGGTTTCTCACCTACCTTGACGTGATCTATTTGGAGATATCCACGGCACGTGTTATAGGGGTTAGGGAATCTGATATCGTAATTTGGTTGGCTACAGTGGCAAAGTTGAGGGAACGCATATAAGTTTGGAAATGTTTGTTTAGATTCTTGTTTTTTTTTTTTTTCTTTTTTTTTGCTGAGTGATGTATTGTGATGTATTATGAGTGTGACTCATGTTGAGGTCCTGGGGTGAGCGGGGGGAGGGGGGGGGGGGGGGGAAGAGAACGAGCGAGTGTCCATGTTAGGATGATCACTGTACAGTTGTATCAGTAGTTGTCTTGTCATGTGGTGTTGAGTAAGTCTTTTTATGTATTGTTGTTGTTGTATTGTGATATGTTTTGTTTCATGTTGGAAAAAATAAAATAAAATAAAAATATTTGATCAAAAAAAAGATTAACCTCTTCAGATTATATTATCAACGACAGACAGCGACAATGTGGGAAACACAATCCCTCCCCCTCTCGCTCTGAAGAATATGCATATTAGATCACTCAGTGATTTAACACCTATGCGCTGTTTGTGTGTGCGCGCGTGCATGTACGTGACGCGTTGTAGTTCCGTGAATACACTAGATAATTTAGAACTATACAATTTAGCAAGAATTAAACATATTTACAAGTCATATTACGTTTAGCAAGTAAGGAGACATATAGATTACATGTCAAAGCACTCGAAATTGTAATTTTTCTATTTTTACAGATTTCTGAAAAGCGCGACTTCCTGAGCATTTCTGAGACATTCTAAATCCTTTTGTCCTCCGCCTACGGGTTCAAAAAGCCCTGTCGACTTCAGAGAGTTCTACTGGAATAGCCTACCAGTTGTGATTAGAGAGTGCCCCACATAGTCCATGTTCAAGACCCATCTTAAACTGCATCTTAAGGCAAACCAGAACTGTGATCATTTTTAATCTGATTTAGTTTATGTAACTTGTTTCATGTTTTTATTGTTGTTTTTATCATTGATTGTCACAATGCTTTACCCTAAGCAGGCTATTTATTTATTGAAAGAGTTTTGCTGTCTCCTGGTGTAAATTAGCTCTTGCTACAACCCTGCATGTTTACATTTTGTATTTTGTACTTGATGTTCATTAACATGTGCTGTCCCTATCAAATAAACTATCAAATCAAACTACTGCTACAAAAGTAACAGTCACTTAACTTTAGCTTTTGCCCCTTTTATGCATACAATGCCTATGTTTTGGCTAATGTTGCTCTTTTAGAAAAATAATCCTTTCAGGGTTGCCTATTGAAATACTGTACACCTCCAGTACAGAAACATTGTTTATGAGTTTGCGTGTCAGGTAGACCATTGATCAATTAAGTCAATTACGTCACACCGCTTTCACCCACCTCTGCTGTTGATAACGCTAGCCAAGTTAGCTGTACACACACATTATGACACAAACACATGCACAGTGGGCCAGTGACTTTGGTGTAGGGGTGTAACAATGCATCGCAATGCATCGATCCTAAGGGGAAAATTCAACTGCATCGATTTGAAAATGTTAGAATCGATTATCGCAATTTTAATGTGTACACAGTGTTATGTTATTGTCATACAGCCAACACAACGACATACGCTACTGCATCAATGTTATGATTAACAAAGCAAGGCATTCGTTTTGTTGCATTAACGTTATATTACTATTGCTATCGATAAATCTAGGTGTTCTAAAATCTATTGCTATTGGTAAGACTAGAATAAGTTACTGTCTCGGAAAACTCGCATATCGCAATGGCGGACATTCAGGAAGTAAAATAGCTAATGAGAGCTTCCGATTGGTCATTTCCTTTATTTCCCTTGAAACCAGTCACGTCACTCTACTGTGATTGGACCGTTGGCTTGAGTGCAATGTGGGACTTGTCGTTTTTTAACGATTTATCAGCGGAGGAAAAAAAAGCACGACTGAGGCTGTAATCTTCACTCGCACACCGTGTGAGTAATTGATTTTTCCGGTTCGCACACACATATTTCTAGGGGCATATGCAAGCAATATGGTCCCACTGTAGAGCCCTGTTAGATATATAATAGTATAGTAATATAATATCATAGATAGATAGATAGATAGATAGATAGATAGATAGATAGATAGATAGATAGATAGATAGATAGATAGATAGATAGATAGATAGATAGATAGATAGATAGAGACAACGTCATCTTTCCTTCACAAAGCTGTCAACTAGTAGTTCACGTAGCCTGCTTGAATGAACTGCGAGAGATAATTCATAACTTGTATACATACACACGCACTCTGTCTCTGCCATACAGTAGTTAATGTTTTAGTGCGACGTGGGCATGGCCGCCTAGTTATAGTTGAAAGTGGGGGTGCAAGAATATAATTTTTATTAAATTTTTTGTTTAATTATAAAAACTTTTTTTTTTTTTTTTTGACAGGCACGGGGTGGTTTGGAGGGGGTCCGGCAGACTTTTTTTTAAATGTAATGAACCTGTACGTGCAATTTCCTGCAATATAGAGCCTTCAATCTTGACCAATAAAGCTGCTCTTTTCACTATAAAACTCAGTTCATATTGCAGTATGATAGCCAATTACTATAATAATAATATATTATACTGTATATACACTGTATATTGATTTTTCGCTCATTCATTTTTATTAAATCAATCTCCTTTCAAATAGGCCAAGTTTTTAATAAGAAAGAGAAAAAAGATATATTTCCATTACCTGTAAATCTTGTGTCTCTTTCTCTCCTTCTCTGCCTCCTCCCTGAGTCTGCAGTGCACAATCATGACATCGGTCTCAAAAAAAAAAAAAAAAAAAAAAAGTAAAAAAAGAAAATGGAGGCCCCTCGTCACTATAGGCCCACGGGCCGCGGCCGTCGTTAATCCGGCCCTGCTCGTCTGCCATATAGATAGCGATAGCGTTAACGTTTGGAAATGAAGTCAACGTCATCCAGCTGAGCTCACACCACATATCTAGATAAAGTTAGCTAGCGGCTAGCACTAAAGCTAACGCCAACGAGAGAGGGAAACGTTATTATTATTTATTCGAGGAAACCGTATGACCAGATCGCAATTCGGGACCGTGAAACACTTTTATGTATTGCGTGGTAGAACCGTAGAAGTTCTACTACCACTCAATAGTAACTTATGTCTAACATAATCCTTTTATTTGAACAACTTACTGGAAAAGCCTGCCTGCCTGCCTGCCACCAATATTATGACACACTCTGTGGGCTTTGATATTTACACTGACTGCTGCAGCCAGACTGCAGCGCTGTGAGGCAGTGAGCCAAGGTCTACGCGCTGGAGATGGGAAGAACTGGATCAAACCATAATGGGGCAGGGGGGGGGGGGGGGGGGGGTTCGCAATCTTTGGAAACTTAAAAACGTGTTATTAAGTGTCATTGCGTATTATTAATTTGATTGAAATTACGTAATTATGGTTAGATTTATATATTGGGGGGGGGTATATCATATTTTTCATATGATCAAAAAGTGGTGGAGCAAGATCATATCCTTGCTCCCCCAAGTTCAATAGTCATAGAGCAGCTGCATCGCGTGCTCTTATGCGCAGGCGTCTATGGACGTGGGTATATACACGGGCGGGGAGAGAGAAAGAATGAAAGAGAGAAAGAAAGAATGAAAGAGAGAGATACAAAGATATAGACAGAGAGAGAGACATTTATAATAATTATTATAAGTATTATTATTAAATAGAATAATTTTCTATAGGCTTGCCGTGGTAGTCAGTGATACTGGTGTCATTCTGTGTTCAGGCATTCACTGAGTAAATTAATTGCCTAGTGCCCCTTTAATAACTTATAGGCTTGGTAAGTTTCAGTTTCACTTCTAGAGAGGATTTAACTTCACAAGACTGAATACTAGAGAACAGATGACATGTTACAACAATGGCAGAGGATTATTTGGATTTAAACACAGTAGCAGTTCAACTGGAGAGGAGCTCAGATGATCAGTAAAAGTCCGGAAAAGTATGTAAGCTATTGCTTTTTTCCCCTCTTATCAGCTGTGAGAGAATGTCCGCTCCGCACGCAGGATAGTTGGCGTGTGTGTTCGTGACACACACAAACACAACAACTGCAAAAAGTCGAGTCCCGTGGATATTATTGCAAGAGATAATTCATACATATTATGAAAAGCCAATCTGTCGTTTAGAATTTGGATGGGGGGTAGGCTCTGATACCTCTCACCTCTGCGGGGTCTAACACATTTTCACAGCACACACGCCGCTCTTGTGTGTGTGCGCACCAGCGTTTCCGTTAGCCGGTAATTACCGGTATTTGACCGGCAAAATCTGTTGAAGTCCGACATATTTAATCTCTCCGGTCTTAATGTCCGGTGAAAATAATTCCCTGAGTCTAAGCACAATTTGATTATTTGAATTGTATTAAAATAGGCTAAAATTAAATAGCCTATGCGATGAACGAAACGATCATTACATTTGTTTCCTCGTTGCTTCTAATAATGACAACAACGTTGTCAGCGAGAGCTTAGTGCTGGGTGTGCGAACTTTTGTGAAGCTGCAGAGCCGGAGCAGCAGCAGCACAATGCAGTATTCCATCAGTACTCCAATTCAGCCATTTTCAATTCAATGTTGGGTGGGGGGCGCTGTTGTGCGGTTCCCAGAAAAGAGCCAATAACAGCTGAATCAGCTGCTCTGCAGCGCCATACTCTTTGCAAATAAGTCGGTGCGAGGTGGAGAGAGTCGTCACGCAAACCTGCACGATAATGTTGCCGTCTCTCTCTGCCAAATTTCTCAGTTGATATAATTAATACAAATGTCCAATATAACGGAATTCGTTAGCTCATAAAAATGTGATTATAACAGACTGTTGTTTATTAATGTCGGGCGACTGCCCACAGACACCTATTTGATTTAAAGTCGGCAGCAGCACGAGTCTCGGGACTTATTTTATTTTGAATATAATGACTTTATACGCAAAAATAGCCTAGTTTTAAGTAAAAATATTATAAATCTACATGCCTTGATGATGTCATTCTTTTGTTTTGTTGTCATTCTTTTGCCTATCAATTGTTTTTAAGCTCAATAAACTCTGACCGGAAATTCTGTCATTTGACCGGTAGATTGAAATCTACCGGACACTGAGGCCGGCAACAATTTTTTCTAATGGAAACCCTGGTGCGCACGTGCGTGTATGTGCGTTTCTTGACGTGATGTAGTTCTCTGGCAAACTGAGATAATTACAATCATACCATCTAGCAAGAATTAAACATATTTACAAGTCGTATTAAGTTTAGCAAGTAAGGAGACATATATATAACATCTAAAAGCACTCGAAAATGTCATTTTTGTATTTTTACCGATTTCTGAAAAGAGGTACTTTTTGAGCATTTGGGAGAAATTCTAAATCCTTTTGTTCTCCGCCCACGGGTGCAAACAGGACTTTCGACCATACCCGTCAACAGTCCCGTTTTCCCGGGATTGTACTGTATTTCAATCTTCTTCACGCCCTGTTCACGGTTCACGGAATTAGAACGTTTAAAAAAAAAAAAAAAAAAAAAAAAAAAATTTACTCAAAATATATTGGGTCGCACCTAAATCGGCAGGGTCGGTCGGCAACCGGAAACAAACCATTATTTGTTTTAGGCCTAAGTGGTTGCCTAGTGGAGATTTACAGTAGGATTCACTGACTGTACACTGTAAGAAAAAAAGCTGCAAAAAAACTAAATGTCGGGCATCAATGGTTTCCAAATACTGTCAAATTATAGTAAAATCAAATACATTTAAAGATTACAACCTTTATTTAATGGTTAATATTTTGATAAAAGGTAATTTACTGTATTTTTATAGCATTTACACTTAAAGTAGGAAAACAAAAGTAATCTGTAAAATAATACAGTGAATTTCCTTAATACAGGTTTTGACCAGCAGATGGCAGCGACGAGGCAGCTCCATTGGGAGGGGGCGGGGCCGGGGCAAAAATTTGCAAGTTTTTTCTCCTGCCAATGTTGACAGCTATGCTTTCGACTCCCAAGGGTTAACACATTGGGTGCCACGCCCCTTCCGGGAAGTTCATAGGCTCATGCCACCCATTAACCCCATGTAATCGGTCACCTTGTTTGTACAGCTAAACCTATATTTTATATTATAGCTATGGATCCAATATCATTGTCAATTGACAGTATGAACCTTCTGTTCAATATGCCATAAAGAAATATTTTTCCATCGATACGTTCCCGTTTTATACCGTGGTGAATATGAGTGTTATATCGGAATGATCTGGGCTAATTCCTGTGATGCTATTTAGAAGGCGCAATGCTAATAACGTTAAATCCATTGGCGTTTCGTCCCTACACACGCTACAGTTAAAAATCCAAATGCATATGATCGGTATTATGTTCCATCATGAATGCATGAAAGGGGGGGCGGGGGGGTCGTTTGTGATTAATTGATTGCCAATAACGGCATTCGTTATTACCACAACATACACTGAACTGGGGTATGGCTATGAAATCCTTGCACGATCAAGCTGAAATTTACGTCAAATTGCTCTTACCTTTGGCCGGTTGGATTCCAAAAAGAATTTTCCAATTACTTGATCGCCATCTGGTAGATCATAAGTCCATTTGGCACACGCCATAACGCTATACAGCATAATGAATCCGGTGTCCCAAAAAGTATTCCATGCGATCTGGTGAAGCCCTCGCTTCAGGCTAACAGAAAATTCCGCCCGGAGCATTGTCAGTGTGACACCAGGTCTGCAACGGGGGTTACTGCATTCTCAAGACAGCGCCACTACCAGGATCTGGCCGGTACTGCACCTTCGGAGTCCCAATATGCCTTTTCCAGCCAAAATACAACTCTGTGACATGAAATAGGATATTAATATCTAAAAAAAGGAAAAACGAAACAGAAACGAGAATCTTCGTTTCCGGCACTCAACCGCTGGGCCACAGAAACGAGAATTCTCGTACTAGTTAACGTACTAAAAATAGAGATCAATGCCATATACAGACAACAATCGGAAATACAAATACGCAGCACAAGACAACAGCAGTACTCCCATGGTTCTAAACCTAGTCACCTATTAGCCATGCGATTAAGAATTAATGCAAAATGTGCAGATATAACTACCATTAGAGCACAACAAGTACTTGAAACAGACCCTGTAAAAATAAACGATACATTCAAAGAATTCTACTCCGACTTATATAAATCAGAAACGACCTTCGATCAAAACAAAATAGACACATATCTTAATCAAATTATTCTCCCTAAACTTTCAGAGGATGACGCTAAACAGTTAGAAACACCGATCACACTAGAGGAACTCAAGAAGGCCATAACCGCAATGCAAAGTGGTAAGGCTCCTGGAAGAGACGGTATCCCATCAGAAATGTACCTTTCTTGTTGGGACATAATTGGACCCTTATTACTAAATATGATCTTATACTCAGTCAAGGAGGGGAACTTCCATAAGAATGACAATATTGCACTCATAACAGTCCTCCTTAAAAAAGACAAAGACCCCAACGAGTGCGGTAGTTATAGACCTTTAAGCCTCCTCGGAACCGATATCAAACTGTACTCTAAGGTATTAGCCATCAGATTACAAAAGCATATGACGTCTTTAGTTCACCCGGACCAAACTGGCTTCATAAGAGGCCGCCTGATCACTGATAACATAAGACGAATACTGCACGTACTAGATGCCGACAAGGATGACACCATACCTAAGGCGATGCTGTCCCTGGATGCTATGAAAGCCTTTGACAGGCTGGAATGGTCGTATCTATGGGCAGTATTAGAAAGGATGGGGTTAGGAAAAGGATTCATTGATATGATTAAAGTATTATACAAAGACCCATCGGCCATGATTACAACAGGCACAATCATCTCCAAAATCTTTCCGGTATCACGCTCTGCCAGACAGGGTTGCCCTCTTAGTCCCGGACTATTCAATCTATCATTAGAGCCTTTAGCACAATATATAAGACAATCCCAATCCATAGAACCAATCGTAATCAAGGGCACACAACAAAAAATTTGTTTATATGCGGACGACGTAATATTGTTCATGCAAAACCCCAACACCACATTGCCTCATCTGCTCAAGTTGATTTGGTGATTTATCGGGATTTAAGATAAATTGGCCGAAGTCGGCTTTCCTTCCACTTAACACCCCTGCAAAAAAAGATTTAACCCTCCCAGGAGAGATACCGATGGTAAAACATTTTAGATGCTTGGGAGTGGAAATATTCCCCACCATAAGACAAACGGTGAAGCACAATTACACAAAAATCCAAAACAAAATCAAAGACGACCTTGATAGATGGGCAAAACTTAAAAACGCAGTACAAGCACGGATATCAATAGTTAAGATGGATGTACTACCTAGAATCAACTTCTTCAGTTCAATGCTACTGTTACCCCCTCCAGAGGGTTACTGGAAAAGATTACACTCCTCCACATACAAATTTATTTGGAATAACAAACCACCACGTATAAAAAGATCCACCGCACAGAGAAATAAAGCAGATGGTGGCATGGCATTTCCAGATTTTTTCCAATATTTTAAGGCGTACACATTAAGACCATTGACAACATGGTTTGACCCCCAAGCATTAGTATCCTGGAGAAAACTAGAAGAAAACATAGTAGCCCCACATAGACTGAAGGACATAGCATACACACTAAACTACCAATCAAGCACTGTGAACGGAAATTTGGCCCCATAATTACTCATGCGATCCGGATATGGCGTGAATCACAAAAAAATAATCCTAACCCACATAAATGGCACAATCATACTCCCTTATTCAATAACAATGCACTCTTAATTAAAAAACGACCTATAAGATTCCCTATATGGGAAGAGCAAGGCATACACTCATTAGGGGATGTTTTTAACAAACAGGGTTTTTGTAGTGATAAAGAAATACGCAAAAAATTTAATCTCACCAAGTCCACATGGCTTTTTTACATACAGTTACAGCTATGTTTGAAGTCTCACGGTGTTCCATTAGACATACCAATTGAACACCACAGATACCACAAATTCTTCTACGAAAGAGACATCGAGAGGTTTTGTTTCAGATTTTTATCATCAATTACTAACGTCCTCGTATGAAACCCTCCAACTAGACTCTGTCTGGAGGAGGGATATACCAGACCTGGAAAATGACTTTGATTGGCAAGGAGCCTGGGCAAATGTCCGACTTACATCAAGGAACCCGGATCATCAACAAATCAATCTTAACTATATTCACAGGACATACTTGACTCCTATAAGACTGTGCAGAATGGGGCTTAAACAAGACTCCAAATGCTCCCAATGTACAAATGGGGACGAAGGGACATTTATGCACATGTATTGGGACTGCCCACCAGTTAAGGCATTCTGGAAAGATGTGACCCAACAATTATCAAAACTCGTATCTTGGAATATACCTGTACACCCCTCGGTATTAATATTGAATGATGTTTTTGAGTTTGCAGTGAATCCACAGCTAAAGAGATTGGTTTTATCGGGTATCACAGTAGCTAAAAAGCTGATCGCATCACGCTGGTTTCAACCGGAAAAAATGTGCCGGAAAGTTTGGTTTCTTACATATCTCGATGTGATTTATCAAGAAATATCTACAGCAAGAATTCTGGGTCTCAATGAATCCAAAATGTCAATGTGGTTAGAAGTGGTGGAGAGAATAAAAGCTAGCTTATAATGGTAGTGTCTGGTTAGTTGCGAGGGATAGTGGAGGTACTTCCCAAGGTGGGGTCCGGGAGGGGGGGGGTTCGAGCTGGAGCATATGTGTGTAGGTTTTTAGATAACAGGTATTAGGGGTATATCTTATATAAGACAATTAACTAAAATGTGATCTCATTGGATGTGCTCTGACAATTAATGCTTGTATATCTTATCGTGTGTTGTCATGTTTGTTTATGTGTTTGTTTAAAAAATAATAAAATACAAAGAAACGAGAATTCTCGTGAACGGCAACCAAAGGTTTAATGCGCACGTTATCTGGTTAAGGTATGTACCTCGCGAGTGTTGTGAGCTCACGCCAGAATAAAGCTAAAGTTGAAGTTCAGCGTGCTAAACGTTAGTTTGCGAAGTTACCGTTAAGAAATGTATTTATTTCATGTGGGATCCAGTCTGCGATATTCTGATTGTTAAGTCGATGACGGAAAGTAAGTGCCCAGTTTGTTGTTGATCTGTTTATATCTCGCAAATGTAACCGTGTTCTGCGTGATTGACTGGAAGAGGTGCTACCCTCTTCACTGCCAAGCGACAGGTTTTTTATTTATTTTTTTTTTTTTATTATCTTATTCCCCCTCCTTTTTTACCATTTTTCTCCCATCCCACTGTTAGTCGTTATGCCAATTCCCAACCCCCTTCCTGGTTGTTGCGCACCCCCCCCCCCCTACTGTTGGTCCGGGAGGCCGGAGACTGTCACATGCTTTCCTCCGACGCATGTTCCATCGACCTAGCATACCGTGCGGCAAAGGGAACCGCTCCCGCCTACCTCCGGTCAATGGTCTCTAACTACACACCCTCAAGACCCCTACGCTCTGCATCTTCTGGCCGCCTCAGACCTACTCCTATCCAAGCTCTGGGAGGGTCATCAAAGAGAAGTCGCCTATTCTCAGTCCTTGCCCCACAATGGTGGAATGAACTACCCACCCCAGTTAGGACAGCCGAAACACGTCCAATCTTTCGCCGTCGACTAAAGACGCACTTCTTCAACCATTATCTGAATTTAAAAAAAAATATATATATATATATATCTAACCCTAACTAACCGTACTGTCATGCACTTGTCCTAATAAACTAACCTACACTGTAGCACTCAACACTTTGATGAACATTGTTGCTCAGCTGATAGTTGTGCCCTTCCTGATGGCTTGTCGTACAGAACTTGTAAGTCGCTTTGGATAAAAGCATCAGCTAAATGACTAAATGTAAATGTAAAATGTGCAGCCAGCCTGGCAGCGCAGATTCTCACCGGGAGAGTGTAACGTGTGGAAGGTCGCACTACCTTTATCCAGATCCTACCCTCGCTGAGCAGGCGCCCCGACCGAACTGTAGGGGTCGCTGTCCACAATGCCCAGGACCCACCCACGGCTCCCCTCCCCCTAACTCAGCCAAACAAGTTAGTATAGCAATCAGCCTGAGCCAAGGCAATGCTGACTCTCCGGGAGTCGAGACCGCAGCCTCTTGCATTGGTGACGAGCTCAATCTCCGCTACGCCACCTGACCGCCAACCCATGCGACAGGTTAACCAAGGCTCAAAATGGATGAACGAAAAAGAGAAGTCATACTCACTGCCAAGGATTTGGCCAACTAAATGTAAAAGCTTCAGAAAGAACCTCAAGCAAAGATTCACAAAATGAAAGGTCTAATAAAGGCCTTAAAGGATCTCATGAAAAAGAATGACAATGCTTCACAAGTGCAGTCTCAAATTGAGAATTTGACTCAAATGGTTGAAGAAAGCACTTTCTTACACCAGTCTGTCATTCCTTTAATTCCTGAAGAGGAACAGGGAAAACTAAATGAATGGTTTGCCAATATACTCAAATGCAAGAATGGATTCATGGAGGATGTAAAGCAGTGGCTTTCTGAAACTGAGAGACAAAAAACCAGTACAAGTGCCCATGTTGATGTTCCCATACCTGTATCGCAAGAAGTAACTCATATTGAGAGACCTGATGGACACCATGATGAAAGTGAATCTCATGTTTCAAGAAACTATAAGTCTCATGAACAACATTTTGAGACTTCTGTCACACAAGATGAAATCACACCAAGCAACATTGTGTCAAATGCTGGAAGCAGGGGATCTGGCAAGCGGAGCTCTGTTGGGCCTAGATCCAAGGTCTCAACTACATCATCAGCATCAAAACAAAGGCCGACATGGCTGCTCTAATTGCACGACAAATGCTATTAAAGGGAAAGCATGCAATAGAAGAACAAGAGGAGCAGTCAAGAAAGAAAAAGGAGCAACTAAGAAAGAAAAAGGAGCAACTTGAACTCTAAGTGTAAATAGCTGCATCAGCAGCTAAAGTCAATGAGCTAAGAGGTTAATCGCATTTTGGATGCGATGCATGGTGGTTTGGAGATGTGAGAAGATTGGAGGAGGGGGGGGGGGGGGGGGGGGGGGGTGTTGAGGAGATGATTGTGGATGGGCGGAGGCCAAGAGGGAGACCGAAGCAGACGTGGAGGGGATGTGTGGGAAATTATATGAGGGATCTGAAGATACATGAAGACATGGCACAAAACCGTGCCCAGTGGCGTGGAGTCATCGCCCGGTCCAACCTCACTGTAGTGGGAAAAAAGGACGTAAAACGAAGATGATGACATCTGTCAATTGCAATGGCATGAATTTCCGAAGGAGACAAAGGAATGTTCAAACACTCAGTGCTGAAGCACAAACCTTTGTGCCTGCTATGAACATCTCTACAGGTGGCCAGCTCTGTCCACATGCTCTGCATACGATAACTAAAATGGGAAATACAGCTCAGAATCTACAACCACAACCAAAATTGTCAAGACACGCAGAGGTCAAGGGTCAAAGGGCATTACAGAGCACTCAAGCACAGCCAAAGATTCAGCACCAAAGCAATCACACTGCAGCACAGCAATCAAGCAGCAATGGTAAAATAATCACTGTTTGAGAAACAAAATGAAATAACAGCTTTGTTAGTCAGTCTCTTTAATTTTTGCCCAAAAGAGACATGCTACACAACCTAGAGACGGTGATACATGCCTTTGTCACCACTCGCCTCGACTATTGCAATGACCTCTATACAGGCATTGACAAATCCCTGCTCCGCCGCCTACAGCTGGTGCAGAATGCAGCCGTGCGCCTCCTCACCAAAACAAAAAAACATGAGCACATCAGCCCAGCTCTGGCCCCGCTCCACTGGCTGCCTGTTCGTTTTAGGATAGATATTAAACAAGCTCTAAATGTTTTTAAATCACTCAATGGCATGGCTCCTCCCTATCTATCTGAGCTCCTGCACCGCCATACCCCCCACAGATCCCTTAGATCAGCCGACCAGCTGCTATTGGTGGTGCCTAGAACTAGGCTCAAGACTAGGGGAGACAGAGCCTTCTCCACCGCAGTGCCTAGACTGTGGAACAGCCTCCCCCTCAACATACGGGCCGCCCAGAACTTGCAGGTTTTTAAATCACTTTTAAAAACCTACTTGTTCTCCCTGGCCTTCCCCCCCACTTAATCACCACTAGACCCCTGGCCCATTTTTATCTTCTTTGCTTTACTGTGTCCTACCCGTTTTTATTACATTCATTGTTTTACTGTGTTTTAAATTTTATATCTTGCATCGTTATATTTTTGTCTTTTATCAACCTGCCTGTGAAGCACTTTGGTGCCAGCTGCCGCTGCTTAGATATGTGCTATATAAATAAAATTGACTTGACTACGTGATTGCGGTTTCCGGCCGGTCCACCATCTTGAAAACACAATGTATTTGCCCGTTTCTGTGCGTATTCATCCACAATCTAGTTCAACATGAAAATATTCGCAATTAATTGTAAAAAAATTAAAAATAAATTGAAATTTTCAACCAAAAATGCTTAACAAATAATGTTAGTGATAGAAGGGAACTCATTTTGTGCGTTCCAAAGCTTTCCAATGTTAATGAGGTAGAATTGTTACAATAGCCAATAATCCATTTTCCCAATAAATCCCTATACGGGTGGACCTCGCAGGTGGTCCAAAGTGACGTCAGACTACACCTCCCTATTTAGGAGCAAATTGTTTGCATGATTAAAAACGATGGTTCGAACATCCGTTCGAAAAGCCCTGGTGAATGTTCGAATCCCAAAAACAGGCTTGGGGACAGCTCTAACTGGAGCTGAGCTGAATGTGTTAAAATAGACATAAAAAGTGAAGGATTTGACTTTGCGAGCTAACTGTAATACAATGTTATTTTTTTACAATCATTTACATAACTTAAGAAATTACTAATGTGTATGGGAACTGACAAAAAAGGTAATGGTAAAGGTAACGCTTAAAATGTATTATTGCAGTGGCAAAAGGCGCGGTGAACATATTTGGGTGCACCTAAATTATGTGCTACTGCACCTAAATGAAAAAGTTAGGCGCACTGGTGCAACCAATGTAAAAAGTTAGTCTGGAGCCCTGCATAGAAAATTGCTTCTGCCTACATGGAAAAGGCTCTTTCATGGCCACTAATAAAATCTGAAGATATGAAAGCTCTGCAGGCATACAGTCTCTTTTTGAGAGGATGCTGCAACACCATGGAAGAAGTGGAGATGATGTATGAGTTAGACATGTCTGCCAACATGCTAGCCATTAGGGGTGGAACGGTTCACAAAATGGACGGTTCGGTTCGCATCACGGTTTTGGGGTCTCGGTTCGGTTCGATATACGTTGTTTTTTATATAAAAAACAAAATGTAACACTCAATTCTAAACATGCTTCTCATTTATATTAAAAAAGAAATAAAAGGTTTACAGTGTTTACAGCCTTAAATAATGTTTGGCACACAAAGACCGAACTGACTGAAAAATATAGGCTACATTTGTCAAAGTATTAACTTAGTGCAAACAAACAATATGCTCAGCCAGCACTAGACTTTCCTTTCTTTAATATAAACACAAAAAAACGATGTCAACAATGTTTAAATTCCCTGATTGTCAGTTCTTAAATGGAAAGATTCATTTTCTGCTTGAAATTAAAGTGCAGTATTTGAAATACAATGAAAGGAATATGGCTGGATTTCTTATCAAAGGGAAAAGTGTCACTGTTATTTAAAATAAATAAATAAACAAATTAGAAGGCCATCAATATAAATTGCAGCATACATCAAACTAACACACACTGTACAGTACTGTTTCAAAACAACACTGCTCTGTTCATTCTATTTTTTAAATATGTACATTATCCGTCTACATTTATTTAGACTAACATTATTTAAATATTGAGTGCAACTGTGGTGGAACTATCTATGGGTTGGCGGGTCCGCAGGGACATTTTAGTGTCACGGACCTTCAGCTCCGGTAACGTTAGGAGGTGATGGCATGCAGTGGAAAAGTGGCAATAGTCCCGGTTGGAGTTAGTCAACTAAAGTTGTATGTTAGCCTTCTTGGATGTTGAATAAACGCCTATCATTGTCTTTAAACACCCCGCCTCTCAGACTCCCATTTTCTCCTCTGCTAGCTAGTAGCTACGATAACATTGCATTGACTGTATTAGCTGGCGGGCTACCATAGTTAAAACGTGCGTTGTGTGGTACAAACTGCTAACGCTATGGCAAGATGTGTGTAGGCCTATGTAATGTTAATGGCTATGTTTTTAAAGTCGTAATGAAGATTGATTTATATTGTGCTTGCCATTTTTACACAAACTGACTAGCACCTAGCTGCAGTGCTGCTGCTGCCTGCAGCCAGCGCTCACCTCTCCCGGCTCCGTGCCAAATGACGTATTTTATTTTTTTATTTGCGCATCCCCTGAACCGTACGATACACAGACGCCCCGAACCGTGGAGGTCGTACCGTACGGTACACGGTTCGAATGCGTATCGTTCCACCCCTACTAGCCAGTAGCCATCATAAGAAAGTTGCCTTACAAACACAGGGACAGATGGAGAACTGTGGCCTGTGACCTGCAGGAAAGGCATGGCCATAGAGCTACGTTTGTTGACATTGTTGACTTCATTCAACGACAGGTGAAGATTGCAAGCGATCCAGTGTTTGACGATATACAGGATACACCATCAGCAGCGGCACCTAAGGATCAGGGATGTGATTGAGCCTTAAGAAAAAACCTGAACATTTTCGAAAAGATTTTTCTTCTTGGGACCAAGTAAGGTTTCGTAGATATTCCAATGTACAGTTTGCCCCACCCCACCCCGCCTACCCAACCCACCAACCACCTCCAATGTACAGTTTCCCCCCCCCACCCCACCTACTCAACCCCCCACCCCACCTACCCAACCTCCTTCAATGTACAGTTTATTCGTCAAATGTATATACTCTCTTTTTTAGACACTTTTTGTATCATAAACAGTACTGTATTTGTAAATCTGGTATGTCATAACTGTATAGATGTAGCAGTAAGGTCTATCTGTATGTCATGTATGTCATAAATGTCATTTCGAATTGAAAATGGGGGACCCTGATGTAAACAAGACGAAAGTCTTTCTCTGGTCTGCATCCCCTTAACAATTGTGTGTATTGAGCTGTACTGTATTGTACCCATTCTGCAATCTGTTAACATTTTCAATCAATCAATCAAAGAGGAAGGTGGGAGAGGGGTTGGAGAGGGACAAAGAAAATTTATAAAATCTCTCTCTCTCTAAACTCCAGGTATCTCTCTCTCTAACCTCCAGGTATCTCTCTCTCTAACCTCCAGGTATCTCTCTCTCTCTCCAACCTACTATTAAACACTTTAAACATGTTTCTCAATTCACTTGATTTAAAATACTAATTTTGAGATAAAATAGCTGTTATTCTAAGCTTTAAGATTAAGGGTGAGTATAAAGAATAAATACAAGGTGATAAGATGCTGACAGCTATGAGTGACACAATTATTAATCATAGCTAAATGGTTATTTTCTTTACACTGTTAATTAAATAACGTTACATTCGTTCCAATATTTGTGAAGGATTTGGCCGAATATATGCCATAGCTGCATTTATGTGTAAATGTAAACGCATTCATTTGTACATTAAGTCATGCGAGGGAGCGCACACACACACACACACACACACACACACACAGGTTGTCGCGTAAAAATAACGTTCTGATTAACAAACGCATTCGTTGTGTTACCTAGATTTATCAATAGCAATATATATGTTTCTTTAGACTAGAATAAGTCAAATGAACTTACTGTCTCGGAAAAGTTGGCGCAGGTCAGTGTTGTTGTCAAGTTTACTCGTCTCGAGTAGAGCTACATAGTAATGGCCGCCTTAAAAAAGCAATGCTTCCCATTGGTGCTGAGCACAGCAGAGGCGGGTGAATGCTATTGGGTGAAAGCGCTGTAAGCTTGAGTAGGGTATATCTGCAGTGCCGCAACCCCCGGGCTTGTACTGTGTGTGGCTGGCTGGCTGGTTGGCGTCTATATTTATCACAGCCGAAGAGTGCAAGATCGCTTCCGCATTCTTCGCCATACGCCAGTACGGTAATGCGCATTTCCTTTTCCTTCGCCCAGGTGCTCGCCGCGCATGCGCATGAGGTCGCCGCTTGGTTCGACGCGGTTCAGACCCCCATTAATCACAGATGCCAGAACGCGGCATATGCCATATTAAAGCCAAAGCCTTTGGTTCATATTAACGCTGGTCAATCACATATTAACACGCCAAAGCCTTTGGTTCATATTAACGCTGGTCAATCACATATTAACACGCCATATTAGCACACATTAACGCTGGTCAATCACATTAATTGCTATTGCTATATATTGCTATTGCTATATGCTATTAATACTAATACGGTATATATATACACGCGATGGACGCAGCAGGCGATCACTGCTACTGTTATTCAGCCACGCCAGCCGCCGCGCCGCAGCCGTGCAAGAGGTACATGATTGATTGATTGATTGATTGATAACTACTGAGCTAACATGAAGCTAACTACTGAGCTAACATGAAGCTAACTGCTGAGCTAACTGAGCTAACTACTGAGCTAACGTGGAGCTAACATGAAACTAACTACTGAGCTAATATGAGCTAACTGCTGAGCTAACATGGAGCTAACATGAAGCTAACTACTGAGCTAACATGAGCTAACTGCTGAGCTAACATGAGCTAACTGCTGAGCTAACATGGAGCTAACATGCAGCTAACTGAGCTAACTAAGAGGTACGCGATTGATTGATTGATTGATTCAGCCAAGCCAAAGCAGAGGTACATCATTTTAGTACATAGTTATAACAGCTAAGGGGTGTTGTTAATGCATTTTATTACCTGCTGTGCTGTAGGTTACATGATTGATTGATTGATTGATTGATTTATTAGTACAGGTCAATACTACAATTGTTAATACCTAAATAGCTAGCCTGCTGTTTTTGCATTCATTTGGACTTTAGACGCAGTGGTGGGGTTTGTGAGGTGTACCCAGCGAGAGCATGGGACAACAATATAGAGGACTACCCACATTTAAAGGTAATCGCTGTCGTTGATTATGATCATTCCTAATCTTTATGTGGGGGTCTTAAATTACTTAAATTACCAGTAGGCTAATTGCATGTCTCCTATAGGGTTGGCTGCCTGAAAAGTTTCCGCTTCATGTGTGTGAGTATGAGGAAGAGGTGGCCCCATTAGGAGACCACACTGGTTTCACGTCTACATGTCTGCACTGTGGAACAGGCCAAGGCGTGGGTGAAGTTGGCGAAGGAGTCATCTGGGGTAACATGGAGAGTGGACGCTACCCGACCAGCGGTGGGGCGCTCTGTCCTATTCAAGGTAAGAATTGTGTTGTCAAAAGGTCTTACGTCATTTGTTAGACTACCATTTGTGTCTTTCACCCATACGCATACTGCTGTGCTAACCCATACTGCATTCAATCAAAATGTTACACAGACGCAGTACAGGTGCCAGCATAAGCAGGTGATGCAGACGAGACAGAAATTTAAAAAAAACACCGGCTGCCAAGCTACCATGGTTGTTACACTAAAAGTTAGAGGAATGACCCGGTGAGTTTGCACTATACAATACTTATAATTCAATTGTTTTTATGGACATAACAGTTGGGGCCTAGTTTTTATTGTTAAGTTGATTTTGATTTATTTTACAGGAGCACAGACCCACACATCCCTAATTTCCCAATGTGCATTCGCATTGTGAATAGGCACAATCATAATCTCCATGTCGCAGAGGCCATGCGCTATAGAGATGTTGGACAAAAGGCCATAGACACGCTGACCGCGTTATTTGCGATTGGCCACACGCCTCCTTCTGCTTTGGCTGTGCTAAAGCACGATCTCAAAATCCAACACGGAGACGCCTACGTGTGTGCTGCAGCCAACAGAGAGATCTGCCCAGACCTGTCCTATGTGCAAAGGTAGACGTTCAGTTATAAACTACAGTACTGCCAAAATATTCATAACCATGTAGATGTTCATTGAATTGGAATTGTATGCAGTTACAATTACACCAACTAAATTAGTGTTCTTTGCCAGATTATTCGCAGCGGTGTACAGGGACCAATTTGGCGCCCGGAGTGGCCCGAGTATGGTGGAAGCCCTCGGTCAGCAGGTGGAAACCTACAACGCCAAGTGCCAGGACGCGTGTGCTGTAATGGGAACCTCTTCTCGGGGAGCCCCATTAATTGCGGTGTGCTCTCCCCTGATGAAGAAAGTGCACCACCAGGTATTCTGGCTATCTTTTTCATGGTGTTCCATTTAACTAACTAAGTAACACACTAACTAACACTAACTATGCCTGCCTGCCTCTGTGTCTGTCTGTCCGTCTGTGTTTGTCGGTCTGTCAGCTGAAGCGCAGTGGCGAACTCTGCTTCATAGATTCCTCCGGCAACATGGATAGGGAAAAGATCAAAGTTTTTTTGTTGCTGACGCACAGCCCTGCCGGAGGTCTACCATTGGGGATCTTCTTCTGCCAGTCTGAGGACGAGGAGACGATTTTTGAAGGGCTACAGCTGCTGAAGAATCTGATTGGAGAGAGGGCCTTTGCTGGCAGGGGAGCAGCAGGGCCAACGGTCTTCATCACAGATGTCTGCGCAGCAGAGAGGGGAGCCTTAGGGAGGGCATTCCCACAAGCCACTTGCCTCCTGTGCTCCTTCCATCTGCTACAAGCAGTATGGAGATGGTTGTGGAGCAAGGAGAGTCTGGTGGCGTGCAGAGACAGGCTAACTCTGTTCACTGTGGTTAAACAGATGCTCTACTCCGAGGAGACAGCAGAGGTGGACAGGCTGTACTTGGCGGCGAGAGAGCACCCTGTTGCAGTCAGGTTAGTGCTTAGACAAGTTTGCTTATGTTTAGCTGTACACAGACATTCCCACAATCACACAGCACAGCAGTCTTGCAAATTCGGTGCAAGAAAGTCAGGAGGCTTGTGTTTGCATACTTCATATATGTGTCTACCTCTTCTTGCTGTCATTACATCCATGTATGTGCATTTTCTGTGTTTGTTTCCTTATTTGATCAATTGCAGGTATGAAAAGTACCTGCGATACATTGAGCGCCTCTACAGTCGCAGAGAGTGCTGGGCACTCAGCTACCGGGGCGCGCGCGGTTTCCTCACCCGGGGAAATAACACAAACAATTATGCTGAAGCAGCGATGCAGGTCCTCAAAGACGGGATCCTCCAGAGGACGAAAGCCTTCAACCCATGTCAACTCTTTGACCTCCTGACCTCGAGGCTGGATGTCTACTATGAGGCCTGCATTGTGGATGTTGCCCTCGGACACTGGATGGTGTACCAGAAGAGGAGATTCCTTCCCCAGGATAGCAACATCATTGCATCTCAGATTCAACTGGTACTATATCAAATGCATACTTTTAGAGATTACTGCAGTAACCAGTGCAGATTTAGCCATTGTGTAATGTCCCTTGTATGACTTATGATTTGTATAGCTTGGGGACAACAGGTACGAGGTGAAGGGCTCGGTGACGGAGCCATACATCGTGGACATGGAGGCGGAGCTGTGCTCATGCCCGGCAGGACAAACTGGGGCCCCCTGTAAACACCTGGCAGCAGTGGCCAAGTTTTACAGTGTGGAAATGCCCAGCACTTTCCTACCCACAAGTCCGGAGATGAAAGCAAAACTGCTCAAATTAACATCAGGAGGTAAAGCTAATACCTTTCTTTTCACAATAATAAACCATAATAGACCTTTCCTACACTGAACGCAAGTCCCGCCCCCCATTGTTACTGTTGCTTTTGTTGTGGTGGGAGTGATTACAATGCTTAGATATCGGAATCCAGCTTTGGACCATTTGAACTTGACCTCATCCTCTAGTTGTGATGGCCACAATGTCTTCTTCTTATATTCTGTATAATACTATAGGAACCGTCTCCTTGGACTTCCTTCAACCCCTGAGACTTGCTCAGCCAGCATGCCAGTCATTCCAGGGTAAGTAATACCACCCTTGCACACACACACACACACACACAATAAGATGTGACATACTGTAGTTGTTTATATGCGGGTGTCTTTGTGTCAACAGAAGCCACCCCTGGGCCAAGCAGTACGCCGATGGACCAGCTGCAAGACACTGGTCAGTTATGAACTTGTCTTTTTTTGTCTGTCACTTTCTCTCACTCACACACACACACACCATAAGATGTGACATACTGTAGTTGTTTATATGCGGGTGTCTTTGTGTCAACAGAAGCCACCCCTGGGCCAAGCAGTACTGGGCCAAGCAGTACGCCGATGGAACAGGATTTCGAGGAGATGGTGTCAGATATGAGGCGATACAGTCGCGACCCCCTCTTCACTGCTGGACTCAAGGCCATGTCAAAACAGTTTCTGCTGCTGAAGAGAAACCCTTCCGCATTGTCGTCAGCCTAAAACACATTCGGCAAGTCCGGGAGCCTGTCGACGAGGAGGGCTGCCGGATTACGGCGAGCTGCAATGCGTCAAGGCCCGATCATTGGCTGCCAGCCAACTGCAGTGGCACGCAGGAAGTTGCCAGCCGGCTCAAGGAGGCGAGTTCAAGCTGGGCGACCTGCAAAGCAACACGACCTGCAAAGCAACACAACCTGAGCGCGTCGGTGGCTTTGAACATTAGTGGGGCAAAAAAACATTGAAGCTCATAGTCTCCCTGGCCCAGTCCCTCCACTCTGCAGTAAACAGACATCACTGATATAGAGTGTCTGGTCAGTAACATGGGTCTAGAACCCACCTCACTCCTGCCCACTTTGACAACCTAGGGTGGCTTAGAGTAGACGACAGAGTACAGCAACTTGCAATGGGCCTGGTCTACAAGATACACTACACTACCCATGTACATGTCAAAATACTTCCCAAAGGTCAGTGAATACCACGATCACAACACCAAAGGGAGCTCCACAAATCATGTTAAACCCAGATTCGGCTCAAACAAGGGACTAAACACGTTTCGCAATTATGCCACATCAATGTGGAATGCCCTACCCAAAGCTGTAAAGGAATGTGAATCACTACCCACTTTCAAAAACACTCAAAGAACACCTCGGGAGACTGCAATTCGAAACTGGCCCCTGTAAATGTCCTAACACAACCCCCTCCAATGTACAGTAAATTACCAAGTAGTGTCTTGTCAATATTCCAATGTACAGTTTTGCTTGTACAGTTGTACAGTGTCGAAAGGATTTTGTGTCATCACAAAAAAAAACATTTCAGGTACTGTGAACCAAATATAGGCCTATAGAAGATACGTCTCTATTTTGTAAACAAAATGGTGGGCTCTACTATTACAAACAAGTTAGCTTTTTAGCTTCACACAGTGTTGGTAAGCAAATCTCTTCACTGTTGGAATATTATAGTATAGTGGAATAATATAGAATGGAATATTGGAACCTATTAGACTCGATCTAATGACTGGATGGTTTATTCCACGGTTTGACTACAGTCCATGTAGGCCTACACACACCTAAAACACTTACAGTAGACCGTTTCCAAAATGTTTTCAAAACCAGGTGAGCCAGGTCAACTCACTATGACTTCAAAATGCTTTGACCCAATAGTGAGCATGTGGCATCTGGATTGTATGTTTGTTTTAACACTTTAACTGCCACACACGAGATATCTCGGGTTTATTTTTATGTGGTTGAAAGCCACTCACGAGATTTCTCTGATTTTTTTTTTTTTTTTTAGCTATCTGAAATCATATTGCATCACGCGAGCCTACCCGAGTATACACGAGCTCCGCCGGAGATTATATGTGGAAAAAAGCGCCCCCTATCGTCTTTCAGATGACATAAGGGATTTTGGAATGGACTCAATGAAAATGGATGGGGAAAAATATCCGGTACTTTTACACATTTTCCAGTCCACTGATCCAGCCGGGGTTACCACAGTTCATTCTGGAGCCTCTGAGCCCCGCTTTTTTCGAATGGTGATCAGGAATTGGAATATACCAGTTGGATACCATCTGATGTCAGGTAAGGACTCTATGTTATCAGTGTTAGGATAATCAGACTAATTTTGATGAAGTTATAAGCTGTTTTGTGAAATGGGCTCTTTCGGTTTCACTGTAAAAGTCCGAGAGGAAATCAACGCGGCGATTATCCGTGCGCGGCCCGAATGTGCTTGCGTGCACGTATAATATTCATCATCTAGCGTTTATTTGAAAACGATTCATAAAAAGGCCGACGAATATCAACGTTGTGGAATATTCCAGTAAAAGACGATTTTCATAGAAAATCAAAACGGGTGCTCTTCTAAATGCTCTGAAACGGAAATGACGCGATAAAAAAACAATCTGCCTTGACAGCACTGACTGGAAAATAGTCTTTGATAATGCGATGGGCAGATTAGACACATAGCCATAATTTAAAACATAGATTAGGCGATATTAACGTTAACATTGGCGCCGATGGTGGCATTCAGGGGGTAAAAAGGAAAACCCGGCGTGGCACTCAAAGTGTTAAGGAACTGACATATTTCCCAGAAGGTTTCAAGCCAGGTGCCGTGCAAGGTTACTAGATCATTCTGATCAGATGCCCCCCCCCCATGAAACCCTTCTTCCCCACACCCTCTTCTCTCTCTCTCTTTCTCTCTCTTTCTCTATTCATGGGGGGTGGAGATAGAATTTTCGATTTTTTTTACAATGTTCTATCTCTATTTGCTCTGTAACATCTATTCTGACACTTCCGTAGTCACCCCACATGTGTTGGTTTCTTTTGATGCAAGATCATGTACAGTATATGGCCCATGTGGTTGTGGAGATATTCCACATTTATTGTGGGCATGTCATTGTCATGTCAAAAATAGGCCTGGTTAACCAAAGCTGTATACTAATCTCTCCACTATCTGTCAAAAGGCGAAATATAATCAATACTTTTCCTATTTGTCTGTTCAAACGACGGATGCCCGAGACCGAAGGTTAGATCATCAGCTGCCATCTTGTCATAGAAGTGGCCACCATAACTATGCCATTCCCTACCATCTGTGACACCCTACTATGTTCAAGTTCAAGTTCAAATTCTTTATTTGTCAAATACACAACAATACAGGGGGCATTGATCCCTGGATTGTGAGTTTTGTTAGTTATTCAACGCATAACGTTTTTGTTGCTGACGTTCATCTAACAGTGAAGTGGTGAGTGAGTCCATCCTGATTTACAAAAATGTATTGGCTGCTGGTTTATGAGTGTTTTCGGTATGCTTTAGTGTCATGACATAAAAAAAAATTGTCTGGGCATGTAATTGTTGCTGTTGTTAGCCGCAGAAATATGTTGTTATTGCATTGTGCATTTTTTGTCATAATGTAGCATTTGTGTGTGTAACGTACTGTAAAAAATAAATGTTTTTTCACAGGAAATTCACTATTATTTTACAGATTACTTTTGTTTTTCTACTTTAAGTGTAAATGCCATACAAATATAGTAAATTACCTTTTATCAAAATATTAACCATTAAATAAAGGTTGTAATTAGGGCTGTCAGTTTATCTGTATGTCATATATGTCCTGATGAATTGAAAATGGGGGACCCTGATGTAAACAAGACGAAAGTCTTTCTCTGGTCTGCATTCCCTTAACAATTGTGTGTATTGAGCCGTACTGTATTGTACTGTGACGTACATGGGTACGTGGGTTGGTCATTACCATTATTACTGTATTTATGACACCATCTGAACATCAGGTTAGTATATGTAAATGTGCTGTTTTGTATGTGTGATGTTGTGTCATCTCCTAATCTTCTGTTTCTGTTCCGCAGATGCCACTCATCTCCCTGATTGGATTGGTTGCACCTGATTGGTGCATCTTCAAACAGGCAGTGGAGATGAGTGGATAACAGAGTGGGAGATGACACACGTCCTGGCGCCTCATTTGAATCACTGCCATGTTCCAGAATGGAGTGAGGAGGTTGCTCTCTCGTCTAGCTGTCTGGAAGTGATATCTTGTGGTTTCTCTTTGTGTCCCATGACGGGCACAATTATATTTATATTATTTACTAAGTGTTTGTTTGTATATATGTATATCTTGTTTGTCCTCCCCTACCTTTTTCGCTGATCACCATGGAGGAGGTTTAAAGCCCTACCTCCATTAAACATATAATTTACTATTTGGAAAACATCTTGTGTTGTGGCTTTCTTACCTACCTGGGACATTGCTTTAAACGCATTTACTGAGAGAGGCTGTTTTTTGTTCATGTGCAGCCGGCTCCAGTTATTATTCTGTGTGGTCATCAGACCTTTGTACATGACATGTACCCATTCTGCAATCTGTTAATAACATTTTCATTCAATCAATTTCATTCAATCAATTTTATGAATGCCCGAATAACGTTATGGCGTTGCGAGTGAAGGTTGTAATTAGGGCTGTCAGTTTATCTGTATGTCATATATGTCCTGATGAATTGAAAATGGGGGACCCTGATGTAAACAAGACAAAAGTCTTTCTCTAGTCTGCATCCCCTTAACAATTGTGTGTATTGAGCCGTACTGTATTGTACCCATTCTGCAATCTGTTAATAACATTTTCATTCAATCAATTTCATTCAATCAATTTTATGAATGCCCGAATAACGTTATGGCGTTGCGAGTGAATTGCGGCGCGATAATATACATGTATTCCATAATATGTAAAGTACAGTTGACAGCTGCGTTGTGTTAACGTTACAATGTACAGAGAAATAACATTATGGCGTGTTATGGCGTTATGTGGTCCTCGTTTGGATAATATGTAAAGTACAGTTGACAGCTGCGTTGTTTTAACGTTGCAATGTACAGGGAAATGCTGCGTTGTGTTAACGTTACAATGTACAGGGAAATAACATTATGGCGTGTTATGGCGTTATGTGGTCCTCGTTTGGATAATATGTAAAGTACAGTTGACAGCTGCGTTGTGTTAACGTTGCAATGTACAGGGAAATAACGTTATCGCGTTGCGATAATATACATGTATTCCATTTGGGCGTCTGAGCGGGGGAAAAGAAAATGGGCATTTGGAGGGCGTTACCGGGGCCAATCAGGGCAAAATGCGGAAGCGCTCTTGCACTCTTCGGCTGTGATAAATATAGACGCGGCTGGTTGCATTTGCATCTAGAAAGCCGGTTCTGCGGCTCAATATTGACCATGACCCCCCCCCCCCCCCCCCCCCAACAGTTTTTATTGCTTTTCTACGTGATTCACGTGAGTCACCATTTTAGGTCAGAAAACCGGAATTCCGTTTTAAACCGGAGAAATCACATCCCTGAAGGATATGAGGAAATCCAAAATTCAACCTTGTACAAGGGCAAAGGGAAGTAGCTATGCTACCACCATTGCAACAATGGAAAGGAATGTTGAACCTGGAACAAAAGGAAAGGAGAGAAGCTCATCTGGTACAAGGTTTTGTTTGTTTTGTGGAGGTGGACACACATTGGATCTGTGCTTTCAATTGGAAAATAAGGTGCATAGTGAGAAGATTTGGCTTCTTAACTCAATGGACCCCATGGTCTAGCCCAGTGGTCAGCAACCTTTACTATCAAAAGAGCCACTTTCCCCCCCCCCCCCCCCCCCCCCCCCCCCCCACAAAATAAATTCCTCTGGAACCGCAAAACCAATTTACCCTTAAAATGAAGGTAACAGTGTATAACATTTTATATAGTTATCCCCAAGCATACCCCACATTTAGCATAAAACGCCTGACAATTGCATACTCAAAGTAATTTGCGATTTATTATACTTTATACTTATAGCACACAGTTTGTTGCATTAATGGAATTATAAAGCAACAAAAAGAAATGTTTTGACTTTTTATTGCTGTTTTTACCCGTTATAACAAAGGAAAACCTCAAACTCTTATGAAGAGGAGAAAAAAGACTGGCTGTGTAGACCTATTTTTAAATAAAACACAGAAGAGGAGACAAAACACTGGTGTCTGTAGACCTACATTCAAATAAAACCCTGAACTATTCAGGTATATTTGAGTCCTTCCCTTATTTGTGGAAAATCTATAAAATAAAAACAAAATGTTTTGTTGTTCGCAAATTTCTCACCACATATCAGGCATACAGGTAAGCCTGCATTGTTAGTCGTAGGGGTGCACCGATGTATCGGTCGGGTATCGGCCGATAAGTGCCTTGTTGACTACAATCGGCCTATAAGCTCGAATGTGCCGATGGCAGTAGCCGATAAGTTCAGTCGCATCCTGCACAACGCCGGCCCCAGTCCCCCACACACACAAGCTACTGCATCAAAGTTACTACTAAATATTCAACATTCTCTTTTGAGACTCTGCTTCAGACTCTTATCATTTGGCACTAAAAGCTAAACATTGTCAACGATATGGCTGTCCGCAACATGTCATTAATTGTGTACGCGAGGTGGTCGCTCAGTGATTCCGTTAACATGAGCTAGGTTAGCTAGCATTTACGTTGGAATACTCCTTTGCCAACTTGCTGTACTTTGCTTGCAGGTCTGCAGCCATTATTGCTGGATTATGAATAGCCCCAACTTTAGCCAAGGTAACGTTATGGCTAAAACTTTAACGTTAGTTAACGCTAGCTTTCGGTTAGCTGTTCAATGCTATTAATAACACAACCAAGCGAACCCATCACAGCTCCCCGTCAACACCCCTCTTTACCCGAAGATAGCAAGTAAGCAAGGCATTACTCCGTTCATAGCTCAGTTCCATTCCGTTGCTCATTCCGTACCCAACTACCCATTCTGCAATCTGTTAATAAAGTTTTCAACCAGACAAATGTATAGAAAGGCTTTGTTTTATTATAACATTTGTTGCAGTAAAATCATTGTGTCTCGTTTGGTCATGCTGTGGAGCGCTGGTCGGCGGGCAGCTAACGTATTAGTTTGTTGTGGTTCTCGCAAGCAGATCAATGGCGGCATGCCCGGAAGTAGAAAATTAATAAACGCTTGCCGATTGGTGGTAAGAACAGCAGGAGGTGGGTGCTAGCGGTGTGGCGTAATTGGCCGAATCGACTGTCAATCAAAATGGTTCTATTGCATTGGCTGAGAGCTCTGGTTGAGAGAATAGTATCCATCTGCAGGCCGCCAGACGATACTGGGAGAGGGATAGTGCTACATGGCATGGTGGAATTAATACCATAAACATATTTCTTGATGTTTCCTTTTTTTAAGTAAGTAAAGAGGCCTACAAATACAAACATACACATACAAATATACAGTAGTTTCATTAAAAAAAATAAAAATAAAAAATTACAAATACTTATTTTTTGCCACAAGTATCGGTATCGGTATCGGCCGATTGTGTTAGTTGAACAATCGGTATCGGTATCGGTGGCCAATTTTCATATCGGTGCATCCCTAGTTAGTCGTGAAAGCAAATTAATATGTCCATGCTGAATTAAACCCACTATTTTCCTCAGACTTTCCTTTTTTTGGATTTATCCATGGTTAGCTTACCGGGTCGGAAACTCAAGATTAACCACTTGCAGACGGCAGGGAGAGGCGCGGGGTGTGACGTACTGTATATTTTAGTTGACGAAATATTTTCTCATTTCAGTGTCAGTTTCAGTTTCTCAACCTTTTTTTCAGTCACGGCACCCTTCATGTGTTTATAGGTCTCACCCTCTGGCCTCTGAAGTTGCTAAAGTATTTTTTATTTGGGCCTCACAGGGTTAAAAGTACCATGTGAGACCCATGGTTGCAAAATTACAAAATCACTTTTAAGCCATTTAAAAAAAGAAATAATTCTGTAAATGTTTATTAATTTTTTTTTAACACTTTGATTGCCTAAGGCTAAATTCATGATATACCATAGGTTGCCAGCTCTATTTGTCTATGTAGAAGTTCCCCTTCTTTGCAGGGCTATAACTTTTTAAATTCTATTGCTAAATTGCCATTATTAGGGCCCATTCAATGTCCTATATGTATTGTTCAGGGTGTATGAACGTTACACTTTTTCATTCACATATTCATACTAAAATATGATCTAAAGTATAAGTATGTTTTCATCTCTTTCTGCAGCTTTCTCCAGAACGTGATTTATAGCCTCAAATGCATTATATTGATGATCAAATACAGTTTGATAGCAATCGGCGCGATATAAAAAAATCCAACTGGACGGACTTCTGGAAGTTACTACACGTAATCTGATGTTGACCGGATGGCCGAGGGGGCGTTTATAATTCCGTGGGCAGCGTTATACCATTCATCTAATGTGGGTCAAATGTTCATCATAGCAGTTAGTATCGTACACATTGTAAAATAACGCTGAATCTTACCGTATCTTCCTCGCGCCGTTGGGCGATGAGCGTGGAACAGACATTTTCCTATTATGGGATATAGAAATATCCGGTCCATTTCCAGGTTGTATAATAATATATACGTCCAAATCATGTTGTTTTTTCGAGTTATTTGCAGCGATCGATGTTCACTGTGTGAAGACTGAGTCTCTCTAACACTAGTGAGTGCCCGGACCCCATATGGAGTGAGTCCTACCGGGTTAAAGGTAACATCCGTTTTTTCGATCTGCCGATCGGCCACCAGATGGCGGTCTTGAACCGCTAGAGGATTGAGAGGAGATCACACTTGTGTCTCAGGGCCCCGGAAAGGAAATATGATTCCGATCACAGATTTTTGAAATATTGATATCAAAGACGAGTTACGGCGTCTTCGGCAACTTGAGCATGGCGGGGAAGGACGCCTAAAAGCGTCTTCCGGCAGTTAAAGTGTTAATCACATGCAGGCACGTTGGAAGGGGGGTGCGGGGGGTGCTGCAGCACCCCCCCCCCCCTGTTATTGCAAAAAAAAATTAAAAAAAAATATATATATATATAATATTATTTTTTTTTTTTTTTCTTATGACAGTATTTATATATTTGTATATACTGTAACTGTATAACTGTAACACTGTATATTATAAGTTTATCCTGCTCAAAGCACTTCACCATTTTAATATTGTGTGTATTGAGCCGTACTGTATTGTAGCCATTCTCCAATCTGTTAAATAAAGTTTTCATTCATTCATTACACTACTGTATGTACACAATCATACGTGTAAAACAGAGTAGATTTTCGAGTGATGACAGACTGTAAAAGACTGATTGAATGACAGGTGAAACAACTAATTGTATTCACCTCGCGTCTCCCGCCCTTCCCACGCACCACGAACCACTGAGCTACTGTGATACAGTGCTTGCGCAGTCAGTCGATTTTAGCTAGTAGTCAGACTTTGCTAGCACAGAATGTCTCACTCGCAGAAAAGAAAAATATCAGATTTATTTTCTAAACGTCCCGCCGGTCCCAGTGACAGTCCCACTAAATCTGATAAACGTCAGAGAGAGACAGAGACGACAGGTTCAGCCTCAGCATCAGGTATTGAAGAGTTAACTGAGTCTGTTCCCCTATACCCCCCCTCGGGCGCCAGGGGCTTCCACTGAGGGGTGATGCAAATAGGGATGGGGTGTTATGGCAGCTCATGATGGAAATAGTGCGCACCGAGTCTGATCCCGAGTTGAAGAATTGGCTCCAAAAGAGAGACAACTGGATGTCCAACAACATCCAAAACTAAATCTTACAGCTGTTTGCCCATGATATTCAGCGACAAATTAGAGGCAAAGCATCCAAAAGCCCATTCTTTGGCTTGAGCGCTGACGGAACCACTGATGTCACTCAATGGAAAAGAACAATTCTCGTGTAATATACAGTTCGCCGATGACAACTTGGAAGCTCAGAACTTCTTTTGGGGTTTTTACAATGCCCGGCCCAGACACAACAGCCGAGACGCTGTTTTTGTGTATAAAATACTTTTACGCCTCGACCTGCCCATGGAGAGGCTGATAGGATACTGTTTTGACGGGGCCAGCAACATGTCTGGGGGGTACAGGCTAGACCAGGGGTTCCCAAACTTTTCAGGCCGCGACCCAAAAAAAACTGTGTCAGAGAGCCGCGACCCCCACTATTATAGGAGGTAAAAAAAAATTAAAAATGTTAAATGGAAATGTATGGTTGAAACATGCAAAGGTTCAAACGCACACACACTAATAAGCATTGGAGGCTTTTAACCAGGGCCGGACTGGGGAAATCATTCAGGCCAGGAAATATAGCCCCAGTCAGGCCACTTTTTAAGCAGGGGGTCTTGGGGGTTGTTACAAAGACTTAATTTCCTGCATTCTGGTGCAGGATTTTTTTTTTATTTGTACCCTTTAAATGCCAGTGTTTGTGATGGCATCACAAATTATTGTTAAAAAACAGGCTAGCATATGTATGATTAGCAACAACACAGATTTTTATGGATTTTCAGTTTTTTGTAATTGATAAATACAATATTTTATTCAACTTCAGCCCTGATCATAACACCACATATTCATTTTATAATTCTAACCCTTTAAATGCCAGTGTGTGTGATGGCATATATTTGCAATATATCAAATGCAAAGTACATTTTTCTGGGGGGGATTATTACAGGCTAGCATGTGTCAATGATTAGCAGTTTTTCGTAAGGATCCCGCTTCCACCAATCACATGCGGCTCCCTTTGTGTGTGTGTGAGAGCAAGAGAGAGAGAGAGAGAGAGATAGTTCTCCAACTTGTGTGAGTTGCAGTGATCTCCTGGTTGTTCCCCACCTAGGTTATCTAACTATTGCGCTGGTGCAACTAGAAACACTGGCCTGGCCTGCTTCTAAGTTCAGTGGCCTGACCAATTTTAAATTTTTTTTTATCATCTGGCAACCCCCCAGCACCCCCTACCGATTTAAAGTTCCAACGTGGCTGAGCACATGTATAGTCAATTGGTCCTGTTGTTCAGCCTCACAATGCTATTGGATAGTAAATGTGTTTATATGTCCCACCCTCTGGCCTCTGAAGTTGCTAATGTCTTTTTAATTTGGGCCTCACAGGGTTAACCTCTTAAGCCCGAGATATACAGCAAAAGTGTATATTTTCAGCATTACGTTTGTTTACCAATGATTTGAACTGTTATTAGTGAAATATAAGATTATAGAAATCTCAGGGCATTGAGTCGCAAACCGGCGCATATTGACAGGAGGAAGTGGAGCAGCCAAAAGTGAGTGTAGTCTTTTAAAGGAAGAGACTCAGGGCTTTCGAATTTCGAAAAACCACCCTACCCAGCTCACGCCAGCCCCTGTCAATCATCTGACTTCTGGATTTTCTTTTTTATTTCTCTTATTTTTTGGGATTATCTCCCACAAACCTGAATGTTATTGCCATAAAACAGAACGCAGTTAGTTTCTCTACCTTTCTGTGAACGTCTTGCAAAAAACTTGCAATATGATACAAAATGGTGGAGAAATGTACATTATAAAAAAGATGGCAGAATTCAGTACTGTATCTACAAAACCTTCTGTTTAATCATCATCCCTTTATTAATTAGCTTAGATTTTTCAGGTCTGGTACATTTTAGCATGGTGTTATTCACAATCAAAGATAAATAATAATTTTTTTTTAAATATAATTGATATTCTTCTTTGGTTCATTACAATTTACTCAAGCCTAACAGACACAATATTTCTGACACTGGGAATACATTCCCTGAGATCCATAGATGTCCCTAGATTCAGATACCAAGAACATGCAAATGGGCCATTTAAAAAAAATCTGTAAATGTTTATTCTACATCCTTATGGAATGAGTGACATAAACAAATAAAAAATATATATAATTATTATTATAATTTTTTCTTTTATGGTTGGAAGAGCCACACATTGACGGGCAAAGAGCAGCCACATGCGGCTCGTGAGCCACGGGTTGGCCCCCCCTGCTCTAAGAGATAGGGATGCGTGGCAGTGTTCGCAGGGCTATATCTTTTTATTTTATTTATTTTTTTCGCAGTTGTTCACTGCTCCAAAAATTGTTTAATTGGAATAATCTTTTTGCTGAAAATTTAAAAGTAATCGCGGGCGATCAGATATCTTTTTTTTTATCAATTTTTTCTCCCCCTTTTTTCTGTATTTTTCTCCCATCCCAATTCCCTTCCTGGTTGTTGCGCGCATTTCCCCCCCACTTGCCGGCCTAGGGAGGGTTGATAGATACTATCACATGTCTCCTCCGATACATGTGGAGTCAGCCACCCGCTTCTTTTCACCTGACAGCGAGGACTCGCACTGGGGGAGTGTAACGCGTGGGAGGATCACACTACCTCCCCCAGATTCTTTCCCTGCTGAACAGGCGCCCCGACCGACCAGTAGGAGTCGCTGTTTACAACGACCAGGATACACACCCCACCGGCTTCCCACCCGCTAACACTGCCAATTGTGTTAGTATGGACGACCGACGAAGCCGGAGGTAACGCCGACAGTTGGATTCGATACCAGAGTCTCTGCGGTGGTAGGCAGGCGCTTAGTCTGCTGCGCTACGCAGCCGCCCTATTGCAGGGCTATATCTATATTCTTTATTATAGCTATGGATACAATACTATGGCTCATTTGACATCAACCATCTACCGTTCAATATGTGAAAAAGAATAAATTTGTTCACGTATATGTTCGCGTGTTATACCGTGGTGAATATAAGGGCGCCTTCACATATAGTTTTGGTGGACTCGGTGCGGACTCGATGCGGTTCGGGGGGTGAAGTTGCAACATTGTTGCATTCTTCATTTGGTTCGTCTGCATTCACATTGCAATTTGTCAAGCGCACCAAACTTTCTGAACAATGTCACGCGGTCGAAAAGGGCGCTCGTCTATTGGACACAATAGAGAGTGGAAATGTGTGTGCGTGACTGCGAGCCCCAACGTGTGTGCGCATGCGTGCGTGTGTGTGACTGCGAGGGTCTCATCTTCAAAAGACTCAACGATATGTTTCGGGCTGGATGTGGGTCTTGTGCCAAGTATAACGTCCAGCCAGGTCATCATACCAAGGGAACTTCTCGTCCCCCGAACTCCTACTTTTTCGAAGCAAGTCACAGACTTTAAATAGGCTAATTGTTTTTTCAGCCTGTTATTCTTTTTAACTTCTTTAATAGTTTTAGAAGGCTATAGCCAAAGTTGCCTTTTACGCTTAGCCTATATTTTATGCACTGTGTTTAGCCTATATTAAATAGTCTAATTATTTTTTCAGCCTGTTATTCGTTTTAACTTTCAGCCTGTTAATAAATATGTGTCGTTAATTCAGTATTTAACTTCTTGAATTCATATTTATTTAGGCTATGCTAATTAAAAACAAATGTTATGGACATCTAATTTTATTCTCTGCTTATTTATTAATATATTGCTGACACAGTTTTTTTATTTTGATGTGGCATTGATCCATTGTTCTATTGAAGCCCATTACCACCATCCTCTCGCTAAACAACTTGTACACGCGTTGTTTTTATGAGTGCCCACAAGCAGCTGTTTAATTTGGTCTTCTGCCCATATTTCTATCAAGGCTTTCACCTCGTCATTCGCCCACGTCTGTCCACGAGAGATGTTTACCACGTGCCTGTTTTGCAGTGAATGCGAATGTTTGTTTTTTTCCTTCTACCCAAGATGCACAGTTTATCAGGTCACTTCCTATATTTGGTCCGCATTAGCGAACCGAGACCTAAGTTTTCAGGCGGACCAGAGTTTGCGTGTTTGGTCCGCACCAGAGTTCGACTGAGCATTCACACCACCCCAAAAAAAGCGGACTATCCGAGAAAACGAACTCTGGTCCGATAGTCTGGACCAAAAAGCTCTGGTGTGAAAGCACCCTAAGTATAGTTTCAGAGTGATCCTGGCTAATTCCAGAAAACTGCGCTATGGAGCAATACGTGAATTTCACTAAAAGTGTTGGCGTTGCTCACCTGGACACGCTACTATTTCCAAATCAAATGTATATAATAGGTATTATGTTTCATCATGAATGCATGAAAGGGGGGGTCGTTTTTTTAAGCTTTGATCCGTCACCAACGGCATACGTTGTGGAGTACGTCACACATGGTCGTTGCGATCGATGTGAAATCATGGTTGGATCAAAGCAGGATTAATGTCATATAGTCCTTACTTTCACTAGGAGGTACCCCAAAAAGAATATTCCAATTGTCTGATTGCGATTTCCAGTATTGGTGTCCATCGTGTCGCCAACATAATCCACCACAACACATGCATCGGGGGCATTGGACGCAAAAAAAATATTACTTTGTTAATTAATACCCTAGTTACAGTACAGCAACCAAATTAAACTGTATCAAGTCAACTGACAATGTGAATAGTATAAAAAACATATTAGATTTTTCAAAAAAAAAATAATCTCCTGCGAAATAAGCTGTGACCTGTTTTGACCTGCACCTCAAAGAATCGGAATCGAGAATCGTTTAGAATAGGAATCGAAATGGAGAATCGGAACCGGAACCGGAATCGTTCAAATCCAAACGATGCCCAACCCTAATGATAGTGATTACCTAGGGCTGGGCGATATAACGATAAATATCGCGATATATTTTAATAATCGATATCGAATATCAAAATAAATAAAAAAAAATCGCAAAATCGTTTTTTTTTTATTTATTTTTTTAATATATATTTTTTTTATTTATTTTTTTACCTGCAACAGGGCAGTTTTAAAACCAGAGACAGTGGACAGACTTGTCTTTCTTGCCTGCAACTTAAAGTAATGGCTTTGCTTGTCCAAATGACAATACTGACCAAATTGAGATTTATTTTTCTCTTGTCCATTTATTTTGTTTGCTTTCTAATTTAAAATACAGTTTGAAACCGTCTGTACACAGTAGGCTATGTGTGCTAGCAGAACTAGACTCCAGTCACAAGTCACGGTGCACATGTGCGGTGGTTTGTCCACCAAAAAAGCGCCAAAAGATCGAAAATAAACGAGCAGAGCCAGAACTGTTCAACTCCCCTGGAGCCACAGCCAGCAGAGAAGCCGGTTTACTTTCGCTTTTAAACCAGCTGCAGCCTGAGAACTGGAGTGTGAGGGGATGTAACACTAAAGATGGCGGCAATGACAAAGAATTGCTGCAAAATAAACATACATCTGTTGTTAAAAAAAAAAAAATTATACTTATAACAATTCGATAATTATCAATATCGAGAAATATGATAACATTATCATATCGTTATCGCGATATGATTTTTTTCCATATCGCCCAGCCCTATGATTACCTATGCCTTCCTGGATCCCGGTAGCTCAGCATCATTCTGCACTGAGCGGCTGATGAGCAAGCTGAACCTCACGGGAAGAAGAACAAGCATTCTCCTTCGGACTATGGACTAGGAGAAAGTTGTTAGAAGCCACATTGTTTCAGATTTGGAAGTGGCTGGATTAGATGGCGAGTGTTTTTGTGAGCTGTCCGACATCTACACACATAAAAGCATGCCAGTTCACAGAGGCAACATTCCTCGACATTTGAGCCATGGCAAGTTGTTTGGAGTGTGGATGAGGGTCCATACTAGGGCTGGGCGATATGGCCTCTAAATGATTTTGCCATATCACGATACATATATCGCGATATTTTGACATTTCCTCTAAAGCACTTAAAAATGCTAGCTTTAACCCTTTGATGCATACAGTCACACCAATATGATGATTATAATAGTCCCTGCAACATATGTTTGCATTATTCAACCATGAAGATGCTTTAAAAAATTATTAAATGAAAATGTACTAAGAGTAGTCTACTGACACACTAATTAAATGTTTTATTTACATCTAAGACAATTTATATAAAAACTCTTGGGTGCCTAAGACTTTTGCACAGTACTGTGTTTTCTATCCACTTTAGCCAAACACACATATATATATATATATACACTACTGTGAGAAAATAATAATCACACACAAAGGGATAATGGCTTATGTTTATATCATCAACTATCCAGTTAGTATTTATACTGTAACGTTTGGCTACTTTAAATCACTGAACGTAGAGAAAGAGCGAGTGAGAGAGAGCGAGAGACCGCGAGAGAGCCCCCCCCCCGGGTTTTGTTTTAGGTTTGCTTTTTGAGCGTATAAGCTGCCGTAGGCGATGGTGTCACACTCGAACATCAACACATGGAACAGTTGAACACACAGAGATGGAAACTGGATGCCCGATAAAGAAACAATTAACCAATAAATATGAAGTAACCTCTTGTCAAGCCTCGTCAATATAACCCACCCCCTTTCCTCATTAATGGAACTGGTGTTGTGGAGTCCGCTTTAAGCGTGGCCAGGGTTAGCGGCTAACGCTAGTTAGCTTAGCCTAGTTATGGGATAACTTAGTTAGCAGCTAACATTAGCCCATTGCTCGCGTCAATTAAATTGCATGTCATTGGGGCGGTCAGGTGGCGTAGCGGAGATTGCGCTCGTCACCAATGCAAGAGGCAGCATTGCTTGGGGCTTGGGCTGGGCTTGGGCTGATCGCTATACTAACCCGTTTGGCTGGGTTAGGGGGAGGGCAAGTCATGGGTGGGAATCTGGCGTTGTGGACAGCGACGCCTACAGGTCAGGTCTGGGCGCTTGCTCAGCGGAGGCAGGACTTGATGAAGGCAGCGTGACCTCCCACGCGTTACACTTCACCAATGAGAGTCCTCGCTGCCAGGTGAAAAAAGAGTCACCGGCTGTCGCCGCGAGTGTCGGAGGAAGCGTGCGGATGACTTCAGGGTTCCCTTGTACGGACCAGTAGGAGAACATGCGCACAACAACCAGGTAGGGGAGGGGGGAATTGGCACAACGACAAAATTCGGACGGGGAGAAAACAGAGAAAAATCGGAGAAAGAGGATAAACATTTTTAAATAAATTGCATGTCATTGAAGGTCCGCGCTGGTCTGTGTCTAATGAAATTACAATTGCGTGTCATTGAAGGTCCGCGCTGGTCTGTGTCTATAATGAAATGAGAAAAAAACTCTGCGCTAGAGCAAGTCTCATTTCAGCCGTGACAGCATATACTCGATGTTCACGATATAGTAATTTACTACATCTCATGTAGAACAAGCCGCGATACATAGAGTATACTCGATATATCGCCCATCCCTAGTCCATACGCAGTCAAAACTGTGTTGGGTTGGACCGTGAATGGACCTCTCAGAGGAGATGAAAGTAGTGAATCAGCCAGACATCACAGTCAACAGGATTTCAGTTGCAAGCCTTGATGAACTGTGGAAGCAGTAGCTAATGGTTGACTTCGCCGAATGCAGTCAAGATAAGCAGACAGGGCGGTCAAGAGAAGACTGTCACTTTGTTTATGGAGTTCGCCACAAAGTCTGCTAAGTGGCTTACCTTTGAGGGAAAGGGATGTAAATATACCAAACAACAGGAGAGTGGCAGAACAGCATACTCTGAGCCTCAAGAGGAGGTCTGATAAAGATGTTTCATTTCATGCCGATAACACTGCCTTCATGAATGACATCATCTCCAAGGGCTATGCAGAGAAGCTGCCGGCTGAGGATCTGGAACGCAGTGATGGTAGGGTCTGGTAGATACATGGTGTATATAGAGCAGTGATGGTAGGGTCTGGTAGATACATGGTGTGTATAGATAGAGCAGTGATGGTAGGGTCTGGTAGATACATGGTGTATATAGAGCAGTGATGGTAGGGTCTGGTAGATACATGGTGTATATAGAGCAGTGATGGTAGGGTCTGGTAGATACATGGTGTAGATAGATAGAGCAGTGATGGTAGGGTCTGGTAGATATACATGGTGTATATAGAGCAGTGATGGTAGGGTCTGGTAGATACATGGTGTGTATAGAGCAGTGATGGTAGGGTCTGGTAGATACATGGTGTATATAGATAGAGCAGTGATGGTAGGGTCTGGTAGATACATGGTGTATATAGAGCAGTGATGGTTGAATGCACAGCTCCTACAGCAGGGGTTGGCAATAGGCGGCCCGCGGGCCGAAATTGGCCCGCCAGCAATAATATCTGGCCCCTCAGATTATTTAATTTATTTATTTATTTATTTTTATCAGACAAACTAGGCTAGGCTATATGTTAGCTATAATGTCCAAATAGAGAAACTACCACCACCTAAATAATGCTTATTATACTTTGTTTTATCCATGTTGAGAGTGAATAACAGGTATAGGCAGCGAGGTGCAATGTAGCGCTTGCTCAACATGAAAAAAGTCGGTGGACAGCACCTGGTGCTGAAATAACAAACCAGCCACACCACATGTGTGGTGTGAAATTAAAACACCAGTTCAGTAAGTCATTCAAACTTTATCTTTACTTATATATGACTGTGACGGCACCACACATGTGAATAGTAACAATGCAATTAAACTGAAGTCAAATCAGAGCAAAAAAAGCTGAATCTGCTTCAAGAAGATGCGCTACATTAGGTATATAAGGAATTACAACGAGACACTTATTGACTAAATAAAAAAATACAATTAGGCTTTTAACCCTCTAAAGCCGGGCACAACACTAGACATGTTTTGTAAAACATTAAATATCTTTGGATTTGTTTTTGATAAAGACTTTAGTGCATCTCTCAGAGAATGCGTGGATGTAAAGCATAGAATCTTGAAATATCTAGATTGGTTCTTTTCCCTGGACTGCATCTAATCCACTGATCTATCCATTTATCATATATCTATGTCTGTCACTATAGCCAATGAAAATGCTAGAAATGGTCACGTGGACTGGGAGAACCAATAGAAAATTCCTATTGTTTCTCAATAGTCCAGTGCGCTCCACAGAAAGGGCTGTCAGATAGACGCATTGGTTGCGCGTAATGTAAGATAGACCAATAAGAGATGGGCGCTTGTCTCTGGTTTTATAATAAAATGGCAAAAAGACAAAAGTATAATGTTCAGTGCAAATGTGTATGTCGTTTACAGTTTATTATGCCACCTATGCAGCTCGTTTATTTTGTCCATTCTCTGCCTCTGCCACAAATGTATGTCTTAGTTATAAGGTGGTCTGTCACAGAGTTAAAATGTTTTCACTATCAATATATATTAAATTAGCCATTGTTTTTGTTTCCGGCCCCCCATACGATGGCTTGGAAAAAATGTGGCCCTCGGCCAAACTTAATTGAAGACCCCTGTCCTACAGGGATCAGATCTTAGCAGCACACTGATCGGAGCCAGGACAGTTTCAGTAGGATATATATGCCCGTTGCAGTATATGTCAAACTGTGGAAACGATGGATCAAGGAATACTTACCTCTACTACAGGAACGTCATAAGTGGTCAAGTGTCGAGTGCAACTTCATTGTTGGAGATATTGAGATCATAGTTGATGACTCTGCACCTCGCATGGCTTACAGGAAGGATGGTGAAAGCTATCCCAGACAGAAGAGGACTTGTTGTCCGTCAAGTGAGGATAAAGACCAAGACCAGCTATCTGGACAGAAGAGGACTTGTTGTCCGTCAAGCAGGGTTCAAAATTAACGGGGGCTTGGGGCAAAATGCACTAGAAAATTCACCAAATGCCCTCAAAAATCAGTTAAGGGGGGGCAAGAAAAGCCCCACAGTTGACTAATTATATATATAATTATATATATGCTCTACAGTGTGAGCATTTCACTCGTATTTGCCCCTAATAATATGTGTGTGTGCGAACCGGAAAAATCATTTACTCGCATGGGCGGCTACGTGGCGTAGTGGGCAAGGCGCTCGCCACGAATGACGGAGACGCTGGGCTTGCCTGTTCGAGCCCAGCGCTCCACATTGCTTTCAGTTTAGCTGGTCGTTCATACTAATACACATTGGCCGTATTAGGGGGTGGGAAACTGATGGGTGGGGATCGTGCGTTGTGGACAGCGACTCCTACAGGTCGGTTGGTGCGCCTGCGCAGTAGAATCAGGAAGTGTCGGGGGCAGCGTGAGCCTCCCACGCGTTACTCCTCGCCACTGAGAGATCGAGCTGCGCAGGTGAAAAGATGCGACTGCTGTTACCTCAAGTACCGGAGGGGACTTGTGCTATGTATGACTTAGTCCACATTGCAGCCGGCTTGTGGGAGGCAAGAAACAGCGTTCGTGACAGGGGAGGGTTGAATTGGATGATACAAAATTGGGATGGGAGAAAATATAGAAAATGGGAGAAAAAGTGGATAAAAAAAAAATTATTTACTCGCAGTGTGCGAGTGAAGATTACAAGCTCAGCTGTTAATAGTTCAGAAACTACAAGTCCCACATTCCACAAGGCGCATAAACGTCCAATCACAGTAGAGTTTCCTGCGGTGACGCGGCTGGTTTCACGAGAGAAATGAAACGATAAACACAGTACGCCCTGGAACAGAAAGTCACGGTACCGGCATAGGCAAGTTATACATTCAGAATCAGACAATGCTAAAGATTCAGCCAGCTATGAAGCCCATTCATTTTTATTTTGAGCAAAAGAGAGACGAGGAGAAAGAGGAATCCGGCGAGGCAGCTAATGTTACTGAGGCGGATAACGTTAGCGAAGTTAGCACATGCACACACTGTGGGCCAGCCAGTGACTTTGGTGGTGTGACGGGTGTGTGCTATTGCACAGATGTGTGTCCCGTTCCTGTTTGCACACGCACATACACACACGCACATAGTAAGCCATCACTGGGAACGCTCAGAGGAAAGGGGGCTTAGAATATCTGTGTCTATCTGTGTGTGTGTGTCTCGCTCTCTCTCCCTCTCCCTCTCTACATCTCTCTCTCCTGAACCTATTTAATTCAAAAGGAAGACATTGATGGACAGTAGCTATACGTATAAATTATAGCTCAGTTGTAGCTGTAACAGAATAATTGTATTAACTATTAATTAACTATTATTCAATAGTGTTTCAATTATAAGGAATAAAATAATTGTATAAAGAATTTTCCATGTTCTGTCATCTAATAATATATTCCATTGCCTTTCCTATCTGTATCAAAGTCAAAATGTTGGTATCGTGACAACCGTGACAACCGATATCCTTTGCGTCTAGGCATGGGCCAATTTGTGATTTTGGTGGTATGTGCTATTTGCACAGATGTTTAGCCCTTAGTATGCACACGCACAGTATAATATGCATGTAATAAATAGTTTGTTAATAAACTCTGTTACTGTGCGCCTACATTTTCTTTTAGATTTTATTTATTTAAATTGTATTTAGGAGCACATGTGCTCCTTGGGAAAAAGGTTAGCGTAGAGCCCTATATATGGAGACATTAACATTACGTTATCAAACATAGGGACGAAGACTGTAAAAAAAAGTGTCAACAATGTTTTATAATCTTTGTTAATTTTCATCATAAAAATTATGTGCCCCCGAAATACAAAAAAAGCCCCAGAAAATCAATTAACACTATCAGTGCCGACCTTGTTTACCTTTTTACCCCGTTGAATGCCATCATCCACTTCAATGTTAGCGTTAAAAACGCCTAATCTATGTTTTAAATTATGTGTAGGCCTGCCACGATAACACATTTTGCTGGGCGATTAATTGCCCCCGAAAATATCGCGATAAGCGATATTATTGCGACCAGTTAGGTTGTAGGTCCACGGAGGACGCCATATCCCATGTGCTGCACACAGCAGCATCACACCTGGACAAGAGGCAGGGGAACTATGTGAGAATGCTATTCATCGACTACAGCTCGGCATTCAATACCATAGTCCCCTCCATACTCATAGCCAAGCTCAGGGACCTGGGCTTGGGCTATGACCTCTGCCAGTGGGTCTTGGACTTCCTGACTGGCAGACCCCAGGTGGTGAGAGCAGGCAACTGCACCTCCTCATCCATCACCCTCAACATAGGGGCCCCCCAGGGCTGTGTTCTGAGTCCCCTCCTCTACTCCCTGTACACACACGACTGTGTGGCTCAGCGGAGTAGCAATACAATCGTCAAATTTGCTGACGACACAGTGGTGGTGGGCCTGATCTCTGCCAACGACGAGAGGGCCTACCTGGAAGAGGTCAAGGTCCTGGCGGGATGGTGCCAGGAAAACAGCCTCTCCCTGAACGTCAGCAAAACAAAGGAGATGATTGTGGACTTCAGGAGGTCGGGGGTCAAGGACTACAGCCCCCTCAGCATCGACGGGGCACCGGTTGAGAGAGTCAACAGCTTCAAGTACCTCGGAGCCTACATATCCGAGGACTTGACATGGACCACACACATTAACAGTGTGGTGAAGAAGGCACGACAACGCCTCTACTTCCTCAGGCGCCTAAGGAAGTTCCAAGTCAGCCAGAAGATCCTTAAGAACTTCTACTCATGTACAATAGAGAGCATCTTGACCGGCAACATCACCTCCTGGTTTGGGAATAGCACTGCAAAAGACCGAAGCAGACTACAAAGAGTGACACGTTCAGCCGAACGCACAATTGGAGGGGGGCTCCCCACCCTCCAGAACATTTACTACAAGCGTTGCAAGGGCAAGGCTAAGAGAATCATTAAAGACTCCAGTCACCCGAACAACTGCCTCTTTGAACTGCTGCGGTCAGGCAAGCGATACCGGAGTCTCAAGGCGAGCACAGAAAGACTCAGAAGTAGCTTCTATCCCCAGGCCATCAGGCTGCTAAACGAACAATGAATGAACACTACACAACAACAACCACCAAACGCACATAGCACACACATCCACACGCACACACTCACTTTAAACAAACACACTGTAGCACCCACTCCACACACTTTATAGCACACACCCACTTTAAACAAACACACTGTAGCACCCACTCCCCACACTTTATATTTATGGATGAAGGATTGCACTACAACTCGTACACCTTACTGTAAATTGTACCTAAAATTGTACCTCATCCCATTTCTGCTTTGCACTAGATAGTACTGTACATTAGTACACTGCATAGTATTGTGTATTGTATATTATATGGTAACTCAGAACATTGTACATATGTCTATACCGAACACTGTGACCTCATTTTCTTCTTCTAAATTCATGCTATATTATGTTATTATGTTATTTGATACTATCTTGTCTAGCACAGTCTCTGGAGCGTAACAGTAAGAAGCATTTTGTATGAAAGTATTCTGTACTTCTGTATGACAACTATTAAAGAACTTGAACTTGAACTTGAGTTAGAGAATTTTTTTTTGGGAATTTTTTTCCCAAAACTTTTATTTTGAAGCCCACCGCTCCGTCTTTTCCGGTGTTTTAGACTTTTATTTTGAAGCCCACCGACCGGACCGGAAGTATTGTTGTTATTATCCTAGCGGCACCTATGAGCGGCCAACTTGTCTCGTCCGGTTCTGTGTTTTTGAGCTAATGATAAAACAAATATTGAGATTGTTGGTGAACAACTAACTTTAGGTTAGTTTTAACGTTAGCTACTAACGTTAGATGCAGCTACTACAGGCAATCAACGATGAGGAGGAAGCGTAAAAGCAGTATATAATAGAATAGCTGTGGTGCGTAGGCACTGCAGCACGACTCGAAACTACCTACTACGTTATAATAAATGAATTCATGTTTAACTTGTCCCCGTGTCCAGTCCTTTGACCAGCCCCACCCGTTCATTGTAAACAATGATGCATATAATTGTATTAACGTTATTCTGTGTTGTAGCTATGCTATACGTTGTATTTCGTTTGTTAGCTATTTAGCTAATGTTGTTAGCATTGAATGAGAATCAACACTCGATCTTTCATCTTTATTTAGCAGTCCAGTTTCTCCGGGCAGTAGCGAGTAACTACTTGGGTCTAAAAATAGCTAACGTTACACTATAAATAACGCTACTTGGTTAAAAGGAGCAACACCATTGAGAAATGTAGTTAAGCTATATGTGGCGTTGCTACTGCCCCACGGAGCTCCCGTGCTGTGCTCTGTAGTAAGGCCAGCGGCCCGCCTCCCAACACGGACAGTGACTGACAAGGGGCACTGGTTCCGCCTCATTAAAACAAACGCGCAAATAGCAATTAATCGCGCCTGTTACAAAGGGTCAGATTAAACCGAATATATATATTTATTGCCTGAGATCCCATGTATAATATTTGTATATCGTTTGATATCCCCTGTATATTCTTTGTACATATATACGGAATATCCCTTTACCTGGTACAGACCATAATATTCGTTCTCCTATTGGAAGCGATCCCCTGGCGCCAGTACCTTACCACCTAGAGCTGACTTCAAAGGTACCGACGAGATATGTCTGTACATGCCCAGCTTCTGCCCATGAATACGGCTACTGAAATACGAATGGTACTATTTGTTCACAGTACATATAAATAGGGCGCAAGAAATGTAGAACTCTCTTTTTAGTCCATTGTCCCGTTCAGTCTCGTTCAGTTCCAGTTATCCAAGTGACGTCTCTCCCCACTACGCAACGTGGGCAGAGCAGGGCTCGCATTGCCCCAAGATAGAGTCTCGTGTTATCCTAATACATTTGTTCAATGTATCGTTCGCTATTTATTAGTAAACCTTCATTACGAGTCAAAGACCATGTGGAGTGAGTAATTGTGCGTCTACATAGAGCACTTATTGCCCGTGCTAATAGTATAGTAACGTCAAGTTCAACCGTACCTACAGCAGCACCACGGAGGATTTACACCCCGCCAGCAGTGCCATTTTCCGGCAAGGATTATTATTCTTCATTCTTCACCAAGCTGCTGGAAGCAGAGAACCGTCTACACCCACGGCTGTGGGATCTACGTGCCCGTGGGGACATCACTCAAGCCCGTCTCTGTCGTACCAGAGGCTCCACGGCTTTCACCTCCACAGCTTTCATCTGCACGGCGCGCATCCTGGGACCAGGCTGCTTTTCCCCGCTGACTCAGGGAGTAAGACACCGTCTCCAGGTGCCTTGCTGGAGCTCCGTGAACCATTGACTTGCATAGAGCTTTGCCCCCCCTGCTGGCTTACAACCGGTAGTACACCCTTCCCAGAATATCCCTAGATCTAATTCCTAAACATTCATTATTGATTTGCCTGCACATTCTTTGCCTTATAAGCGCAATCTAAGTAATGTAACGATATTCTTGATGTAATAAATATTCTAAATGCGAGGCCCTTTTTCATCACAGACCTAAAATCTAGTTTTGCTTATATGCTTATATATTTCACATTAGACACGTTTGTAGAATGTGTCTGACTTGTTCCTGCCTCTGCGGCTCTGCTGACTGCAGTGTTCCGGTTTCTGCGGCTTTGCTGCTCTACAGATTTTAGGATAGTGTTTCCGGGCTCTTCTCGGACACACGAGGTACAGGGATGATCTAATTCAGCGCTATTCAGAGGAGCGAGGCGAGTGGATGTCTTTTCAAAAGAAGGAGAAGAGAACTTGTGAGCAGATAAATCTGTTAGGCAGCAATACGCCGAAAGGTGTCCAGTCTGCCGGAAAGTACTCGAAGAAGAAGAAGAAGAAATTACACCGTGGGCCAAGAAAGTCTCCTTCCAACTTTACCATTGGCACCGCGTTGATACTGCGTTATGGTGAGTCAACCTATGATTATATTCCCGCCGTGGACCTGACCTATCTCTCTTTCTCTCTCTCTGGAGCCAAACTGGTCGACTAGCTAATATAGTACTACTAGTAGCTAACGGTGTGTGCCTGGTGAGAGCACCTGGCTGTATGTAGCCGCATAGCTTGCAGAACGCAGAAGCAAGCTATGCGGCTACATACAGCCAGGTGCCTGATTGAGCTAACTGTTAGCCAGTTAGCTGTTTAGCGTCAGCTGGGAACGTTCGTTTGATGCTATCAGGCAAAACATATGCTACTTCACAACATTTGGAGATACGACATGTGCTGTGTGTGAATGGTCGTTTGTGTAGTCTCTCTCTCTCTCTCTCTCTCTCTCTCTCTCTCTCTCTCTCTCTCTCTCTCTCTCTCTCTCTCTCTCTCTCTCTCTCTCTCTCTCTCTCTCTCTCTAACACACACACACACATGACAAACACACATGTTCTCTCTCTCTCTCTCTCTCTTTCTAACACACACAGTCTGCCTATGGCGGCCTTTCTCGATGGCTAGGCTGTGCTCAAGGATCTTCAGTCACAGTGCTCAGGTATTCTGCCACTGTGTACTCTCTGTTTAGGGCCAAATAGCATTTCAATTTATTTCCAATGTGTCTCTCTCTCTCTCTCTCTGTACACTGTATATTGACTGTAGAACGGGAGCTCTCTCTCGCTCTCTCTTTTGCTATATGTTGACTGTATCATGCCCCGCCTCGGGCAGCGCTATTATTTAAGAATATGTTGGCTGTATAAAAAAAAATATATATATATATATATATATATATATATATATTTTTTTTTAACCTTTTGGGGGGGGGGGGGGCTCGCTTTAAATCTCGCACAGGGCCTCGCATTTCTCCCAGGCGGCCCTGCATATGGGATTCATTCACCTTTCCCTGCTGTTGACATTTTACGGAGAGAGGGGGTGAGCTCAGGAGAGAGGGGGTGAGTTCAGGAGAGAGGGGGTGAGCTCAGGAGAGAGGGGGTGAGCTCAGGAGTGAGGGGGTGAGCTCAGGGAGTGTATATTTCCTATTGACCGCAAGTATTGCAAGAGCGCAATTAATGCAAGATTGCAACAGTATTAGTTTACATTATGTATTAGGAGAGACTGGGGTAAGTTGAGCCACTTTTCATATTCAGGATCACTACATGAAGGCAATTATAGTTCACACCTGGCCAAATGGTCCAAGAGATACCATATGTAATTATTTAGCCCCAACAGCTAAAATGGTGCACTTCCATGCTAGGTTTACTACCTACCTCATGTTGCAGCTTATAGATATCCCAACTCAGTTATAAAACAATTTTTAAATTATCTATGTTGGTCTAAACACAATCCTCATGAAACCGATGATAGATTACATTCACATTCATGAGTGAAAAATGTTTTTTTGGACATGCATGTCTAACCACTTTAGCCATGTTTATGTTGCTCTTACCTTCACAGACTCCATGAAATGGCGCCTTCCTCCTAAATTTCTGATCACATGCTCACTTTTTTTTTACGGTTTCCTAGAAAGAAGGGGTGGCTCAACTTACCCCTATGCTCAATTTACCCCAGTCTTCCCTACTGTGTTTCATTAAGTAAAAGAATATATAGTTTGAAAGCATATTCTGGACGTGGAACTGAATTATTATACGATGCGCATCAGTGTGTTTATATACTCCTCTGTTTAGCTCCTCGCTGCCTTTTTATTGACAGCCTACATGTAGCCGCAACAGGAGAAGGAGCAATAAGTGGAAAAAACTGTGAACATAATTGTACTTACAGATGTTGTGGTGTCCACAGTCTGATCGGTTTCCACAAGAAGAACGTTTTGATCCAGATGTGAAGTCTTGGTCCAGTACAGTTCTGCCAGAGAGACGTTAGCAAGAGACTTGTTTAATTGTATCCAACATGTCTCTGGTCAGACTCACAACAAAGGTAACACACTTGATCTTGTTCACAATCGGGTTAAAAGTCAGTAATGTTTGCACGGAGGAGTTCCATCCTTTGATAACGGGTTTGTAACAGAGAAGCGAGTTAAAAGCTCCCGCATTGTAAATAGCCTGGCTGTAGAAACGTTTGCTGCTAACAGTGATGCACAGCCATCTTAGATATGTTCAAATGATGACTAATAGTTTTTTTTTTTTTTTTTTTTTTTTTTTTTACTTCATTTTTTAGCGTTTATCGCTTTTTCTGGTCAAGCATGACCGACAGATGCAGGGTGAAATGGGAGGGAGAACAGGGGTAGACATTCGGCAAATGACGGCGGGTCCGGGAATCGAACTCAGAGTCAACCAGATCCGTGACGCAGCACGGTATTCCCCGACGCTTTCGAGGTACATGGTGAGCTACTGGAGCTCCCTGTTTTCTTTCATTTTTTTGTAAACAAAGTTGCTGATGTAAAGGCAAACGTTAACCCCTCCTCCTCCCTCTCTGTCCAGTTATCCAATCTTCCTTGAGCAGTTTTTCACCCGTCTCTCTGACAGACCTAGTCTCTGGTTCTGTCCCAGTTTATTTTAAAGTAACGCTGCATTCTTCTGTACACAACGCATACTGAATCGAAGGTCCCAACCGAAACAGTTCGGTGAGAATACGTGTACCGTATATATATATAGCATATATGTGCAGGTGTATAAGTAGGTATATGGAAGCATTATATGTAGGGGTGCACGATATTGATTTTACCCCGATAGATAACTTTCTGCTCCTCAAGGTCGATACCAATACCGATAACCAATATATATATATATATTTATTGTATTATAATATTTTTTTTAATGTATATTCCTGTAGTTGTGACCGAACCAGATTTATCATGACATGAGCGTTACTACTATGAACAAAACAAACAAACGCCTCAAAAAGAATTAAATAAACCAAACAAAGTTAACATCACAGGTCCATATGTCCGTGGTGAAACTTACGCGCCGTGCATACTTGGCTTGTAAACACTCCTCTGCAAAGTGACGGCAGCTTGGAATTATGAACCTGGGCTGTAAATGACGAAGTAGCCGACAGAATCCTTTGTCTTCGACGAGGGAAAAGGGCTGGTCGTCAAGTGCCATCATTCATTTCTGTGATCAAGTTTGAGATCGCTTGAGCCCTTCTCTGTCAAACTTCTTTAATTTTGCAAACACCTCGTCAATAGGTACAAGCCCCGCCGGTTCCTTTGCAGCTGGCTTTGGATTCACAGCAGCTTTAGCTGCTCGTGCGTCGCCGTAGGCTTTTAACACACCATCGTAGCGGTGGTGATGTTGCAGGTAGGGCTGGGCGATATGGCCTAAATATGATATCACGATATTTTCTGACCTTTCGGCGATACACGATACGCATCACAATGTTTTTCTTTTTTCCCCCAAACAATTCATTATGAGGCTTACCAAGACAGTATTTGAGTTTGCTAGCTAACATTAAAGACAAAATAAAATACCCATGCATTTAGCATTTTTATATTATATATTAGATTTAGATTATTGGATTATTAGATTATATATTGCATATATTTAGCAATGAGATATTATATGATTTAGATATGAAATATGATGAATTGAAAATGGGGGACCCTGATGTAAACAAGACGAAAGTCTTTCTCTGGTCTGCATCCTCCAGTCCACTGTTGTTGTATTGAGCTGTACTGTATTGTACCCATGCTGCAATCTGTTAATAACGTTTTCATTCATTCAGACGGCAAACAGAATCATTTTGATTGACAGTCGAGTCTGCCAATTACGTCACACCGCTTGCACCCGCCCTGCTGTTCTTAGCACCAATCGGCAAGCGCGTATACATTTTTTACTTCCGCCATTGGAGAGCTCAATGACAACAACAATGGTAGCAGTAGCTCCCCGCGGCCGACGTTTAGCTTTTAGCTACGCAGGATGACTAAACGACTGGAGGCATAATGATTTTACTGCAACGGATGTTATAATAAAAGCCTTTCCATACATCTGTCTGATTGAAAACTTTATTAACAGACCGCAGAATGGGCACAACTGAGTCAGCACGGGCTGAGATATGAACGACTAATGCTTGCTATATCTAGGTCGACCTCGGACGTTGCTATGTAAATACGCTGATGTTATTGAACATGTAACTATATAACGTTAATGCCACAAAACGAATGCCTTTGTTATCATAAGTAGTAACTTTGATGCAGTAGTGCGTGTGTGGGGCGGCGCTGTTCAAAAGTTTCAACGTGTGGACCAGATTGACGCGACACAATCCTCTTGGGCAAAACATCACGATATCCACGATACGTTTAAAAACTGTATCGTTAATGAACTGTACCCGATATTTATATAATATCGTGCAATGATCTCGTCGCAAATTGCCCCTTAATTTGGCCGTTGCGAGTTGGAAATATTATTTGGGAGCAACGTTGCGAGTTGTGATTTCAACCCTTCATTCGCATTTCACTCCTAAATTAATCCATACAAATTGGATACATTTTTTTAAAAACATTAGCCTACAACCAAGGCTGTACAGTGCGACACAATGTCGTGGTGCTATGAAATAATCTGTCGGCAATGAATGAACTTACTGCGATCACCGATAGCCTGAGTGAAAAAAAAGATTTGCGTGTGGAGTGAATCTGGGTCACGCTATATACTTGGTACTTGTAGTCTATCGTGCGATTAAAGACCATGTCCCTATCTGCGTAGTCTATACATCCCAACACCAAATCCCATAATTCCTAGCAAAACTAAACTGAATGTGGCCTCTCTTCCTTTCAATATGGGCTATTGCATCGCCAAAGAAGCACCTCCTTTCAATACATTTAAGACGCAAATTTTGCTCTGCAAGAACAACGGAGTGGATATCAGTCCATCTTATGACAACCATGTCCGATGTGGAGAGATGATAAGATGATGATGATTGACGTGATGATGTGATGATTGATTGACGGGGACACGGACACTTCTAACGTTCAGGTTCAGCCATGCGTTAGGTGAGTAGTAGCCCACTATTAGGACGTGAAATACTGTCTACTTAAATTTATAAAATATCAACCTATCTATCTATCTAATAATGAGACAATATGCAAATAAGATAATACTAATAATTGTCACGGTTCCCTGTATATGAAATGAAAGTGGCTTGCAACTTTACTGCTGGTAAAATCACTGTTTATTTCTCGTTTAGCATAGTATTACATTCCACTTCTATAAACAATCAAAGTCCTACCGTAAGAGCCTCATACGGGTCAATTAAACCTTTTTGATTAGTCTTTCCTTCGAGCTAAGTTGGACTGAACATTTCACTGTCAAAAGCGCAAATGTAAATAAGGTTGCGTCGCAACACCGTTTTCAAAATAAAGGTCACATATACAAATACCTCTCAATTCTTATTAAAAAAAGTCCCGGATATACATAAACATTAATTGGCATAGATCTCTATAAACGGCCCAACACATTGATCACTTTAGGCACACACTGAAACCAGTGACATCACAAATATGAAGCAGGTAATTACCCATACAAATAATAAACCTTTCATGGGGTTATTTACAATAATAATTCATTTGATTTCTAAAGCACTTTTCATTGTGAAACAAATGTATGCAGAGTTTCTTGTCCTCCTGATTAATTCAATGGTGTGTGTGTTGTGGTGATCTCATTCAAGGAGCACTACACAAGCGCGCGCACACACACACACACAGTTTGTTGTTTTTGTTCTATTAGTGATTTACACACTTTCTCAGTTGGTTCATTATAAAAGATACAAACCTGAAAACAAACGCACTTAAATGTTAAATAAAAGGACCACAGTAATGAGGCAGGAGGAACATATTTTTTTAATAATGGTAAAATTGTTATTTAAAAATTTGCCCCTAAAAAATATTTTTTGCCCCTAAATTTCTCATTTAGGGGTAAGTGTGCCCCTAGTGAAAAAGCTTAGCGTACAGCCCTGTCGCCCAGCCCTAGTTGCAGGTGACTTTATTATGTTGGATGTGTTATAGCTTGTTGCCCTTTTCCCTCCTCGTGGAACTTCTGCATTGCATTTGTTACAAATAGCAAGCAAACTGTTTTCCTCTGAAACTTTGAAAAAGTCCCACACTACTGACGCCATGTTTGTTTACTATCCGCGCTGCTTCTGAAAGTTACGTGACTACGTCACAGCCAGGCATGAGAAAGGGAGCGCTGGATTTGTGAAAACGGGAGGAGCCTACAGTAAAAACAAAACATCCTTCATCCCAATCCACCCACACCGCATTTTTTTAACCAAAAAAGATATAATATATTATCGGAGCTATCAATAATTTTATCGGGTTTATCGGGATGACGTCATAATTGCTGATATCGGCCCGATAATTATCGACCCGATAATGATCGCGCATCCCTAATTATACGCAGGTATATTCAGACTAGGGATGTTCGATATTGGCTTTTTTACCGATATCGGATATACCGGTATTGTCCAACTCTTAATTTCTGATACCGATATCAACGATACCGATATATGCAGGGTTTCCCCCCCAAAAGATTATGCATACTTTTCACAATAAATTAAATAAGAATTTGTTCTTACTTGCTTGCCTGGGTAAATAAAGGTTAAATAAATGTAAAAAAAAAAAGAATAAAAATAATTTCTCTTTTTTCTTTTGAGAACCGATACCGATAATTTCCGATATTACATTTTAATGCCAATATTAAAGGAGCTCCCCGTCTTATACGGAGCTACTGAGCATTTTGATCCCGTATATGGACTTGGCTGATGCGCCTTTCTAAATGTATTTATTTATTTTTAAAGCCCTTATTGGTAAACAACCTGTTTATATCTCCTCACTGTTAGATTGGAATATTGGAACCTATTCAACTCGATCGAATGACTGGATGGTTCTTAGGGTTCCTCAGATTTGTTCTGAGCTAGGGAAGTCAGCCTTTTCCTTTGATGCCTCTAAGGAATGTCCTTCAACTCACGCTAAAATTGGAGGTTCTCCCTTCCCTTGGAATGTTTAAATGTATGATTTCAGACCATTGTGTGACTACCTGTAACTGTTTTAGTTGATATTTTAAAATTATTTTTAAACGTTTTTAATTTGTTTTACTCTAGTGTTTAAATTTCTGTGAATATTGTTTTTATTATGTACAATAGTCGTTTCTGTAAATGAGGGAAACCTCAGAAGCTTACGATTTTAAATAAAGGTTAAAAAAAAAAAAAAAAAAAATGTCTGATCTGATACCAAACAGTCCTTGTCCCAATGATACAATGCAGGCAGCTTTACTTGGAAAATGATATTTATTTGCTTCACCGTGCAAACAGAATATCCTCGCTTTTGTTCCTTAAACTGATTAAATAATAATGAATACAATACCTAATTGCCTACAAACATTTCGCCCTGTGGCGTGTTCGTGCGTGCGTGCCGTCAAAAACCATTGCCCTTTCCGGGTCAAAACTCCTCCAGGGTTCCCACGCTTGCCTTGAAAACATTTTCCATGCTACCTCCTGATTTTCCAGGAACCATATTAAGTGATGATTCATAGGCCCCTGAAGGGGGTCCGCCAGGCGGCGCAGGTTTTTTTTTTTTTCTTTTTTTTCTTTTTTTTTTTAATTTTTTTTTTATCATCAGAAGCATGAATAGTCTCTCCACTACAATAAAAAAATAAAGATAAATAAATAAACATCTAGACATGATTTTTGAATGTTAACAGTAGGCTACCGGGTAGCCGCTAAAACGCGAATCAGTTGACTGTATCACTTTCTGTAGCTAGCCTAGCACGCTAGTTAACTTTCTCGGCTCGTCTGCAGTCAGCCGCCAGAGGCGAAAATGTGTGACAAACGAAAAGGAGATGATGGCAGCTCATCTGCAAAAAAAGTTAGGACCTACAGCAATCGCGAAAATTACATCACCATGGGCTTCACTGAGGGACCAGACAAACGACCTGAGTGTGTGATTTGTGGAGAAAAGTTGGCAAACTCGAGCCTGAAGCCCAGCAAGCTGAAGAGACATCAGGCGTCTAAGCACCTAGAAACCGTTGGGAAGGATCCAGACTTTTTTCGGAGGAAAGAACAGTCTCTCAAGGCGAACAAGCCTGTTGATGTTAGAGTAGCGTGGAGCAGGGGTGGCAGTGATTTACAGAAGGCTACCGAAGCCTCCTTTGAGTGTTCGCTTTTAATTGCAAAAGCAAAGAAACCGCACAATATTGGCGAGCAGCTCATCAAACCAGCCTGCATCAAAATGGTTTAGAAACTGTGCGGCCCACAGGTGGCGGATAAACTAAAATCAGTACCACTCTCGAACAATGTAGTGAAATACCGAATTGATAAGATGTCAAGTGATTGCGAGCAGCAGCTGTCAGAAAAGCTTAGAAAGGGTCCATTTGCCATACAACTTGATGAAACTACAACTGTCGCAGACGAGGCTGTGCTCATCGTTTATGTGCAATATATTGAAAATGAGGATCTGAAGCAGGACATTCTCATGTCAGTCAACCTTACTACCACCACTCGAGGTGAGGATATTTTTACTGCAGTGGATTCTTACTTCATTCAACATAAATGCAAACCGTTCACCATTAGGGCCTGATTTGAGAGGATGAATACAGGATTTGAATATTGGCCAAAATTTTGAAATACATAAGGTGCAAGATTAGATTTGTTGATTGAAGGCACAAGTCAAAGAAGCATAGTGGGTCTAATTATGATGCATATGCCTGTGTATAAGCAGTTTGTTATTAAAATGACAAAAAAAAGGTATTAAACCCAGCTAGGACAGATTCTCTCTGCTACTGATTGGAATTTCCTGTCTCATATTTAGTTTAATTTGTTGCATTGATTTGTTCCATAAATGCAAACCGTTCACCATTAGGGACTGATTTGAGAGGATGAATACAGGATTTGAATATTGGCCAAACATTTTGAAATGCATATGGTGCAAGATGAGATTTGTTGATTGAAGGCACAAGTTAAAGAAGCATAGTGGGTCTAATTGTGATGCATATGCCTGTGTATAAGCAGTTTGTTATTAAAATGACAAAAAAAAGGTATTAAACCCAGCTAGGACAGATTCTCTCTGCTACTGATTGGAATTTCCTGTCTCATATTTAGTTTAATTTGTTGCATTGATTTGTTCCATAAATGCAAACTGTTCACCATTAGGGCCTGATTTGAGAGGATGAATACAGCATTTGAATATTGGCCAAACATTTTGAAATGCATATGGTGCAAGATGAGATTTGTTGATTGAAGGCACAAGTCAAAGAAGCATAGTGGGTCTAATTGTGATGCATATGCCTGTGTATAAGCAGTTTGTTATTAAAATGAAAAAAAAAAAGTATTTTATGGTATCTTATTAGGAGGGGGTCCGCGAATTTCATCAGAGATGTTTGGGGGTCCCTGGGGGGAAAAAGGTTGGGAACCACTGCCCTAGGACACCTGACTACTTACTTGATTTAAAAGATGTGCCAGTCAAGGCTACATTGTAAATGCTTAGAGATTATGTCTTATTGCTAATATCAATGCATGAAATAATGCAACAAGCTGTAGATCAGTGGTCCCCAAACTACGGCCCACGGGCCTGATCCGGCCCGCCTCCACATTTGGCCCGGCCCCTAGACCCCCGGAGCTTTAAAAATAAATAAAAATAAAGATTTTTTTAAGATGGCAGCCTTCCTGGCTCCTTTCCCTCTCCACTCCTCTTCCTCCTCTCTACAGTCTGAAGATCTGAATGGCCATGATCAATGATTTTTCAAAAATGTCTCACCCCAAATGTTCCTATTAGTATCATTTATTTAACGAAAAAAAATGAAAAATCACAAAATAGTTAAAAGTAGAACAAGACTAGACTGGTCATGTCAACTAGTATAGAAGTAATGTCACAGCCTAATGTGAAAATGTATTAGTAGTTAGCTACAGTAGAAGCCCTCGAGAATCACGTCCCCACTGCCACTCATCTACCACTCCAATGTCACTTTAGAACTCACTCAGGTGTTAATTTTCGGGGGCTGGTACTTAATTTAAGTGCTTCCCCAGGGAGGGGGCTACTGCCCTCAGACCCCCAAGATAATTTTTATATGGGCAGTCTGACTTGGCGTACTGACCATATATTAGTGTTGCAATGCATGATAAATAAACAGTGAAAAAATCTAAGAAATCGGATGGGGCTGGGACATTTGGGACGAATAAAAATGTAAGATGAAAATCTCCCCAGCCGTGGAGGTGTGAAATCTGGCACGGTCGAGAACAATAGGAGTCACAAAATCAGAGTGGTGAAGTAGTGGCAGAGTAGCAGTAAATGCCTGACTTCTAAGGGCTTCTACTGTAGCAATGCAAGCTAGCCAACACTAGCTAGTTAGTTAGCATGCATGTGCTTGCTAACCATCATTAATGAATCCAAATTCAAAACAAACTCCCCTAAATGTGGTGAATAACACGGTTTTAGGAAAAGTCAATGAGTGAAATAGTACATATGGGGATCAAACATAGTTGTAACTGAGGGGTACAATTCCCTGACTGTATTGTTAGATATGATATTTAATACCACTACCTCATGTACTTTAACTTCTGGCCACCCAGTACAAGATATAAGTATGATGAACACTTTCCCACCTGATGAAACGAACCAACACAAATGTACCAAATCGAAAGTTTAATACAGCAAAGGGTGTATACAACGATCACTTAATTACATTTATGATTTGAAATATTGAATATGCACTTTTATGGCAAATGAGTATTCGTAGGTAAATCAACATTGAATGTCCAATCTCTGGTTGCGCAGGGAGTAAGTATACAACCTGGAATATTTAGGAAACGATAGCGATGGTACTTAAATGATTATAGCTGGATACACTAAGGGGGGGGGGGGTCCCGCTGGTTGTAAGACAGTAGGAGGGGGGGTTAGAGAAGCCGCTGGCGGTATCCCATCTGGCCGACGGTGTCTTAGGAGAATCCAAAGTCTTGGACACGGTGCCCACAGAACCTCGGGCCGCAGATGAATACAGCTGGACCCTCTGTGGAACGGTATCTGCCGGTCCACAACGGAGAGACGTGAGGCGACCTCACGTGTAGAGCGCCGTCTCACCTGGAGTCCTCTCCGGGGGGTAATTCCAACACTCGGCAGTGTTGGCCTTTATCCATGGAATAATCAAAGCACACAAAGCATAATCCAAGCCGTGGAAGGCTCGCCGTCGTCTGGGTAGAGTAATCCAATATACAGGTCCAGTCGCTCTTGGCCCGGAGCTCCTCGGATGCAATCACCACTAGGGGTCTGACCAGCCTGGTTAAGCGTCCAGATAACGTCAGGAACGATGGGGGTACTGATAACTGTAGAACTCTAACCGAACGATGCACCATACATAAATAGACTACTATTAGCTTAATAGAATACGTCCAACTCGACGGTATGGTGCCAAACTATGACCATTCAACTATTAATCTACACGATATCTCAATGCCTATTCTGGGCCAAGTAGGCCTTACTACACCGCACGTGCGTCGTGGGGAGGCTTTTGCGTCTGTCACTCTGTTGGAGGGTAAAGAACTGGACTAAAAGGAAGTTCTACTTTACGAGCGCCATATATATATGCGCTATGAACAAATAGTACCATTCGTATTTCGCCCGGCATATTACTGCGCGGAACCGGGGGTTGCCTCGACATGTTAGGCGGCACGATTGAACTTGGACCTAGGGGTATGGCAACCTGGCGCCAGGTTCTCGTCCAATGGTAGAATGAAACTATTATGGGCTGTTTAGTAGAAACGGGGATATTCAATGCATATTGTACAAGGAATATACAGGGGATATCAAACGATATACAAATACAATTAAATATATATAAATAAATATACATATTCGGTTTAATCTGATCCTTCACAACAGCCGCCCCCTAATTAGTCCCACCTAATTAGCTAAGCAGAGACAGATTAACCGCACTGTCTTCCACTCAAGGTCCGCTGTAAGGGTCAGTCAACTCACAAAGTCATAGGGTCGTGGTCATCATCGATAGTATCTGGGAGTCGGGGCAGTTCTATGAGCCTCGCCACGGGACGTGTGTAGGTGCGCCCTTGGACGAGTACTTCAGCTGCTCGGACCTTGCCATCGGCACCGGTGATCACTTTGCTTACGCGGCCAGCCGGCCACATAGCTCTAGGAAGTGACTGGTCAATAATCATGACGACTGTTCCTTCTGTCAAATTGTCTCTCTCTTTTACCCACTTCTGGCGGGTCTGTAGAGACGGTAGGTAGTGAAGTAGGAAGCGGCTCCAAAACTTGTCAGCTAGTACTTGGCTGTACCTCCACATTCTTCGGCCGTTCGCTTCTTCAGGCCTGTACATTGTCTGGGGTAGCGCGGGGTCCAGCCGCCCCATCAGGAGTGTGTTGGGGGTGACTGGGTCGACATCTGCTACATCACTGGAGACGTAACCGAGGGGCTTTGAGTTCAATACTCCCTCGATCTCCGTGAGGACTGTCATTAGGACTTCCTCTGCCACAGTCTGGGCTCCGAGTACGGCATACAGGGCTGTTTTTATAGAACGTACTTCTCGTTCCCAGGTTCCACCGAAGTGGAACGTTCGGGGGATTAAACTGGAAGTCAATCTGGGCTGGAGCGAGGTGGGTCTTAAGTTCTGGGCCCATAGCTTGGAAGCTCTCTCTCAGCTCTCTTTCTCCGCCTTTGAAGTTGGTCCCGTGATCAGACAACAATGTAGACGGTTTTCCTTTCCGTGATGTGAATCTCCGGAAGGCCATAAGGAATGAGTCTGTGCTCATGGTCGGAAGGAGCTCGATATGTATCGCTCTGGTGGTCATGCATTTGAATACAATACCCCACCGCTTCTCGGTGCCTCTTCCTCTCTTTATATACAACGGGCCAAAATAGTCCATGCCTGTGGAGTGGAATGGCTTGTCGCCGATTCGGAGGCGACAGGGGGGTAGGTCAGCCATCCGTGGTATGCTGGGCTGCGCGCGCCACTTACGGCAGTCTAGACAGGTTCGCTGGAAGCGCCGTACTGCTTCTCTCCCTTGCAATATCCAATAACGACGTCTGATCTCCGCGAAGACTCTCTCTGCTCCTGCGTGGTGTACATCCTCGTCGTATTTCTTTATGATCAGCTCTGTGACCTTGTGTCGGCTGTTCAAGACGATCGGGTGCTTAATGTCATCTGGTAGATCGGGGGCTCTCCGCAGGCGACCACCCACTCTGATGAGATTATGTGCGTCACTCTCTGGTGCCAGGTGAATCAGTCTGCTGTCTGATGGGACGGGGTTTCCTCCCTGTAGACAGTCTAGCTCATCGGGGAACGAGTCTCTCTGGGCTCGTTGTAGTAGAAGAAGTTCTGCTTCTTCGTAGTCAGCTGCTGACATGTCAGTGGTGGACTGAATCTCTGGGTGGTGCCGCAGGAATGTCCTTTGTTGCGCACTCTCTAGGGTAATGCAGTCATCTATGTTGGGGTCTGTGGAGGCGACCGTGCTCAGTCCACAGAACATAGGCTTCTTGTTCTCAGCCTCCTCGTTACTTGCTTCCCTCGGGGTGGGCGTAGGCCAATCTCCTTCCGGGAGCTGGAGGAATGCTGGTCCGTCACTGTAGATGTTGCGACGGGTTAGGTCATCCAGGGACATTCCCCGGGTGATGACGTCAGCTGGGTTGTGTTTGGTATCCACATACCTCCAGCTTGCTTCTTCTGTTAATTCTTGAATCTCGGTGACTCTGACTCCCACGAAGACTTTGTATCTGCATGAATCAGACTTAATCCATGCGAGTACTGTCGTGGAATCTGACCACAAGATTGTTCTATGCACCGGAATGGTGAGTTCACGTTGGATTAACGTGGCTAGATGCGCTCCTGCGAGGGCTGCGCAGAGCTCTAGACGTGGGATAGATTGTTGCTTACGTGGGGCTATTCTTGAGCGGGCCAGTATGAAAGCAGTGTGTATCTCTCCTCCCATCTCTTGGGCACGCAAATAGGCAACCGATCCGTAGGCTACTTCGGAGGCGTCGCTGAAGACGTGTAGCTCAATCTCGCATGTCTCTGGCCTCACTGTGGATGGGAAGTAGCTGCGGCGTATATTGACACCTGGGAGTGAGCGGAGTTCCGTCTCCCACTCTCTCCATGTTGAGGCAAGGTGTGCGGGTATTGGGTCGTCCCAGCCCTGGTCCTTGTCCCATAGTGCTCGTACAATCATCTTTGCCCTGGTGGTGTAAGGTAGAATACATCCCAACGGGTCATATTGTCTGGCGAGTGTTCTGTACACACTCCGTCTGGTGGTCGGTATCGCCGCCGACCTTCCTTGCTCTGGAGCCAAGGGTTTGTGTCTATAGTGGAGCGAGTCTGTTTTGAAGCGCCAGACTAATCCTAGTGTCATTTCTTGGGCTTCTCCTGGGATTGTCGCCATCCAGGTCTCGCTGCTGGCAGCCTTGTCTGCGGAGGAGAGGCTGCGCAATACGTGCGGGTCGCTGCTGGCCCACTGCCTGAGATCAAAGCCTCCTTTGATTAGGGAGGCGCGTAACTTGATTAGGAGAGCCTCGGCTTCTTCTTGAGTCGAGACGCTTTGTAAACAGTTGTCCACGTAGAAACTGTTCTTCACACTGTGTTGGACCTCTTCATCTGCTGCTGGGTCCTCTGTGACGTGTTTCTGTAGTGCAATGTATGACGCCGTGGGTGGCGGATACATCGGCGAGCGTTGGGGGAGAGACCTCCTGGGCGAGTCCCCTCTTGCGCCTCGCTGTGGGCTGGTACTGGCAGGGTACCATAGCCAGCTGGTCCAGGTGCTATTCCTCGGGGCTGGTCGTGCGTCGTGCTCACCCGTGAATAGAGTCGGGGGTCTGTAGCGCAGCGCCGCGGGGGTATAGCCTGGACTGTATGGGACCTCCTGGTCCGGTGGAGTACTGTGCTGTCGTCGGGCTTGGTTCTCCTCCTCTCCCTCTTCTTCCTCTATCAGGTCTTCCAGATCCTGTAGCCGTTTATCTTGCTTCTCCGCAGTGTATGCCGCTCCTTCCTTGTAGCTGGGTCTTGCTTGGACCGGTCTGGGAAGGGGGTCTGCAGGGGGTATAGGCTTGGTCTGTTGGTCAAGTTCAGGGTCGCTTGCTCGTTTAGGAGGCGCTGCTCTTGACTGTTGTCTCGACGAGTTCCTTGAACCCCTGGTGGAGGGAGAGGGTGTTGCCCTGGGGATCATCAGCCTCTTCCTTAGCTGCGCCATTAAATTGTCGCGCTCGGCTTGTAGTCTGTCGCCCTCGGCTTGGCGCTGGATGAGATCGATGTTGCGCTCTGCTTCTCTTTGGGCATAGTCAGCGGCGCGCTGGGCTTCGGCGGCGGCGCGCTCTGCTTCTCTTTGGGCATAGTCAGCGGCGCGCTGGGCTTCGGCGGCGGCGCGCTCTGCTTCTCTTCGGGCATAGTCAGCGACGCGCTGGGCTCCGGCGGCGGCGCGCTCTGCTGCGGCGGCGGCGCGCTCTGCTGCGGCCCGGTCTCTTACCATATTAATTTCCGTCTGAAAGCGTCTTATCTCCCGGCGTTTCATCTCCCGGCGTATGCGCTCTTCTTCGCTCCGTCGCTGCGCTTGGAGGCGTTCTCTTTCAATAGTAAAATGTTCGTGCTCGCTAAGCGCCTGTGCTTGGAGACGGTCGCGTTCACCCTGAAGTCGATCGCGTTCGGTAGAGGCTGTCATGCGGACGAGGAACGCCTGTTGTAGCATCCTCGCCGCTTCTCTGGGGGAAGGCGGTTGTGGAGGTGAGCCGCTCCTGCGTGAGCCGCTCCTGGGGGTACTCGTTGGGGAGTCCTGGAGCTCTAGTTCCTCGGCGCTCTCCTCCTCTTCTTCCGTGCAGAGTTCTCTCTCTGTAGGGTTGTCTTCCTCCCGGGGCTGTTCGGGGACTACTTCTTGAGTAGTGGCGGGGGGTAAAGGCATGTCAATTCCCTCCTGGTCCCCACCGTGAGCTTGGTCAGTTACATTAGGACCTACTAGGGCCTCTGTGGTCGGGGAAACCTGGTCGTTAAGGTCAGACATAATTTTACTTTCTACTTTTACCACGTTTACCGTTTGTCGAAGGCTAGGTAGTTGACTGACAGTGTAAGCCTCTAAGTACTGAGGTGTCTGTCGTCTGCGCCGCGGGCGTTCTAGGTTAGGAGGATCGTTTCGTGGAGTGTTCATCATAGGCCATTTCGATATTAATAACACTATATTAATATTACACTAGTTACCCATCCGGCTCGAAGGACCAATTGTAACTGAGGGGTACAATTCCCTGACTGTATTGTTAGATATGATATTTAATACCACTACCTCATGTACTTTAACTTCTGGCCACCCAGTACAAGATATAAGTATGATGAACACTTTCCCACCTGATGAAACGAACCAACACAAATGTACCAAATCGAAAGTTTAATACAGCAAAGGGTGTATACAACGATCACTTAATTACATTTATGATTTGAAATATTGAATATGCACTTTTATGGCAAATGAGTATTCGTAGGTAAATCAACATTGAATGTCCAATCTCTGGTTGCGCAGGGAGTAAGTATACAACCTGGAATATTTAGGAAACGATAGCGATGGTACTTAAATGATTATAGCTGGATACACTAAGGGGGGGGGGGGGTCCCGCTGGTTGTAAGACAGTAGGAGGGGGGGGTTAGAGAAGCCGCTGGCGGTATCCCATCTGGCCGACGGTGTCTTGGGAGAATCCAAAGTCTTGGACACGGTGCCCACAGAACCTCGGGCCGCAGATGAATACAGCTGGACCCTCTGTGGAACGGTATCTGCCGGTCCACAACGGAGAGACGTGAGGCGACCTCACGTGTAGAGCGCCGTCTCACCTGGAGTCCTCTCCGGGGGGTAATTCCAACACTCGGCAGTGTTGGCCTTTATCCATGGAATAATCAAAGCACACAAAGCATAATCCAAGCCGTGGAAGGCTCGCCGTCGTCTGGGTAGAGTAATCCAATATACAGGTCCAGTCGCTCTTGGCCCGGAGCTCCTCGGATGCAATCACCACTAGGGGTCTGACCAGCCTGGTTAAGCGTCCAGATAACGTCAGGAACGATGGGGGTACTGATAACTGTAGAACTCTAACCGAACGATGCACCATACATAAATAGACTACTATTAGCTTAATAGAATACGTCCAACTCGACGGTATGGTGCCAAACTATGACCATTCAACTATTAATCTACACGATATCTCAATGCCTATTCTGGGCCAAGTAGGCCTTACTACACCGCACGTGCGTCGTGGGGAGGCTTTTGCGTCTGTCACTCTGTTGGAGGGTAAAGAACTGGACTAAAAGGAAGTTCTACTTTACGAGCGCCATATATATATGCGCTATGAACAAATAGTACCATTCGTATTTCGCCCGGCATATTACTGCGCGGAACCGGGGGTTGCCTCGACATGTTAGGCGGCACGATTGAACTTGGACCTAGGGGTATGGCAACCTGGCGCCAGGTTCTCGTCCAATGGTAGAATGAAACTATTATGGGCTGTTTAGTAGAAACGGGGATATTCAATGCATATTGTACAAGGAATATACAGGGGATATCAAACGATATACAAATACAATTAAATATATATATATAAATAAATATACATATTCGGTTTAATCTGATCCTTCACAACAATAGTTCTAGTATTTTAAAAGCAAGGTAAAAATTACCTCAACAATTCTAGTGTAAGCTGCTAGCTAGCAAGATTGCACTGCTTACTAACTAATGTTGATACACCCAGGTTTACCACACAGTTAAAACACAGCTACTTGCATAAGAAGTTTCACTGTAGATGTCAAGGCTCCTGTGATGGCTGGGAAATGCATGTATTTGACCGTTCTATTGAGATTGCGAGTAACGGTTCTCGGTTATTATTCCGGAAGTCCACCAATCCGAAACTATACTTTTAAAGTCCATATCACCAGGTTGCCTGCATCAATTCCAACATCCAATATACCAGATATGATGCCAAGAGCATGCTCAACATGGGATCATCCATTTCTATCTACACTAAAAGCTGTTCACATGTAAAGGGTTTTTATAAACTCATCTTAATTATGTGCTCAATAGTTTCATTTGATTACTATTTTACACATCATCCAATAACATTTTCCAGGACAACTGTTTCAATTTCCATGTAAGTGTTCACTTTTGCTCAGTTTCCATGACTTTTCCATACCTGGAAAATGAAAAAATTAATTCCATGTTTTCCAGGTACCGTGGGAACCCTGTCCTCCTCATACAGGTGTACCTGACGCTTAAATAAAAGAAGCGCCACCCCCTGGTCACATAAATCCACTGCACATTAAATCCATTTTGGCCGTTACAGCCAATATCGGTAGGCCGATAATATCGGACATCCCTAATTCAGACAGATATGGATAATATAATTTACATGCAGTAAATATAAATATATAAATGGATATATCCAGCATTATTGTACATGCTATCATACAGAGTTATATGGGTAGACTATTTCACGTCTGGTAAATGTTAGCATGGTGTTATTCACCTTCAAAGATGGAAAGAAAATAACGAATAATAATAAATTATATTCTCCTTTGGTTCATTACAATTTACTCAGGGCTGTACGCTAAGCTTTTTCACTAGGGGCACAGGTGCCCCTAAATGAAAAATTTAGGGGCACAGAACCTTTTTAGGGGAAATTTTTTAATAAAAATTTTACCATTATAGTGCAAAAAAAAATTATCCTGCCTCATTACTGTGGTCCTTTTATTTAACATTTAAGTGCTTTTGTTTTCAGGTTTGTATCTTTTATAATGAACCAACTATATTACCACAGCTGCAAACATTTCTTCTTTCATTGATAACAGTGTATTAACAGTGTTAGGGATGGGTATCGTTAGGATTTTATCGATACTACTACTCTTATCGATACTGCTTAACGGTTCGGTACTTTATCGATACTCTTATTGGTTCTTTTTGATTATTTTGCAAGCGTTTTTTTTTTATTAACACAATCTGCGCCGGAAACGAGTATACTCGCTATTGCCCGCCATGCGTTCAGCGCCAGAAACTAGTTAACTCGTTTTTGGGATCGTTGTTTCGTTTATTCACTATATCTATTCATAATTCATAGCTGGTGATGATGATGGCGCCGCTCCGACCGGCTGCCTCTCTGTTCGCTCCGTCGAGACTGTGTTTACTTTTGTTAATATTTATAGTTTTTAGAGTTTTGTGCGTACCAACTGTTGGTGCATTTAATGTATATGACCGTCAGTCACTCATAGACATTGGATTACGGGAAACTTACCAACTGGATTACTCGCTGGATCAGCTTTCCGAACCGCATCAATGGCCTGAAGAAATTCTCCGGAGATTAGGACCAGACCCTTTGTTCCCAGAGCCCAGGAAAAGACGACGAGGAAAGAGGGCTGGGATCCGTAACAGGCTGAGATCCAGACGCCACCGTACACCACTGCCCAGTATATTGCTAGCCAATGTACAATCAATAGACAATAAACTGGATGACATCCGAGCAAGGATTCAATATCAAAGAGACGTTAGGGACTGCAATGTCCTTTGCTTCACCGAAACATGGCTCACACCGGAGGTTCCAGATCACGCAATTCAACCAGCGGATCACTTCTTTATCCATCGCAAGGATCGGTCATCAGAGTCCGGTAAACAACATGGAGGAGGTATTGCCTTCATGTTTAACAAAAATTGGAGTGATCCAACGAACGTGAAGGAATTATCCAACCACTGCTCCCCAGAACTGGAATATATAACCATCAAGTGTCGTCCTTTCTTCCTCCCGAGGGAGTTAACGGCGATCGTCCTGATCGGAGTGTATATTCCACCGCAAGCCAGCAACAAGGTTGCGCTCTCCAGACTACACGACGAGGTAAATAGAATACAAGTGGCTAACGTTAACGCCGCCATTTTAGTACTGGGAGATTTCAATAGCGCCATTCTGAGAAAGGTATTGCCTGACTTCTATCAGCATGTGACTTGCAACACCAGAGGCGGTAACATCCTAGATCACTGTTACACGCAATTTAAAGGTGGCTACAAGGCTCATTCTGATAGTGGCTTTGGTAAATCAGATCACGCGTCAATTTTACTTTCACCAAAGTACAAACAGAGAATTAAAAGTACTCCCGTAGTCTCGCGAGAGGTGCAGAAATGGGATCTGACGTCAGAAGAGACGATCCGGTCAGTGTTTCACCACACAGACTGGATTGTGTTCCGCGACACAGATAACATTAATGCCTACACGGAGACAGTGCTGGACTATGTTTGTACTAGGGTGAAAGAAACAATCCCCACTACCAAAATGAAAGTTTACCCAAATCAAAAACCCTGGGTAGACAAATCCGTCCGTGAAGCTCTGAGAGAGCGCACCAAAGCATACAATGACGGCCTAGTGGCAGGCAACATGAATGACCACAAGGTGGCGCGACACAACGTAAGGAGGACAGTGTCAGAGGCCAAACGGCGCTACAGGGATAAAATTGAACTCCAGTTTGAACAAGCTGACTCTAGAGCTATGTGGCAGGGGCTCAAAACGATGACAGACTACAAAGGCGCCTCCCTCAAACTGAACAGTGACATCTCCTTAGCAAACGACCTCAATACCTTCTATGCTCTGTGAGAATACCTTCTCACAGAGCATGAGGTGAGGCGGACCTTTAAAAAAGTGAATATCAGGAAGGCAGCAGGTCCGGACGGCATCCCCGGCCGCGTCCTAAAAGTCTGTGCCGACCAACTGGCCCCAGTATTCACTGACATATTTAACCTGTCCTTAGAACAGGCTGTCATCCCCACCTGCCTGAAGAAGTCCACTATTATCCCTGTACCCAAAAAATCCAAGCCTGCTTGCCTCAACGACTACCGCCCTGTAGCTCTCACCTCCATAGCCATGAAGTGCTTTGAGAAGCTAGTAAAGGGCTACATCTGCTCCTCCCTCCCCATCAACATGGACCCCCTGCAATTTGCATACCGCCCCAACAGGTCCACGGAGGACGCCATATCCCATGTGCTGCACACAGCAGCATCACACCTGGACAAGAGGCAGGGGAACTATGTGAGAATGCTATTCATCGACTACAGCTCGGCATTCAATACCATAGTCCCCTCCATACTCATAGCCAAGCTCAGGGACCTGGGCTTGGGCTATGACCTCTGCCAGTGGGTCTTGGACTTCCTGACTGGCAGACCCCAGGTGGTGAGAGCAGGCAACTGCACCTCCTCATCCATCACCCTCAACATAGGGGCCCCCCAGGGCTGTGTTCTGAGTCCCCTCCTCTACTCCCTGTACACACACGACTGTGTGGCTCAGCGGAGTAGCAATACAATCGTCAAATTTGCTGACGACACAGTGGTGGTGGGCCTGATCTCTGCCAACGACGAGAGGGCCTACCTGGAAGAGGTCAAGGTCCTGGCGGGATGGTGCCAGGAAAACAGCCTCTCCCTGAACGTCAGCAAAACAAAGGAGATGATTGTGGACTTCAGGAGGTCGGGGGTCAAGGACTACAGCCCCCTCAGCATCGACGGGGCACCGGTTGAGAGAGTCAACAGCTTCAAGTACCTCAGAGCCTACATATCCGAGGACTTGACATGGACCACACACATTAACAGTGTGGTGAAGAAGGCACGACAACGCCTCTACTTCCTCAGGCGCCTAAGGAAGTTCCAAGTCAGCCAGAAGATCCTTAAGAACTTCTACTCATGTACAATAGAGAGCATCTTGACCGGCAACATCACCTCCTGGTTTGGGAATAGCACTGCAAAAGACCGAAGCAGACTACAAAGAGTGACACGTTCAGCCGAACGCACAATTGGAGGGGGGCTCCCCACCCTCCAGAACATTTACTACAAGCGTTGCAAGGGCAAGGCTAAGAGAATCATTAAAGACTCCAGTCACCCGAACAACTGCCTCTTTGAACTGCTGCGGTCAGGCAAGCGATACCGGAGTCTCAAGGCGAGCACAGAAAGACTCAGAAGTAGCTTCTATCCCCAGGCCATCAGGCTGCTAAACGAACAATGAATGAACACTACACAACAACAACCACCAAACGCACATAGCACACACATCCACACGCACACACTCACTTTAAACAAACACACTGTAGCACCCACTCCACACACTTTATAGCACACACCCACTTTAAACAAACACACTGTAGCACCCACTCCCCACACTTTATATTTATGGATGAAGGATTGCACTACAACTCGTACACCTTACTGTAAATTGTACCTAAAATTGTACCTCATCCCATTTCTGCTTTGCACTAGATAGTACTGTACATTAGTACACTGCATAGTATTGTGTATTGTATATTATATGTTAACTCAGAACATTGTACATATGTCTATACCGAACACTGTGACCTCATTTTCTTCTTCTAAATTCATGCTATATTATGTTATTATGTTATTTGATACTATCTTGTCTAGCACAGTCTCTGGAGCGTAACAGTAAGAAGCATTTTGTATGAAAGTATTCTGTACTTCTGTATGACAACTATTAAAGAACTAGCTGCAGCCTCTGGTATACCATTCAGAGCCTGTCTGAGCTGACAGACGGTCAACACCGCCCTCTACTGCCATCCGGAGCTATTGCATCTCATTGGAAATGAGCTGGTGTGTTTTAGGAGCCGATCTGAGCCGGGCAGGCAGGCTTTAAATACTCAGGCAAGCCAGTTCTATACAACGATGGCATCAAACAGTAACACCGCCCGCCCGTCATTGTGAAACTGTCGGTAGTGTGCTACGGACCTCCACGAGCAGTATTTGGAATTGCAATCAGATATTTGGATTATTTCTTTTGCATTACATCAGATACAAGGTAACAAGACTATATATAAATTTGATCATTGATCTGATATGTATTTCTACCACGATCACAGCTATTTGTATGTAGGTGTATCTGCTTATTACCGTTGACTGCGGTGGGGGGGGGGGGGGGGTGGGGGGCGAGCGCCCCGCTACGACGGTAATTTCATGTATGCACGACCAGATATAATGATAATCTAGCATTGATTTCAGGATGATCAGATAATCAGCTGAAAAATTACAACGTGATGACTGGATTACAGTAAAATGCCATTTTCTCGTCTTTTTCCTGGAATTACTCAAAAGCACCCAAACCATACTCTATTCAAAACGGTATAAAACAGAAATGTACGGATGAATCTGTTTTGGGCATGTTGACTGGAAGCAACTCATTGAGGGTCGACAGCGTTATTAGACCGATTGATATAATATAAGATATATTTTAAGCACTCGCAAATGTCACAGTCTAAAACTATATCCATTGAATAAAGACCTGGCGATGAAGGGATCAGCGCCCCCTGCTGCTGGCGGTCAATGTGTTAAGAACAGAATCGACATTGCTTTATTATTCTTTTATATAACTATATTACTGCACATGGCTACTTTTTGATCAATTAATACAAGCAGTCAGATAAATTAACTATTTTGGGACTTTCTATTTTATTTAGAAGGTTCTTAAATCAGAATGTCCCACCCAATACCCAGCTGTTAAAAACGGTTCAATACTCCATTTTATTAGTAGAGATACTTTTAGAACAATAGCCTGATGCTGTATTTTCCATGAGTTGAGGGGATCCATGACCGGAGCAGTGTGTGTGTGTGAGAGCGCACGCTTTGCGTAGTGGGCGTGTCAACAGTGTCAGCTGAACTCGCACCAAACAAGATATAGGGAAATAGTCGGACATCCCAGAATTATTTCATAATACAAAGTTTCTGAATGGATATTTGGATTAAACCAAGTTGTATGCAATGATGAACACAAGTTACTTAACATTACACGAGTCGCGCTATGCATGCTTAGCTTGCTAACGATAGCAGTGTAACTTAAAGGGGACCTGCATTGCTATTCCTAGCACTATTTGGGCAACTTTACACAATTCCTGTGAGTCTATTGAAGACATCTGTACGTTTCTTTTCCAAAAAAATGCATTGTTTTATATTTCTAATCAAGTACTCAAAACCATCATTTTTCAGCCTCAGGATTTCAGGCTGTTATGGCCTGGCTCCGCCCATAAGCACTTTGAGTGACAGTCAGCCCACACAGTCTGCGAGAGAGAGAGAGTCAGCCCACACAGTCTGCGAGAGAGAGAGAGAGAGAGAGAGAGAGAGAGAGAGAGAGAGAGAGAGAGAGAGAGAGAGAGAGAGAGAGAGACAGACACTCGGGTTTTGTTCTAGGTTTGCGTTTTGATCGTCTAAGCTGCCGTAGGTGATGATGTCACACTCTAATGTAAACAGGAAGAGTTTTAACACACGGAGATGGAAACTGGATGATATAAAGAAACTAATAACCAATAAATATGAAGTTATGTTTAAACTTCTGTTGTCAAGCCTCATCAATATTACCACACCCCCTTTCCTCACGAATGGAACTAGTGTTGTGGAGTCCGCTTTGAGCGTTTCCAGGGTTAGCAGCTAACGCTAGTTAGCTTAGCATAGTCACCGTGGATAACGTGGTTAGCAGCTAATGTTAGCCCATTGCTAACGTCAATTAAATTGCATGTCATTAAAGGTCCGCGCTAGTCTGTGTCTAATGAAATTACAATTGCATGTCATTTAAGATCTGCGCTGCTCTGTGTCTATAATGAAATGAGAAGACAGCTCTGCGCTAAAGTCTCATCTGAGCCCCGACGTGACAACATATACTCGATGTTCACGATATAGTAATTTACTACATCTCATGTAGAACAAGCCGCGAAAGATCGAGTCAGGGAACAAACTTAACTTTTTGACTTACCAGCCATTTGGCTGGTAGATTTTAAAAACTACCAGCCGGGCAGATTTTTTACTAGCCAAAAATTATAAATAGCTTTTTAGTATATCGCCATGTGTTATTATTACTATATAATACTCTCATATGCTATTTTCAATTAATATCATAAACATCATAAGGAATATTAGCATAATTTTTAGTGGACTGAAGGAATGAGTCAACTGGTCGTTATTCCTCTGTCTTTCCTCTCGGTCAGTGCGCACACACCACACTAGGGGTGGGACAATACATCGATCCAGATCGATATATCGATCTATTATCAATAATCAAATAGGATCGATGCCACGTAAAAAGATCGATTCATATTGCGATACTCTTATTTTGAAAATCCGGCGACGGCGACGTCATCGCCCCGCGCCCAGTGTTGTGAAACTCAAACTCCGTTAACATCAACAGCAGTAGCGTCTAGAGCGTCACTAGTGTGCCTATTCTGTGACCCAAAACATGTCCCTGCTGTTTTATTCCACAACGGGTCCAATGCATCTAACCTGCTTTGCAATCCTCGTCACTCCATTATGCCCACGTCGCGTTAAAGATCGAAGATAACGTTACTTTAGCGTGAGCTAACAAGCTAACTCAGCGCCATAGGCAGAGAGAAGTGGGGACTGGGAGGGTGCATTCTCGGGGATAGCCCCACTAACAGGATCTGGCCGGTACTGCACCTTGGGACTCCCAATATGCTTTTCCAGCCAAAATACAGCTCTGTGACAGTGAATAGGATATTAATATCGAGAGAAAAAAAAGAAATGAACCAAAAACAGTGAACAGGAGGTCTATTTGTATTAAAAACAATAGATTGTTTTTCATTTAAATGTCTGGAAGAGCTCAAAAATAAAAATGTCATGATATTTCCATTGCCTTTTTTTGTTGATTTAAATGTTACTGATTGTATTAAATGGGCACATAATATCGTCTCATATCGATTGCAGGCACCTGAATCGAATCGTATCATATCGTATCGTGGCAGACTGTGTGATATCGGATAATATCGTATCGTTGTCCAAAGAATCGATATCGTATCGTATCGTGATTAAACTGGTGATTCCCACCCCTACACCACACACACAGACGCCTCCTCCCCCGCTAGCCCCCACCCTCTTCTAGTCAGCCTGCTGTTCTCTGTCTCTCTCTGTGTTTATGCGGAGCAGCGTTAGCTCCGCGTGGCTAACGCGGAGCTAACGCTAGTTTGCCCTGAATTAAATGAATAACTAGGTTGCAAATCATAGTAGTTTTCACTGCACATAGAAGCAGTCAAACAGCGGGAGCATTTCGGGAGCATATGACCAAAACCCACGCAACTTCCGAGCCCTTAAGGAATCAAATAGTCTGCTCTATGGCTGCATGCTGTGTATCGCTGCTCTGCTCGGCTTTAATGGAGCAGAAGCACGGACTGGGGCGGATATGACTCGCAGAGTTGCTACAGGGTTTTTCAAAATAAGAGTATCATATGAATGGAAAGTTTCTAGCTGCCGGAGCCCAGATATTATGACTGGAGCTGCGCTTGGGGGGGCAATGAGACCCGCACAGGATTTTCAAAATAAGAGTATCGATATGAATTACACGCCAGCTGGCGGGCAGACTATTATTTTCAGATGCCAGATGGTAAATCGACACGCATTTGGCAATGGGCGTCTAGTTATTTTGTTCCCTGCATCGAGTATACTCGATATATCGCCCAGCCATATCTGATGGTGATCTGGTAGAGCCATATGAAATCAGTTTAATTTTTTTCCAAATTCCATGATTTTTTTTCCAAATTCCGTTTTAATATTTCAGAATTCTGTATTTTGCTTTGTACGCTCATTTTACCATCAAAAATAGTGTCTAATAAGTGGGAATGAATAAATGTCCACAATTTAATATCTAACAGTCCATTTAATAGGGCTGTCTTAAATACTTCGAAGCTTCGTTCGATGGGCATGGGATTCCAATATGAAAATAAAATTAGATTATTAAAAAAAGAAAAAGATATATATATATATATATATATATATATATATTTTTTTGCAAAATCAACTCTGCCTCTCTTTAACTACAACAAGCAATGCTGTTTGTTATTTAAGATGAGGTCGGACTCGGCACTGACAGATGTGTTCATTGTGCTGCTTTTATAAAGCCTCAAATGACGGCTTACAATATTTCATGAAAGCAAAGTGTTTTGTTTGTCTAAGATTTAAACTTTACAGCACTGACAAAGTTGAACAAAGTGCTGTACAAGTCCCACAACATAAAAAAAAAAATACAAATTTACAGTTGATTCCATTTTTATTGCTCAATTCCGCGATTCCGTGAACGTGGATTTCATATGGCTCTATGATCTGGGCTTGTTCTTAGTGGTAGAAATGTGTTATCCAACTGCAGCCTAAGATATTAGCCCTTCATTAGCAAAATCCAGAATTAACGTTAGCTTAGCAGTGTTTCTAGTTTAGTTTAGTTTATTTATTTAGCACATTATTTAAAAGAAAAACAGTGCTAGGAGGGAACGAACCCCAAAGGGCTTGTACAAAGTTCCACTCCCATCTCATTCATCATCATTAGGTGGCTTCTTCGTTCCGAAGGTTGCCTATCACTCTCCAACCCATTCTGTCCCCACTTCTTCTCTCCAACTCCGTGACTCCGCCTCTCACATCACAGACGTCGTCTACCCAGCCTCTTCTTGGTCTTCCACTTCCTCTCTTTCCATCCACCTTCCCCATCACCACCTTCTTGAACATCTCCCCGCTGGATCCTCTCAGAACATGCCCGCACAACTCCATCTTTCTCTTTTTCAACCTCTCCAGCAGCTGTCCTCCTTGCATATCCGCTCTTCTCAGTACCTCCTCATTCTTGATCTTATCCTTCCATGTTATCTTCAGCATCTTCCTCAGCGTCCACATTTCAAAAGAGTCCATCATCCTCTTTGCCTCTTCATTCAGCGTCCATGCTTCTGCTCCGTATGAAAAGACTGACATAACATACGTTTCCAAAATCCTGGGCCCTCATTTATCAACGTGACGTACGCACAGATATGTGCTTAACCCGTGCGTACGACCATTTCTAAGCAAAGTGTGGGATTCATCAATTCGAACGTGAACTTGACTTTGTGCTTATGTCTACGCACAGCTCTGAGCATGCTTAGCTGACGCCCAGTGGTAGAATATCGTTACTACGGCATATGCGCTCCTGAGTTCATGCATTAGTTTCAACGCGGAAATAAGCTTTTGTGCATTACTCCGAGTCCTGACACTGGCGCGTGTTCTGTATGAACCGTAATTCATTATAGTTCATTGTGAAATAGCGACAGTAGTGTAATTATAATGGGCTCATGCGCGAACAAGAGGTTGGCTTGCTTGTTTGGCAGGGGGGGCAGACGCAGAACACCTATAGTGTAACTGCCGCCGTGTCATAGTGTAATTCAAGTTAAGCTTCAGTATGATGTCATATAATAATAATAATAACTTTATTTGTATAGCACTTTTCATACAGAGGTTGCAGTTCAAAGTGCTTCACAACAGTAAAAAATACAGGCATACGCGGGCATAAAAAAGATAGACAGGTAGCAAGGTATGGCAAATCACAGTATTTCACATTAGGATCTAGCATCCCAATAGGCTCTCCGCTTACAGTTTTCAGTAACACAAATAATAAAAATAGTTTAAAATGATTCAGTTTAAAAATAGTCAAAAAATTATAAAATAGAACAGACATAAAAAATACAGGCATGAGCGAGCATAGCAAGGTATGGTAAATCACAGTGTTTCACATTAGGATCTAGCATCCTAATAGGCTCTCTATTCAGTAATACAAATAATAAAGTAGTTTAAAATGATTAAGTTTAAAAATAGTCTAAAAATTATAAAATAGAACGGACATACAACAGTAAAACATGTAAATAGCAAGGTTACAGTAAAAAGTGTGAAAAATTGTTTAAAATTATTCAGTTTAAAAATAGTCATCAGTAAGAAGTAAAAAGTGTGATAACCGACACATGAATTTGATAGGCAGTGTAAAATAAGATAAAATTAGCATAGAAAAGTAGGCAGGGTAGGAATAGTGCAGGTAAGTCATTGAAATGCCTGAGCAAAGAGATAGGTTTTAAGCTGTCTTTTGAAGATGTCTAGCGAGTTGGCTTCCCTGATGTTTTGGGGTAGTTTGTTCCACAGTTTTGGGTCATAGTTGATAAAGGCTGCATTACCGATCCTCTTTTGACTGTTTCTGGGAGCCTCTAGTAGTCCAGCAGCTGATGATCGCAGTGTTCTTGCTGGCGTGTAATTTATTAGAGTGTTGGTGATGTAGCTAGGTCCCTGTCCATTTAGAGCTTTGTATGTAAGGAGAAGGACCTTAAAGTCAATTCTAAATGTTACAGGAAGCCAGTGTAAAGCAGCTAAGACTGGACTAATGTGCTCTCTCCTTTTGGTTCTAGTTAGCAGTCGGGTTGCAGCGTTTTGGATTAGCTGAAGCCTCTCTGTGGTTTTCTTAGGGAGACCTGTGAAAAGTGCATTACAGTAGTCTAACCGGCTAGATATGAATGCATGAATTAGCTTCTCAGCATCGTTCTGATTAATAAATGGTCGTACTTTTGCTATATTTCTGAGATGGAAGAACGATGTTTTCGTTACTTTGCTAATATGAGAATTGAAGTTCAGTTCTGAATCTATGATAACCCCGAGACTAGTGACCTCAGATTTGATCCAAGGGGTTAGTCCTCCTAGGTTCTTTATTAACGTTTCTTTTTTAGTTTTGGGGCCGATAATTAGAATTTCAGTTTTGTTCTCATTTAGTTTCAGGAAGTTCTTACTCATCCATTTATTTATTGCCAGTAAGCAGTCTGTAATGGAGCTAATCGCTGTATCATTTGGTTCAGCAGATATGTACAATTGTGTATCATCCGCATAGCTATGGAAATCTACATTATGTTCTCTGATGATATCACCCAGCGGTAACATGTAAAGGGAGAAGAGTAAAGGACCTAAGCAACTCCCTTGTGCAACTCCATAGTTGTTGTCGTATATATCAGACATGTGCTCTCCTAGTCTAACATAGAATTTCCTCCCTCTGATGTATGTTTTGAACCAGCTTAGCACATGTTCTGAGAAACCGACAAGGTTTTCAAGACGATCGATTAGAATATCGTGATCGATTGTATCAAATGCTGCACTGAGATCTAGCAGGACAAGGATGGAGATCTTATTCTCGTCAGAGTTTAGCCTGAGGTCACTGATTATTTTGGTGAGGGCAGTTTCAGTGCTATGATATTTTCTGAATCCCGACTGAAATTCTTCTAAGATGTTGTTTTCTTCAAGAAAGGAATTTATTTGAACTGAAACTATCTTTTCAAGTACTTTGCTAATGAATGGTAGGTTGGATATTGGACGATAATTTGCCATTTCATTACTATCCAAGTTAGTTTTTTTTAGTAATGGCTTTACAACTGCTGTTTTAAAGGCATCTGGGAAAATACCAGTTCTAAGGGAAGTGTTTATGATATCTAGCACAGGGCTTGAAACACTATTAAACACCCATTTGAAGAAAGCTGTAGGTATAGGGTCAATGTCTGAGATGGAGGAGTTATATTCTGAGACAGTTTTGCAGAGTACATCTAATGTGATGCATGTGAAACTTCTCATGGTTACATTGCACGGTTTGCTGCAATCAGCTTTATTTCCATCATGAGTAATGCTGGCCCTGATCAAGGTTATTTTGTTGTTAAAGAATAGTGCAAGTTCTTCACACTTAACCGTTGATGACTGAGGAGGTGTAGGGGCAGTGTTGAGTAGTAATAGTGGAAAAAAGGATTCTGGAGTTTCCAGCATTTTCTGTAATGATTTTAGAGAAGTAGTCTTTCCTTGCTAAGCGGATGGTTTTATTATAAGCAGTTAAAGCATCTTTGTATATATCACAGCATGTGGTGGTTTTTGTTTTTCTCCATTTTCGCTCTGCTGCACGACATTTCCTTTTTTCTTTGTTGACAGCATTATAGTTCAGCCAGGGCGAGGCTCTGGTTTTTTTCTTTTTCATTTTTAGTGGGGCGACAGAATCTAAAACAGATGACAGTGCATCATTGAGATTTTCTACCATTTCATTTAGAGAGCTGTCATGATTGTGTGGTTCATGTAATCTGATAAGATTAATGAACTTTGATTCAGCCTTGTCGTTTAGGAGCCTCTTTTTAACTATGATTTCTTTTTTTGTTTTAGTAAGGGTTATTTGAGTATCAAAAAATATACAGTGATGGTCGGAGACAGGTAATTCAGTTATTGAGACATTTGTTATGCTTAGCCCAGTTGTTGTTATAACTAAGTCTAATGTATTTCCAAGCTTGTGAGTTGCATTTGTTATATGTTGTGTTAGGTCAAAGCTATCCAGTAGATTTTCTAGCTCTATAGTTTTGGAGTCTGTTTTCTTATTAAAATGGATGTTCAAGTCTCCATTTAGGATCACCTTATCATATCCGGTAACACATAATGAGATCAGTTCAGAGAGCTCCTGTATAAATATTGGTGAGTGTCTGGGCGGTTGGTAAATTGTGACAATGATTGATTCCGTTTTCAGCTCAATGGCAAGATATTCCATCGACATGAACTCGCCTAGTTCCGTGATTCTAAACAAGAGTTTTGAGGAGAAAATTGCTGCAACTCCGCCACCCCTTCTATTTTTTCTGGGTATTTGATAAAAATTATAGTCTGGTGGAGAAGCCTCAATCATTATTGATGTAGCTGTGTCATTATTTAGCCATGTCTCTACTAGGCAAATGCAATCTAAGTTATTTTCTTTAATCAGATCATTTATTAAAAATGTTTTATTATTCAATGATCTGACATTTAGGAGGGCTAATTTTATTTGTTGGACTTCTTTAGAGGAGGTCTGCTTTGGCTTGACCTTGATGGCTTTGAGGTTAATAGCAGGTGAACGCATTGATGGTGTATATCTGTTATAGCTTTTACCATGCCATTGGCTGGTTAAGATTACCGGTATGTTTTGAAAGATGGCATGGTGTTTGTACTATTCATTTAATACACTTTTTGGTGCTAGCAGACTGTCCATCTCCTCTAGTGCATGATGAGCTGGTTTGATTAGCGTTCTCTGGGACATTTGATCAAGCGGGTTGCTGGTGGCCATGATGGCCTTGTCTGGGGACAGGACGCCTTGTGCTCGTGCTTGTATCACGAGTTTGATGCCCTTGGAAGTCACTAAGGCATGACGTAGGTTTGCTGCTAGAAGCTTCGAACCAAGGCGGTTTGGGAAGAATCCATTCCTCTGAAAGCGTTCAGGATTATTCCAGAACACATTAAAATTGTCAATGAAATTCAGTCCGTGTGTAAGACAGGCAGATTCTAACCATGAATTAAAATGTAGGAGTCGACTAAAGGCTTCTTGTCCTCTGCGATAGCATGCAATTGGTCCACTGATGGATACATCCTGATATTTGTCTAGTGTGTTCATTAAATATAGTAGAACCGGTTAGAACAGGCTAGAACCTTCCAGAACTGCGCTCCACAGTGTATAAATAGAGAGAACTTACAAGGGTTCTCTCTCTCACTTCTCAACCACCGTCAACCACCTAGCCCCTTTCGTGACTGTGATGCACCGAGTGAATCCACAGTCACTTGCTCCTCAATAGGAAACCAACCTAGATTTACCCTGAAGGACTGGTTCTAACCGAACCGTTCGTTATACAAGAATCACAGAGAAATGTCAAAGGTACTCACATTTGCAGGAGGGTTTCGGACAGAGATACGGGATGGTTTGAAAGCTCGGCGTTGCTAATAAACATTTTAAATATTTTTTATAAACTGGTCAACACTGCATTATTTCCGGCGTTGTGTGCATGATGCGCATGCGCTGTGATCACACCAGGCAGCCAACGCCGGAAATAATGCCGTGTTGACCAGTTTATAAAAAATATTTAAAATGTTTATTAGCAACGCCGAGCTTTCAAACCATCCCGTATCTCTGTCCGAAACCCTCGTGCAAATGTGAGTACCTTTGACATTTCTCTGTGATTCTTGTATAATGAACGGTTCGGTTAGAACCAGTCCTTCAGGGTAAATCTAGGTTGGTTTCCTATTGAGGAGCAAGTGACTGTGGATTCACTCTGTGCATCAGTCACGAAAGGGGTTACAGAACACCCACCGGCCACCTCCACCAAACGCGATTAAATATTGTTTCAAATAAAAAGCGACACTATTATTTTGTGTCATGTTTCCAAATAAGATTGGCCACAACGAAATGCTTTCTACTTCAATTTGTTGGTTAGAATAGACCTCGCTCTGTTGAAACACTGAGACTAACAGTAAAAGACAGTATTTTAATAATAATAATAACAATAATATTAATAGAGCTTCATTTTATATAGCGTCTTTCAAGAGACCCATGCAAGGTCGCTTTACATAGATAGGGGGGGAAATAACAAAGTAATAAACATAGTGGACAGACTATGTAAATATGATGATGGGATTCAAGTTCATGTTTGTATTTATCACATAGGCATGCTGTCAGAGTATGATGTCATAATCAGGTAGAAAATTGACGGAAAATCCGTCGCGATTTGGAATAAAATTGAGGAGAACTTTAATCCCTGGGTATTAATCGAACAAAACGGGAAAAGGCATATTCCAGCACGGTCTTTATTAGTGTTTGCGCTGCCCAGGCAGCAATGGTTCTTCTTTTTCATATCCGACATCACCATACGTGTACACATCTGTCAACCTGTCGTATTTCTCCATAACACCCTTCCCTCTACTCGGGTCAGTCCATTTTTCCACATTTCATGGGGGTGTTCCATTACCGTATATGGTTACTCAGGGCGGTTTTGGTATGCAAATACGTGAAAGTGTGCACAAGCCTCAGCGTAGGAGCAAGGTGATATTTATCATGACAGGTGTGCGTAGGACCTGTGTACGCACGTGTGATAAATCCCGTTTTTTTTGTGCGTGCATACATTCTAAATTCTGTGCTTACGTGTGGAAATAGAACATTTTCCAAGAAAACTTGATAAATGAGGGCCCTGGTCTTCGTTTTCCAACTTATGTTTCTTCTCAATAATTCTTTATGGTCATTGTCCATAAACAATATGAACGAAATACATGTGAACCATGGTCTACAAAATAAACTACAAAACAGGAAAAGAGACATAAGGCAGACACTATAGCGAAAACATGGAAGATTGACACGAGTCAGTAACAAGAACAAATATATATATATATATATTTTTAGTACAAGAGGGCAAAGAAGAGGAGAATAACATTAACGGTATATAATGAGGAAAAGGAAACAAGCAGTCATACTAACAGTAGATGTAACACTGATGCACAGGAGTAACTTAATGTGATGGTGATTTATGATGAAATTAAATTAGATTTTAATTGTTTTTTGAATATGGATAAGGCGGTTGTTGACCTCAATGATGAATTTAGAGTGTTCCAGAGTTTAGGACCTCTAAAGCTAATGTTGAATTGATGGCTAGATGTCCGACAGAAAGGTAAGTGGAGTTTATTACTATAGTTTGTTGGATATGAGTGAAATTCTGATGAAAAGATGAAGAAACTATGGAAGGTATCAGGAAGATCTTGCCTATTGTTAATGAACTTGAATATGAATGAGCATGTTTGAAAGGTATTACGTTTGTCAATTGATAGTAGAGAATATTTGCGGAACAGAGGTGCAGATGGTTCATATCTGGTAGAGTGGGAAATCATCCTGAGGAACCTCTTCTGGATTTATGACTAATTTGTTAAAATATGATGGATATGTTGCAGCCCAGACTATTACAGTAGTTAAGATAAGGAAATAAAAGATTTTGGCTATTTCTGGGTTGGGACATATATCAGAGCATCCCTAGCCCTGGGTTTTGTATTGAGTTTTCCAAAATATATTTCTGAAAACCAATAAGAAATATATCATTGTATAGGTCTAACTGAGCTGAAAATATTGATATGTCACATGGCATGAAGCTCTGTGGCCCATATATGAATGTTGAATATGCATTGCATATTGATCAATATTCATTGTTTTTTATTACTATTTCAATGTTTTGGGGAGATTTATGTTTTTGTAACATGCTGGCTGTCTTGAAAGAAATAGTGTTTGAGTAAAATTACCAGTAAACAGTCAACAAAGCCCGAAATAAAAGATAACTGAACTGAACATGTAAACGGTAACCATGGCCAAAACATTTACATCATCTGAGTATACCTTTTTAAATGGTATCATAATTGTTGTATTTTTTATGTATTGTCATCACATTTACAGTTACATTTGTAGTCAAGGAGTAGGAGAACACATTCAGTTGCATTATTATCCATGGGATATTGGTTATAATGGTCATATTGCCTTTTAAATTAAGATTATGTGCCAGGCGAGGGTAAAAATATGATGTTGTAGGAATGCTGTAATGATAGTGAAAACGGAGCAGTGTTCCGATGCAAAAATACTATTTTATTACGCACTCTACTGTCGCACAACAACACTGCCATTCCTCTTTCATTCGTCTCTCTTAAACTACGTCATCCCCCGCTAAGGATCACGGGAGATGTAGTAAACACCACATAAGGCTAGGATGCCGTGAATTATGTCCCAGTAGCCACTACACATCATCCCCCCAGAATTTACAAGAACTGGCCCCAAAAAACGTCCAGGGGCTCTGACGACCCGCCCAAAACGACTCCGGTACCCCTGGGCAGGCACAGGAAACCGAGGCAGTGGTAAAGCAGTAGGCTGACGCTGAACAGGCCTCGGACGGCAGGTCCGGGGGTCCGCCGTAGCTAGTGTAGGCGTCGGGACTGCCCTACCAGGGGGCGACCGCAGCGGGGCGGTTGGGCCAACTCAATGGGGCGGTCCAAATCCAGGTGAGCAGGCTTCAGGCGATCCACCGAGATCCGTTCTTCCCTCCCCCCCATGTCAACGACGAAGGTCTTATCGCCTGCCTTCACAACCCGGTAGGGGGCCTCGATGGGCGTCGCAGCGGATAAACACGTACCCCGCTGCCTGCAGATCAGGCGGGACACGCACCTTCGGAACGCCGTGGCACGAGGTGGGGATGGGCAAGAAAGACTTGGCCTTGTCCAGCAGAGCATCCCGCTGTTCCAGTGCTGACCAGGAGGCCGTAACACAGGGAAGAAAATCCCCTGGGACATGGAGGGGTTGGCCGTATACCAGCTCAGCTGAAGATGAAAGAAGGTCCTCCTTAGGTGCAGTACGGAGCCTCAGCATCACCCAAGGAAGTCTGTCGACCCAGCTGTCGCCTCGGAGATCGGCCTTGAGAGCATCTTTCATCGACCGGTGAAAACGTTCACAGGCCATTGGCCTGAGGATGGTAGGCCGTAGTGCGGTGGAGGGAGACACCCAACTGCAGGGTAATGGAAGTCCATAACGCGGAAGTGAATTGGGCCCCTCGGTCAGAGGAAAGATCTGAGGGAACACCGAACCGGGCGACCCAGGTACTGATGAATGCGCGAGCCACGTCAGCTGTAGTAGTCGCAGTGAGTGGGACAGCCTCCGGCCAACGGGTGGTCCTGTCTACCATCGTCAGAAGGTGAGTGTACCGCCTGGAGCAGTGGTTCCCAACCTTTTTCCCCCCAGGGACCCCCAAACATCTCTGATGAAATTCGCGGACCCCCTCCTAATAAGATACCATAAAATACTTTTTTTTTTCATTTTAATAACAAACTGCTTATACACAGGCATATGCATCACAATTAGACCCACTATGCTTCTTTGACTTGTGCCTTCAATCAACAAATCTCATCTTGCACCATATGCATTTCAAAATGTTTGGCCAATATTCAAATGCTGTATTCATCCTCTCAAATCAGGCCCTAATGGTGAACGGTTTGCATTTATGGAACAAATCAATGCAACAAATTAAACTAAATATGAGACAGGAAATTCCAATCAGTAGCAGAGAGAATCTGTCCTAGCTGGGTTTAATACCTTTTTTTGTCATTTTAATAACAAACTGCTTATACACAGGCATATGCATCACAATTAGACCCACTATGCTTCTTTAACTTGTGCCTTCAATCAACAAATCTCATCTTGCACCATATGCATTTCAAAATGTTTGGCCAATATTCAAATCCTGTATTCATCCTCTCAAATCAGGCCCTAATGGTGAACGGTTTGCATTTATGTTGAATGAAGTAAGAATCCACTGCAGTAAAAATATCCTCACCTCGAGTGGTGGTAGTAAGGTTGACTGACATGAGAATGTCCTGCTTCAGATCCTCATTTTCAATATATTGCACATAAACGATGAGCACAGCCTCGTCTGCGACAGTTGTAGTTTCATCAAGTTGTATGGCAAATGGACCCTTTATAAGCTTTTCTGACAGCTGCTGCTCGCAATCACTTGACATCTTATCAATTCGGTATTTCACTACATTGTTCGAGAGTGGTACTGATTTTAGTTTATCCGCCACCTGTGGGCCGCACAGTTTCTAAACCATTTTGATGCAGGCTGGTTTGATGAGCTGCTCGCCAATATTGTGCGGTTTCTTTGCTTTTGCAATTAAAAGCGAACACTCAAAGGAGGCTTCGGTAGCCTTCTGTAAATCACTGCCACCCCTGCTCCACGCTACTCTAACATCAACAGGCTTGTTCGCCTTGAGAGACTGTTCTTTCCTCCGAAAAAAGTCTGGATCCTTCCCAACGGTTTCTGGGTGCTTAGACGCCTGATGTCTCTTCAGCTTGCTGGGCTTCAGGCTCGAGTTTGCCAACTTTTCTCCACAAATCACACACTCAGGTCGTTTGTCTGGTCCCTCAGTGAAGCCCATGGTGATGTAATTTTCGCGATTGCTGTAGGTCCTAACTTTTTTTGCAGATGAGCTGCCATCATCTCCTTTTCGTTTGTCACACATTTTCGCCTCTGGCGGCTGACTGCAGACGAGCCGAGAAAGTTAACTAGCGTGCTAGGCTAGCTACAGAAAGTGATACAGTCAACTGATTCGCGTTTTAGCGGCTACCCGGTAGCCTACTGTTAACATTCAAAAATCATGTCTAGATGTTTATTTATTTATCTTTATTTTTTTATTGTAGTGGAGAGACTATTCATGCTTCTGATGATAAAAAAAAATTAAAAAATTAAAATAAAAAAAAATAATAAAAAAAAAAACATCTGTGGTCTGGCGGACCCCCTGCGCCCCCTGGCGGACCCCCAGGGGTCCGCGGACCCCAGGTTGGGAATCACTGCCCTGGAGGGAGGAAGGGGTCCCACCAGATCCACGTTGATGTGGTCAAAACGCCTCTCAGGCACATCAAACCGCTCCAACGGGGCCTTAACATGTCGATGGACCTTCGCGCGTTGGCATGCCATGCAGGTCTTGACCCAACCCCCAATGTTAACCTTCATCCTGGGCCAGACGAATTTCGCTGCCATTAGGCGCTGTGATGGTTTCCTGCCCGGGTGCGAGAGGCCATGGATAGCCTCGAAAACTTGTCGTCTCCATGCCCGTGGAACCACTGGCCTTGGCTGCGCCATAGATATATCACATAGCAGCGTCGTGCCATCATCAAAGAAAGGGACGTCCACCAACTGGAGGCCAGTAACCGCCGTCCTGCATGCCTGGATGTCTGGGTCTGAAACCTGATCCGCAGCCATACGGGCGTAATCAATTCCCAGGTGGACAGCACCAATGGCGGCCCGCGAGAGGCAGTCAGCCACGGGGTTGTCCTTCCCTGCCACATGCTGGATGTCAGTGGTGAACTCAGAGATGAAAGCCAGATGGAGTTGTTGCCTGGTTGTTGCCATGGTTCGGACACCTTCGCCATAGCAAAAATCAATGGTTTGTGGTCTACAAAAACAGTGAAAGGGCGAGCCTCCAGCAGGAAACGGAAATGTCTGACCGCCAAGTACAGGGCGAGGAGCTCACGGTCAAAGGTGCTGTACTTATGTTCGCTGGAACGGAGTTGTCGGCTGAAGAACGCCAGGGGTCGCCAAATGCCCTCGACCAACTGCTCATAAACGGCTCCAACGGCATAATCCGAGGCATCAGTTGTCAATGCCACGGGAGCCTCAAGCACGGGGTGCGTCAGCATGGTTGCGCTCGCAAGGGCCTCCTTGGTATCCGAGAACGCCTTTGACATGTCGTCGGACCAGGCGATGGCATGCTTGGGAGTCTTGCCCTTGAGAGCCCCATACAGGGGGCGCATTAGGTGGGCAGCCTGAGGGATGAACCGATGATAGAAATGCACCATCCCCAGGAACTCCTGCAAGGCCCTAACCGTGGTAGGGCGTGGGAGCCGCAGCACCGCTTCCACCTTTACTGGTAATGGGACCGCACCAGCAGTAGTGATGTGGTGGCCAAGGAAGTCCATGGCAGGCAGACCAAACTGACATTTTGCTGGGTTGATGATTAACCCATGCTCTCTGAGGCGACTGAAGAGGAGCCGGAGGTGTGTTAGGTGTTCCGCCTTGGACGTGCTGGCTACCAGGATATCGTCTAGGTAGACGAACACGAAAGACCGGTTGCGCAGCATGGCGTCCATTAACCTCTGAAAGGTCTCAGCCGAATTTTTGAGGCCAAAAGGCATCCTCAAAAATTCAAAGAGCCCGAATTGGGTTATAACTGCCGTCTTGGGGATGTCCTGAGGGCTAACCGGCACCTGGTGGTATCCTCTCACCAGATCCACCTTCGAAAAAACAGCGTATGTGTGGAACCGGGTAACGATCAGGTGTAGTGGCATCATTAAGGCGCCGGTAGTCGCCACACGGACGCCAGCCGCCGTTAGGCTTTGGAACGAGATGGAGAGGCGAGGCCCAAGGACTGTCGGAACGACGAACGATGCCCAGTGCCTCCATGGAGCCAAACTCATTCTTAGCGATGGTGAGCTTGTGTGGGTCGAGACGACGAGCCCTAGCATGTACTGGCGGGCCTTCCGTGGAGATGTAATGCACGACTCCATGCTTAGTGGCCGCGGACGAGAAGGTGGGTGTTGTGATGTCCGAGAACTCCAACAGGAGGCGGGAGAAATCATCAGTGGGCGCGATGGCGCTGGACAGTGTCATTGTGGCCGTGTCACTGCGCTCACATGCTAATGAGCCAAAAGTCTCAGCATTGACGAGCCGGCAATTCCCCACGTCTACCAAGAGACTGTTGGCGCAGAGAAAGTCAGCGCCTAGGAGGGGAGTGGACACCTTGGCCAACACAAAATCCCAGGTGAAACGCTGGTCAGCAAAACACAATGCCACGGTGCGTTTGCCAAATGTAGGGATCGCACTGCCATTGGCAGCTTCAAGGGCGGGGCCCCGTCTCGCTGAGTGGAAATCCTGAGTGGACGCCGGCAACACGCTCACCTGGGCACCCATGTCACATAAAAAACGGCGGCCGGAGAGTGAGTCGGTGACGTACAGCAAGCCTGCAGGATGGCCAACACTCACGGCTGCTAATGAGTGGCAGCCAGTGCGTTTCCCGACCCACTGTAGTTACAAGGTGGCAGACACTTCTTAGCTTTGTTCCCAAACTTTGCGTGGTAAAAACACAACCCCGACGGCCTCACCCGGCGGGGCATAGCCACGGCAGAGATAGAGAGTGGCTGGAACCCCTGCTCATCAATGGTGTAGGCCAGGGGTGTCAAACTCATTTTCACAGAGGGCCACATGAGCATTATGGTTGCCCTCAAAGGGCCAAAGACTGTATAAATGTTAATGTAATGTAAAATAAATGTAGCTACTCATTTACATATTGTTAAACATGTTGTTTCTGTATTTATTACTTATTCAAGTTATACATATTGCATATGCATTTGCATAGATGTAAAAATATATGTTAGCTTATGTTATTTTAACAAATTATTTTAGTTTATCAGAACCCCATATTACTCCATTAATCAATGATCAAACCATTCAAGTAAATAACAAAGAAGAAGATCATCAAATACAAGCTATGACATTAAGTTTGTTCAAAACCTTTTTGTCACAGTCAAGAGGGGCAGAACTAACAACTGAGCTGCAAACAGGGAGCGAAATTAACTTTTTGACTCACCGGCCAGTGGCGGGTAGATGGGAAGAGTCTACCCGCCAAGCATATTTCTTACCTGCCAAACATTTTTTGATTAAAAAAAATATATATATATTTTATATAAAAAAAAAGTTTTAATAAAATATATATTATATAATCATACTTGTAGTTGTATTATCTGCGAGACATCGCCACCACGCAATAAGTCAAAATGCTTGCTATCTGCAAACAGCTCCACTGTCTGTGTGTATACTTGAGTAGCCTCCAGCTCCAGCAAGGATTCTCCGGCCCTGCAGCTAGACCCTATATTCAGCTAGACCCTACATTCAGCATGCAAGGATTCTCCGGCGATGCAGCTGGACCCTATTTAACGTTACGGTTCTTTTGTCAAATCACATTCAACATGCCCTCAGCTAGAATACGCATTCAATCAATGTTATAAGACATTGATATCAGGAGCTATCTGTAGCTACTGCTAGCCCGGTAGATAACGTTAAGACAATTTAGTTTACTGGGACAGATGGATCTAACGTGAGCTAGCTAAGCTAGCTAACGAGGGAACGGAGGTATTATGCACTCGAGTAGACTATTGCTGGAGCATTTGTTGATATCAGCAGCTATCAGTAGCTAGCCAGCTAGATACCGTTAGACAATGCCTCGTCATGTATTAAACTAAAAGTGAATAGTTGACTGGGTCATTGTTTAAACAGTAACGTTAGCTCATGGAGGTCCGATATAGACTAGAGCAGACGGAAGTAAACAAGCCAAATGAGAGCTTCCGATTGGTCATTTGCTTTTTTTTCTCATGAAACCAGTCACGTCACTCTACTGTGATTGGACCGTTGACTTGAGTGCAATGTGGGACTTGTAGTTTTTTAACGATCTCGCGGCGGAGAAAAAAAAGACGAGAGCGGCTATAATCTGTACTCGCACAAGAGTATCGTTATGAACTACACGTCTACACGCCACACGGCGGGCAGCCCTCTAAGTGTCATGCGCCAAAGGTAAAAACAGACCGCCCCTGGCGGGCGGCGGGCTTTAGTTTCGGTCCCTGGCTGCAAAGAACACGTGGGACAGATGTAGCAGATGTTACAAAAACAAATGGCTGCACACAACCTTGCAGAGGCCATACATCCAAATAATGGAAGATAGTTTAATTAACTTTAATGAACAGATTGCAGAATGGGTACAGTACAGTACAGCTCAATACACACAATTGTTAAGGGGATGCAGACCAGAGAAAGACTTTCGACTTGTTTACATCAGGGTCCACCATTTTCAATTCGTAATGAAATTGCTATTATGTGTCTGCATGAACACACAACCTGTAACTGTACTCAAAAATAACAAAATAAGGGTTGTCTCAGTTCACAACTATATTGGTCAAGTTTTGGGTGGGACTTGTTTGCGTCCCTACAGCTTCTTATTCAATTGAGCGAGATGCTCAGTTATGTCACACAGCCAGTTTGCATCTGACAGTTCAGACAATATTTCTTCAACCCTTTGTTACCTATTCCGCCTGGATCTTTTTTGTATTTTGGGCTGTAAATACAGTCAAAGAATGTCTGAGGAGTAAGTGCTTTTGGCTTTTTTCCTTTGTTACTTCATCAATACCTCAGATGTTCAACATGCATGTATGTGTAAGAATGTGTAATAACTATGGCTGTCAAAGTTAAAGCTTTATTAATGCATTAACCCACAATTATTTTAACGCCGCTATTTTTTAACCCAAGATTAATGTTTAAAAAAAAGAAAAAAAAAAAAAAAAATTACCAGAGCTCTTGGGGGGCCACATCAAATGACGTGGCGGGCCACATTTGGCCCGCGGGCCATGAGTTTGACACCTATGGTGTAGGCTGATGCTGCCACACACCTCTTCCCAGCTGAGAAAAATACATCTGCTTCTCTAGCTAGCTGGCAAAAGTCAGTTTTGATGGAATTAGCCATAGGTAAACGAACATAGTCTGGTAGCTGTTGCAGGAAAAGCTCTTTAAATAGAAAACATGGCCCATGGTCACTAGAGTTGTTCCGATACCGATACTAGTATCGGAAATGCCGCCGATACTGCCTAAAATGCTAGTATCGGTATCGGCGAGTACACGTAAATTCTAGCCTCCGATCCCATGATGTAATTTATCTCCTGCCGAGTCCTGCGGAGAGTGAGGATTATAAAATGAACATGTTTTAAAGTGTGATGCTGTGTCATTTTAACAGCAGATACACCTTCTTAAATTCCATTGTCCCCGACAGTGCGGTGTGACGGGGAGCTCGGACGGGAATCGGGATGTGTTTGGCTGGTGTTATGATAGCATTAGCTGGAAAGATAGCTAGTTGGAACAACATCCGCTTTTAACGTTACATCAAATCAGATGATCGCCTGTCCTTTCTCCAGGACCTAACACTGTCCGTGACCGTCTATCAACAATAATGCACCCACGGTGAATTGTATTTAAGTTAAGTAGCTACGGACTAGCGTTAGCTGACTATTACTAACGTTATCTTAATGTCGATGCGGGAAGGCGAGCTAGGTCAGTTAGCTTAGCTTGATAACGTTACCGTGTCTAAAGTTGGTGCTATTCACATAATCCAGCAATAATGGCTGCAGACCTGCAAGCAAAGTACAGCAAGTGCCAAAGGATAAGAGTATGAGGCGGAGTTTCAAAAGAGAATGTTGAATATTTATTTTGCATCAAAAATCACAACATGGACGTTCTATCTGCCACTAGCTTACAGACTGAATAGGGTATATCTGCAGAGCCACTGAGTAGCGAGTGCAACACCGTTTAATGTCCGTGTGGATCATTGGAGTAGGGTATATCTGCAGTGCTGCAGCCCATACTCATTGATTAATGATACTAATACAAATCTATACAATCACCTGTTGTTGAATAAATACCATACGTTCTAGTTATTACTAAAAAACAGTATAACAGTATCTAAAAAAAAATATATATATATAATTTATATAATTTTTTTTTTTTTTTTTAAATGTATGCACTGGTATCGGATAAATATCAGTATCGGCCGATACCCAAAGCTTAGGTATCGGAATCGGATCGGAAAGGGAAAAATGGTATCGGAACATCTCTAATGGTCACCCAGCAAAGCTAACATGTGATCCATCAGTTCAGAGGGTTTTGAGTCACCCAGTCCAGGTAGAGAGAGAAGCTGCCGAGCATGGCCAGATTCAGACAGACCGAAAGCCTCTTTCAGGTGTGTTTTTATAGCAACATATTTGTCATGTGTAGGTGGGTTTTCCAGCAAACTCACCACTCTCGCCGCAGTTGAGTTCGTCAGGGCTGCTACCACATAGTAGTACTTTGTGGCGTCCACAGTAATGTCCCTGAGAGCGAATTGGGCTTCAGCTTGTGCAAACCAAGCGTTGGCGCTCTGCTCCCAAAACTCCGGCAGCTTGAGTGAAACGGCGTTCAAAGATCTGCGATCCGCGTCTTGTTGTTCATTTGACATGTTCAATGTAATCTCCGAAATACGTCCAAGAGAAAAACAGGGTCACCAATGTAGGAATGCGTTAATGATAGTGAAAACGGAGCCGTGTTCCGATGCAAAAATACTATTTTATTACGCACTCTACTGTCGCACAACAACACTGCCATTCCTCTTTCATTCGTCTCTCTTAAACTACGTCATCCCCCGCTAAGGATCATGGGAGATGTAGTAAACACCACATAAGGCTAGGATGCCGTGAATTATGTCCCAGTAGCCACTACAATGTTTTCCTTCATTGTATCTCCATTTACTCTGGAATGGTAATATATGTGGGTTTACTTACACTGGATTAATAAATGAATGAATGAATGAATTTATTCACACACACGATATATTAGATGTACATATCTTCATGTGAAACAACAACAACAACGCAATTGTGTGCATGTGCCAGGTCTCCCAAGAAGCTATTTAAAGCTTTTGGAGGGAGCCTGATCACAAATATAGACTAAATATAAACAACAAAAACAACGAACAAAAACAAAACATACAACGTGGGTAGGCTTACACACCTACCTACTAATTGACATACAACATAAATACAGACAATTTATATACGTAAGTTTAGTTATTATTCTATTTAGAGATATGATTTAAGCAGTTCCTCTTTCAGTGATTTTTTTAATGTATTGAAGGATTTAGACAGTTTCAGACTCTCGTCAAGCTCGTTCCAGATCTGTGGGCCCCTGCATGCTATGCTTAGGCTAGCACATAATTTGAGTTTTCTCCTCTTGCCGAATATAATATGCATATTTCTTGTGTTGTGGATGTGCAGTGGACGGCAGACTGGGACAGTCTGTGATTCATATGTCCTACCTTGTTACCTATCAAAGGAGACCAGAAACATGCATATAGGCCTTATGGTTCAGGAGCTATCATGATTAATTTGGGGCATGTCATTTCAGACAGGAGACCTGAAAAATATGCTTGGTAGTGTTATAAAAGATGTGATAGCACACATGTGGAGGCAACTGCTGCATTGCTATCACATCTTTTCTAGCAGTAGGGGTGTATACCTTCCCAAAAATACTGCAATCAAGTGAGCCGTCTTTTGCTTTTGCGTGGTCAAGTGAGCCGCTCTTGTTTTTCGAGTGCGCGATTAGTTCCAGGTTTACGGTAATGCATTAAAACAAGCCTGGGACGCTGTTGTAATGAACCGACGTGACTTTTGAACACAGTCTCACAAGTAGATCTTACAGAAATACTTAATATGACATTGAATGCGCATCGAATCAATAGGACGTTTAGTCTAATCAATAGGACGTTTTGTATGTGCAGTATTATTGAACATCGAATCAATAGGACGCGCAGTATATTCGATCACTAAACTAAAGCTACAGACAATTCCACAGAGGAACACTTCCGGTGAGGATTTCAAAGTAAAGGATGGCATGTGGTTCATTTCTATTATTTCATAAGTAGTTTATTACACTGCCATGTTTGTACTTAATACTTCTCAAGACTACTTGCACAAATAATATTAACTACTTTTACTGTGTACTTTGAGTAATTTGAGTTTCAAAGTCCTTTTTATAGAACAATGAGTATTTTCGACTAACTTTGATGTGGGATAAAAAAAGATTTTCCCATAAGCACTTTATGAAACTGCCATGGTTGTACTTAGTACCTCTTAGACTACTTGTACAAATTATATGAAATATTTTTACTGTGTACTTTTTGAGTAATTTGAGTTTCAAAGTCCTCAGAATCAGCATTTTCGACTAACTTTGATGTGGTATAAAAAAAAGATTTTCCCATAAGCACTTTATGAAACTGCCATGGTTGTACTTAGTACCTCTTAGACTACTTGTACAAATTATATGAAATATTTTTACTGTGTACTTTTTGAGTAATTTGAGTTTCAAAGTCCTCAGAATCAGCATTTTCGACTAACTTTGATGTGGTATAAAAAAAGATTTTCCCATAAGCACTTTATGAAACTGCCATAGTTGTACTTAGTACCTCTTAGACTACTTGTACAAATTATATGAAATATTTTTACTGTGTACTTTTTGAGTAATTTCAGTTTTAAAGTCCTCAGAATCAGCATTTCGACTAACTTTGATGTGGGATAAAAAAAGATTTTCCCATAAGCACTTTATGAAACTGCCATGGTTGTACTTAGTACCTCTTAGACTACTTGTACAAATTATATGAAATATTTTTACTGTGTACTTTTTGAGTAATTTCAGTTTCAAAGTCCTCAGAATCAGCATTTTCGACTAACTTTGATGTTGGATAAAAACAATTCTTCCCATAAGCACTTTATGAAACTGCCATGGTTGTACTTAGTACCTCTTAGACTACCTGTACAAATTATATGAAATATTTTTACTGTGTACTTTTTGAGTAATTTCAGTTTTAAAGTCCTCAGAATCAGCATTTTCGACTAACTTTGATGTGGGATAAAAAAAGATTTTCCCATAAGCACTTTATGAAACTGCCATGGTTGTACTTAGTACCTCTTAGACTACTTGTACAAATTATATGAAATATTTTTACTGTGTACTTTTTGAGTAATTTCAGTTTTAAAGTCCTCAGAATCAGCATTTTCGACTAACTTTGATGTGGGATAAAAAAAGATTTTCCCATAAGCACTTTATGAAACTGCCATGGTTGTACTTAGTACCTCTTAGACTACTTGTACAAATTATATGAAATATTTTTACTGTGTACTTTTTGAGTAATTTGAGTTTCAAAGTCCCCAGAATCAGCATTTTCAACTAACTTTGATGTGGGATAAAAAAAGATTTTCCCATAAGCACTTTATGAAACTGCCATGGTTGTACTTAGTACCTCTTAGACTACCTGTACAAATTATATGAAATATTTTTACTGTGTACTCTTTGAGTAATTTGAGTTTCAAAGTCCTCAGAATCAGCATTTTCGACTAACTTTGATGTGGTATAAAAAAAGATTTTCCCATAAGCACTTTATGAAACTGCCATGGTTGTACTTAGTACCTCTTAGACTACTTGTACAAATTATATGAAATATTTTTACTGTGTACTTTTTGAGTAATTTCAGTTTTAAAGTCCTCAGAATCAGCATTTTCGACTAACTTTGATGTGGGATAAAAAAAGATTTTCCCATAAGCACTTTATGAAACTGCCATGGTTGTACTTAGTACCTCTTAGACTACTTGTACAAATTATATGAAATATTTTTACTGTGTACTTTTTGAGTAATTTGAGTTTCAAAGTCCCCAGAATCAGCATTTTCGACTAACTTTGATGTGGGATAAAAAAAGATTTTCCCATAAGCACTTTATGAAACTGCCATGGTTGTACTTAGTACCTCTTAGACTACTTGTACAAATTATATGAAATATTTTTACTGTGTACTTTTTGAGTAATTTCAGTTTTAAAGTCCTCAGAATCAGCATTTTCGACTAACTTTGATGTGGGATAAAAAAAGATTTTCCCATAAGCACTTTATGAAACTGCCATGGTTGTACTTAGTACCTCTTAGACTACTTGTACAAATTATATGAAATATTTTTACTGTGTACTTTTTGAGTAATTTGAGTTTCAAAGTCCCCAGAATCAGCATTTTCGACTAACTTTGATGTGGGATAAAAAAAGATTTTCCCATAAGCACTTTATGAAACTGCCATGGTTGTACTTAGTACCTCTTAGACTACCTGTACAAATTATATGAAATATTTTTACTGTGTACTTTTTGAGTAATTTCAGTTTCAAAGTCCTCAGAATCAGCATTTTCGACTAACTTTGATGTTGGATAAAAACAATTCTTCCCATAAGCACTTTATGAAACTGCCATGGTTGTACTTAGTACCTCTTAGACTACTTGTACAAATTATATGAAATATTTTTACTGTGTACTTTTTGAGTAATTTCAGTTTTAAAGTCCTCAGAATCAGCATTTTCGACTAACTTTGATGTGGGATAAAAAAAGATTTTCCCATAAGCACTTTATGAAACTGCCATGGTTGTACTTAGTACCTCTTAGACTACTTGTACAAATTATATTAAATATTTTTACTGTGTACTTTTTGAGTAATTTGAGTTTCAAAGTCCCCAGAATCAGCATTTTCGACTAACTTTGATGTGGGATAAAAAAAGATTTTCCCATAAGCACTTTATGAAACTGCCATGGTTGTACTTAGTACCTCTTAGACTACTTGTACAAATTATATGAAATATTTTTACTGTGTACTTTTTGAGTAATTTCAGTTTCAAAGTCCTCAGAATCAGCATTTTCGACTAACTTTGATGTTGGATAAAAACAATTCTTCCCATAAGCACTTTATGAAACTGCCATGGTTGTACTTAGTACCTCTTAGACTACATGTACAAATTATATGAAATATTTTTACTGTGTACTTTTTGAGTAATTTCAGTTTTAAAGTCCTCAGAATCAGCATTTTCGACTAACTTTGATGTGGGATAAAAAAAGATTTTCCCATAAGCACTTTATGAAACTGCCATGGTTGTACTTAGTACCTCTTAGACTACCTGTACAAATTATATGAAATATTTTTACTGTGTACTTTTTGAGTAATTTCAGTTTCAAAGTCCTCAGAATCAGCATTTTCGACTAACTTTGATGTTGGATAAAAACAATTCTTCCCATAAGCACTTTATGAAACTGCCATGGTTGTACTTAGTACCTCTTAGACTACCTGTACAAATTATATGAAATATTTTTACTGTGTACTTTTTGAGTAATTTGAGTTTCAAAGTCCCCAGAATCAGCATTTTCGACTAACTTTGATGTGGGATAAAAAAAGATTTTCCCATAAGCACTTTATGAAACTGCCATGGTTGTACTTAGTACCTCTTAGACTACCTGTACAAATTATATGAAATATTTTTACTGTGTACTTTTTGAGTAATTTGAGTTTCAAAGTCCTCAGAATCAGCATTTTCGACTAACTTTGATGTGGTATAAAAAAAGATTTTCCCATAAGCACTTTATGAAACTGCCATGGTTGTACTTAGTACCTCTTAGACTACCTGTACAAATTATATGAAATATTTTTACTGTGTACTTTTTGAGTAATTTCAGTTTTAAAGTCCTCAGAATCAGCATTTTCGACTAACTTTGATGTGGGATAAAAAAAGATTTTCCCATAAGCACTTTATGAAACTGCCATGGTTGTACTTAGTACCTCTTAGACTACTTGTACAAATTATATGAAATATTTTTACTGTGTACTTTTTGAGTAATTTCAGTTTCAAAGTCCTCAGAATCAGCATTTTCGACTAACTTTGATGTGGTATAAAAAAAGATTTTCCCATAAGCACTTTATGAAACTGCCATGGTTGTACTTAGTACCTCTTAGACTACCTGTACAAATTATATGAAATATTTTTACTGTGTACTTTTTGAGTAATTTCAGTTTTAAAGTCCTCAGAATCAGCATTTTCGACTAACTTTGATGTGGGATAAAAAAAGATTTTCCCATAAGCACTTTATGAAACTGCCATGGTTGTACTTAGTACCTCTTAGACTACTTGTACAAATTATATGAAATATTTTTACTGTGTACTTTTTGAGTAATTTCAGTTTCAAAGTCCTCAGAATCAGCATTTTCGACTAACTTTGATGTTGGATAAAAACAATTCTTCCCATAAGCACTTTATGAAACTGCCATGGTTGTACTTAGTACCTCTTAGACTACTTGTACAAATTATATGAAATATTTTTACTGTGTACTTTTTGAGTAATTTCAGTTTCAAAGTCCTCAGAATCAGCATTTTCGACTAACTTTGATGTTGGATAAAAACAATTCTTCCCATAAGCACTTTATGAAACTGCCATGGTTGTACTTAGTACCTCTTAGACTACCTGTACAAATTATATGAAATATTTTTACTGTGTAGTTTTTGAGTAATTTCAGTTTTAAAGTCCTCAGAATCAGCATTTTCGACTAACTTTGATGTGGGATAAAAAGAAAATTTCCCATAAGCAGTTTATGAAACTGCCATGGTTGTACTTAGTACTTGGGTTTAGATTTTTCCTTTTTCCTTTTAATTAACATTTCTATTTCGAGGTCGATTCCATGCCGTATGAGTAAAATTTTAACATTTGGTTATTACTCTGGATATAAAATTAACATAGACAAAACAGAGGCACTGGCTATTGGGGGGAACATTTCTCAACAGGCCATATCCCTCTACCCTTTTAAATGGCCAAGTACTGGTATTAAATATTTAGGCATACCATAACACCCACATTTGACCAATTTGTATAAAGCCAAGTACACGAGGCTTATCAATAAGATCAGAGAGGACGTGGATAGATGGACTGTTCTGCCTCTTTCCTTGATAGGGAGGGTGGAAATAATCAGAATGAACATACTCCCTAGACTACTGTATCCGTTTCTAATGCTGGCCATCCCAATTGATAACCACACTTTTACTAAATTTACTAAATCAATTACTCTCACGTTTAATATGGCAGGGGAAATTACCTAGTGCGTTTCAAAACATTACAGCTGGCCAAGCATGGTCGAGATTTACGATACAAATATGGAGAGCGGTCCAGAAAGAGTTCAGTTTGCCTTTAACATCGGGCCTGACCTCAATTGGTTTCATTGGGGACTTTACACCATCAACTCTGGATGCAGGATTCAGTGGATGGAGGACAAAGGGTCTGAAATTTGTTTACCAATTTATTCACTCCGGCCAGCTTAAATCCTTCCAACAACTCAGAGTGGAGTTTAGCCTTCCTAGTACTGACTTTTTCAGATGTCTCCAATTAAGGCATTTTTTTGAAAACCAGGAAGATTGGGACAAAAAATTCGACACCCTTCTCCAATAGAACGCTTTATAGCTAATATACAAATTGATGCTTCAAAACAAAAAATTCATTCTAAATTATATCAAAACCTAATATCAATGAACCCCAACGACTCGCTATACATTAAGTTGAAGTGGGAGGCTGAGCTCCAACAGGAGATCTCACAAGAAGAGGAGTGGTTCGATGTTTGTACTGAATTACATAAGGTGACTAATTCTAACTCCTGGAGAGAATATATATGGAAGGTCATTAGTATGTTTTTCAAGACCCCCTTATTGACTGCTAAAGCAGGTACAACTCCCACAAGCCAATGCTGGAGGGGATGTGGTGAACAAATTAACCATACATTTTCTGGACATGCCCAAAATTATGTCACTTCTGGGTACGGTGACCAGGTGTCCCCCTTTTGGTTGTACTGTTTCCACCATTTGAGACCGCGTCCCACGTATTGAGAGGATGTCCCTCTTTTCGAAGCAAAAATCGAACACAAGACATTCCTGTCAAGTGATAAAGTTTGAATATTTAAAACAGATGTTAGGTGGTAACAAGCCGGCTGCCAGTGCCAAGATGAATGTGGAGAGATATAATTCTGTATTTAATTTCTATTTATTTTGATTTAACCTTAATCTATTCGGTGAAGACGAGTTATTCTAATACAAAAATTTACATTATCTATCTGTCCCACTTTGTCCCACCAAAATCTTACTGTTGTCCTGCTTTTGGACTTTTTGCATTCAGGGATGTAAAAAAAAGTATTCGACATGGACATCCCACAAGATTTCAAAACTGCCATCCTCGGAGTCATAACGGAGGGCATTGAGGGAAGGAAAAGTGTGTATCTTCTTTAAATACTGTTAACTGCTGCCAAGAAAATTATCACAATTAATTGGTTGAAGCCCAGTCCCCCAACACATAACCAATGGCTAAACAAAGTTAAAGAAATTCAGGACATGGAGAGGATGACTCATCTGATCAGGTTGCAAGGTGAACAGTTCGATATAAAGTGGGCTTGTATAGAGCGTATAGGGCTATAAAGGCACTGCATTATATTTATTTTCATCTTATTTCCCATTTGATTGTCATTTTCTTTTAAAAATATTGATTCTGAGGACTTTGAAACTGAAATTACTCAAAAAGTACACAGTAAAAATATTTCATATAATTTGTACAAGTAGTCTAAGAGGTACTAAGTACAACCATGGCAGTTTCATAAAGTGCTTATGGGAAAATCTTTTTTTATCCCACATCAAAGTTAGTCGAAAATGCTGATTCTGGGGACTTTGAAACTCAAATTACTCAAAAGGTACACAGTAAAAATATTTCATATAATTTGTACAAGTAGTCTAAGAGGTACTAAGTACAACCATGGCAGTTTCATAAAGTGCTTATGGGAAAATCTTTTTTTATCCCACATCAAAGTTAGTCGAAAATGCTGATTCTGAGGACTTTAAAACTGAAATTACTCAAAAAGTACACAGTAAAAATATTTAATATAATTTGTACAAGTAGTCTAAGAGGTACTAAGTACAACCATGGCAGTTTCATAAAGTGCTTATGGGAAAATCTTTTTTTATCCCACATCAAAGTTAGTCGAAAATGCTGATTCTGGGGACTTTGAAACTCAAATTACTCAAAAAGTACACAGTAAAAATATTTCATATAATTTGTACAGGTAGTCTAAGAGGTACTAAGTACAACCATGGCAGTTTCATAAAGTGCTTATGGGAAGAATTGTTTTTATCCAACATCAAAGTTAGTCGAAAATGCTGATTCTGAGGACTTTGAAACTGAAATTACTCAAAAAGTACACAGTAAAAATATTTCATATAATTTGTACAAGTAGTCTAAGAGGTACTAAGTACAACCATGGCAGTTTCATAAAGTGCTTATGGGAAAATCTTTTTTTATCCCACATCAAAGTTAGTCGAAAATGCTGATTCTGGGGACTTTGAAACTCAAATTACTCAAAAAGTACACAGTAAAAATATTTCATATAATTTGTACAGGTAGTCTAAGAGGTACTAAGTACAACCATGGCAGTTTCATAAAGTGCTTATGGGAAGAATTGTTTTTATCCAACATCAAAGTTAGTCGAAAATGCTGATTCTGAGGACTTTGAAACTGAAATTACTCAAAAAGTACACAGTAAAAATATTTCATATAATTTGTACAAGTAGTCTAAGAGGTACTAAGTACAACCATGGCAGTTTCATAAAGTGCTTATGGGAAAATCTTTTTTTATCCCACATCAAAGTTAGTCGAAAATGCTGATTCTGAGGACTTTAAAACTGAAATTACTCAAAAAGTACACAGTAAAAATATTTCATATAATTTGTACATGTAGTCTAAGAGGTACTAAGTACAACCATGGCAGTTTCATAAAGTGCTTATGGGAAGAATTGTTTTTATCCAACATCAAAGTTAGTCGAAAATGCTGATTCTGAGGACTTTGAAACTGAAATTACTCAAAAAGTACACAGTAAAAATATTTCATATAATTTGTACAAGTAGTCTAAGAGGTACTAAGTACAACCATGGCAGTTTCATAAAGTGCTTATGGGAAAATCTTTTTTTATCCCACATCAAAGTTAGTCGAAAATGCTGATTCTGGGGACTTTGAAACTCAAATTACTCAAAAAGTACACAGTAAAAATATTTCATATAATTTGTACAGGTAGTCTAAGAGGTACTAAGTACAACCATGGCAGTTTCATAAAGTGCTTATGGGATAGAATTGTTTTTATCCAACATCAAAGTTAGTCAAAAATGCTGATTCTGAGGACTTTGAAACTGAAATTACTCAAAAAGTACACAGTAAAAATATTTCATATAATTTGTACAAGTAGTCTAAGAGGTACTAAGTACAACCATGGCAGTTTCATAAAGTGCTTATGGGAAGAATTGTTTTTATCCAACATCAAAGTTAGTCGAAAATGCTGATTCTGAGGACTTTGAAACTGAAATTACTCAAAAAGTACACAGTAAAAATATTTCATATAATTTGTACAAGTAGTCTAAGAGGTACTAAGTACAACCATGGCAGTTTCATAAAGTGCTTATGGGAAAATCTTTTTTTATCCCACATCAAAGTTAGTCGAAAATGCTGATTCTGGGGACTTTGAAACTCAAATTACTCAAAAAGTACACAGTAAAAGTATTTCATATAATTTGTACAAGTAGTCTAAGAGGTACTAAGTACAACCATGGCAGTTTCATAAAGTGCTTATGGGAAAATCTTTTTTTATCCCACATCAAAGTTAGTCGAAAATACTCATTGTTCTATAAAAAGGACTTTGAAACTCAAATTACTCAAAGTACACAGTAAAAGTAGTTAATATTATTTGTGCAAGTAGTCTTGAGAAGTATTAAGTACAAACATGGCAGTGTAATAAACTACTTATGAAATAATAGAAATGAACCACATGCCATCCTTTACTTTGAAATCCTCACCGGAAGTGTTCCTCTGTGGAATTGTCTGTAGCTTTAGTTTAGTGATCGAATATACTGTGCGTCCTATTGATTCGATTGTCAATAATACTGCACATACGAAACGTCCTATTGATTAGACTAAACGTCCTATTGATTCGATGCGCATTCAATGTCATATTAAGTATTTCTGTAAGATCTACTTGTGAGACTGTGTTCAAAAGTCACGTCGGTTCATTACAACAGCGTCCCAGGCTTGTTTTAATGCATTACCGTAAACCTGGAACTAATCGCGCACTCGAAAAACAAGAGCGGCTCACTTGACCACGCAAAAGCAAAAGACGGCTCACTTGACCGCAGTCCAAAAATCACTATGAAAGTTAGTCCCCCAAGATGGTACCCGTGGTCCAAATGTGGAGCCCTGCTCACGGCCTAAGAAGCATTTGAGCAGCATAGCATCTCAAGTAAAACCGAAACAGTGGCTGAAATGCTCAGCAGTTGAGATGTTCGGTCATTATTAGTAACGAGCTGAATAAACGCACATGTCTCTCTATACATAGAGTCGCACCAGTTTCTGACCTAACGTCACATATTCTCACAAACTCAGTAGTAGCATTAGCATAGCAGCTTAGCTGTGGTAGCTGCTCCAGCTAACTTACCTCTGGTCAAGGCCCAGTCTGGGTGGAAAAGTGGCAGACACGCCCAACAGATCAGATGTGCGGTCAGTAGCTGGATAAAAGCAGATTTTACTGTAACAAAACAGAGAGGTCGACATGAACCGAATGTAGATTTGTTTACCCAAACGACGAGACTCCAGAAACTACGTGTGGTTTAGTCAGAGAGGAGGAGGAGCTGCAGCTACTCCCGTGAGAAGCATCCATCTGCAGAGCCACAGAGCGGCGCTCTCAGGCAATAGTATCCAGCTGCAGACCTTCAGACCAGCGCTTACAAGCCCCGCACATACAAGCTGATTGATTGATTGAAAAGTTTATTAACAGATTGCAGAATGGGTACAGTACAGTACATCTCAATACATACAATTGTTAAGGGGATGCAGACCAGAGAAAGACTTTCGTCTTGTTTCCACCAGGGTCCCCCATTTTCAATTCATCATAACATATATGACATACATGACATACAGATAGACAGTACTGCTACATCTATACATTTATGACATATCAGATTTGCAAATACAGTACTGTTTGTGATACAAAAGTGTCCAGAAAAGGAGTGTATATACATTTGGCGTAGAAACTGTACATTGGAGGAGGTTGGTGGGGTGGGGTTGGGTGGGTTGGGTGAGGGCTGTACATTGGAGGTGGGGGGGGGGGGGGGTTGGGTAGGGGACACACACACATTTTACACTGTACATTGGAATATTGACAAAGCCTTACTTGGTCATTTACTGTACAACTAGGTTAGGACATTTGTAGGGGCCAGTTTCGAATTGCAGTCTCACGTAGGTGTTTTTTGAGAGTGTTTTTGAAGGTGGGTAGTGATTCACATTCCTTTACAGCTTTCAAACCCAAGCACCGCACATAGCAACCCCTCGCTTCCATTGGCTGATTTTGGTGACGTGATTTTGGGTCACGTTGCACGTTGCACTGCGGGATTGATTGATTGATTGATTGAAAACTTTATGGTGACGTGATTTTGGGTCACGTTGCACGTTGCACTGCGGGATTGATTGATTGATTGATTGAAAACTTTATTAACAGATTGCCGTATGATTTGGGTCACGTTGCACTGCGGGATTGATTGATTCATTGATTCATTGATTCATTGATTGATTGATTGATTGATTGAAAACTTTATTAACAGATTGATTGATTGATTGAAAACTTTATTAACAGATTGCCGAATGGGTACACGTGACCACAGGCCCTGATTGATTGATTGAAAACTTTATTAACAGATTGTAGAATGGGTACACGTGACCTGACCGATTGATTGATTGATTGATTGATTGATTGATTGATTGAAAACTTTATTAACAGATTGCAGAATGGGTACAGTGACCGATTGATTGATTGATTGATTGATTGATTGATTGATTTATTGATTTATTGATTGATTGATTGAAAACTTTATTAACAGATTGCAGAATGCAGTACAGCTCAATACACACAATTGTTAAGGGGATGCAGACCATGCAGTACTGTTACATTTGTGACATACAGTAAATATATACAAGGGGGAGGGAACTGTACATTTATGATGAATTGAAAATGGGGGACCCTGATGTAAACAAGACGGAAGTCTTTCTCTGGTCTGCATCCCCTTAACAATTGTGTGTATTGAGCTGTACTGCAGATATATTTCAATTGCCTTACTTATTTACATAAGTATTATAGGCCTACAGCAGTATTGTACAGACAGTCTGTGTGAAGTCTGTGTGGTTATCCAGCTGCACAAAGGCAGAGCAAGAGGCTCTACAGAGGGTGGTGAAGGCGGCAGGCAGGATTGTCGGGACTCCTCTATCAAACATCACCTCCGTCTTCACCTCCCGCTGCCTCCACCGCTCCAAGTGTATCATCAAGGACCAGTCTCACCCAGCACATCACCTCTTTCAGCTCCTTCCCTCAGGGAGGAGATACCGGTCCATACATGCCAAGAGTTAAAGATTTAAGAACAGCTTTTTCCCCCAAGCAGTCAGACTGTTAAACGCTCATTGACTGTCCCCTCACGTGCACCGTGCACTTACCTGGACTTGATAATCACTGTTACCACTCATCATGCACTTTATTTAAAATATTCTGTTATGTACAGTGTTATATGTGTTTCATGTATGTATATATTGTACTACGGTCTGTGGGAGCTCCCCTGAAATTTCACTCACGGTCATATAAGAGTTTTAATGTAGAAGGTTTTATTAATGAAATGTTGGGTATAAACTGGGAGGAGGTATGTTGTGAGGATGACCCAGAGGTTGCACTGGACTTATTTATGTCAGAAACAAATCAGCCCCATGGATAGATAGTAGCTTTTAATGAATTTTAATGAATGAGAGAGACATACTGTAGCCAAAAAAGCATCAGTGTGTTCCAGTTCTGCAGATGACAGACAAAAGTACCGTTCCTTACGTAATCAAGTCACAAAGTTAAATAAGGTGAGAAAAAGGGAATATTTTAAACCATGGTTATATGATGTGAGAAATGATGGTAAAAATCTATGGAATGTTTTAAATCAAATTATGGGTAGAAAATCCAATGTCTGTACACCTTTTGTTGAGTCATATGGAATTGTCCTAACCAAACCATGTGATATTGCCAACCATTTTAATGATTTTTATGCAAGTAAGATATCTCAGCTCAGGCAGGGAATGCACATCTCAAACAATACAAAATCAAATGACATAATTATGAATATCATAATGAAAGATAAAGGGTGTACATTTGATTTTCAACAGGTTGAGGTTAGTGATATTGAAAGGTTACTCCAGGCTCTACCTAACAGCAAGTTAGCTGGCACAGACAACTTGGATAGTAAATTATTGAGAATTACTGCTACGATCATAGCAAGTCCAGTGTCATATTATTAATAGATGTATACAAGTGGGACTATGTCCAAAGATATGGAAGGAGGCTAAGGTTACTCCTTTACCCAAATACTCCAAATCAGTTTTTAATGAGGGCAACTCCAGACCTAATATAGAAAATGTAATGTACATATACGTTGTATACATCTATTAATAATATGACACTGGACTTGCTATGATCGTAGCAGTAATTCTCAATAATTTACTATCCAAGTTGTCTGTGCCAGCTAACTTGCTGTCAGGTAGAGCCTGGAGTAACCTTTCAATATCACTAACCTCAACCTGTTGAAAATCAAATGTACACCCTTTATCTTTCATTATGATATTCTTAATTATGTCATTTGATTTTGTATTGTTTGAGATGTGCATTCCCTGCCTGAGCTGAGATATCTTACTTGCATAAAAATCATTAAAATGGTTGGCAATATCACATGGTTTGGTTAGGACAATTCCATATGACTCAACAAAAGGTGTACAGACATTGGATTTTCTACCCATAATTTGATTTAAAACATTCCATAGATTTTTACCATCATTTCTCACATCATATAACCATGGTTTAAAATATTCCCTTTTTCTCACCTTATTTAACTTTGTGACTTGATTACGTAAGGAACGGTACTTTTGTCTGTCATCTGCAGAACTGGAACACACTGATGCTTTTTTGGCTACAGTATGTCTCTCTCATTCATTAAAATTCATTAAAAGCTACTATCTATCCATGGGGCTGATTTGTTTCTGACATAAATAAGTCCAGTGCAACCTCTGGGTCATCCTCACAACATACCTCCTCCCAGTTTATACCCAACATTTCATTAATAAAACCTTCTACATTAAAACTCTTATATGACCGTGAGTGAAATTTCAGGGGAGCTCCCACAGACCGTAGTACAATATATACATACATGAAACACATATAACACTGTACATAACAGAATATTTTAAATAAAGTGCATGATGAGTGGTAACAGTGATTATCAAGTCCAGGTAAGTGCATGGTGCACGTGAGGGGACAGTCAATGAGCGTTTAACAGTCTGACTGCTTGGGGGAAAAAGCTGTTCTTAAATCTTTAACTCTTGGCATGTATGGACCGGTATCTCCTCCCTGAGGGAAGGAGCTGAAAGAGGTGATGTGCTGGGTGAGACTGGTCCTTGATGATACACTTGGAGCGGTGGAGGCAGCGGGAGGTGAAGACGGAGGTGATGTTTGATAGAGGAGTCCCGACAATCCTGCCTGCCGCCTTCACCACCCTCTGTAGAGCCTCTTGCTCTGCCTTTGTGCAGCTGGATAACCACACAGACTTCACACAGACTGTCTGTACAATACTGCTGTAGGCCTATAATACTTATGTAAATAAGTAAGGCAATTGAAATATATCTGCAGTACAGCTCAATACACACAATTGTTAAGGGGATGCAGACCAGAGAAAGACTTCCGTCTTGTTTACATCAGGGTCCCCCATTTTCAATTCATCATAAATGTACAGTTCCCTCCCCCTTGTATATATTTACTGTATGTCACAAATGTAACAGTACTGCATGGTCTGCATCCCCTTAACAATTGTGTGTATTGAGCTGTACTGCATTCTGCAATCTGTTAATAAAGTTTTCAATCAATCAATCAATCAATCAATAAATCAATCAATCAATCAATCAATCAATCAATCGGTCACTGTACCCATTCTGCAATCTGTTAATAAAGTTTTCAATCAATCAATCAATCAATCAATCAATCAATCAATCGGTCAGGTCACGTGTACCCATTCTACAATCTGTTAATAAAGTTTTCAATCAATCAATCAGGGCCTGTGGTCACGTGTACCCATTCGGCAATCTGTTAATAAAGTTTTCAATCAATCAATCAATCTGTTAATAAAGTTTTCAATCAATCAATCAATCAATCAATGAATCAATGAATCAATCAATCAATCAATCCCGCAGTGCAACGTGACCCAAATCATACGGCAATCTGTTAATAAAGTTTTCAATCAATCAATCAATCAATCCCGCAGTGCAACGTGCAACGTGACCCAAAATCACGTCACCATAAAGTTTTCAATCAATCAATCAATCAATCCCGCAGTGCAACGTGCAACGTGACCCAAAATCACGTCACCAAAATCAGCCAATGGAAGCGAGGGGTTGCTATGTGCGGTGCTTGTATGTGCGGGGCTTGTAAGCGCTGGTCTGAAGGTCTGCAGCTGGAAGCATCTCCTCTCAGGCCGCGTGATTTCTTTTCGTAGCCGCAGTTTGCGAAGACGCTCTCTGATTGGCTATCCCGCTGTTACCTTTTTCTGTATTAACTCGAACCGTAGGAGAGTGTTCTCATAGGCTGCGCGTATATTAAGGCTAGGGGGGGCTATGCCTACCCAGAATATTATGCTCGGAATCTTGAAATGTATATAATATATATGCGCAGGCTGCTGGCTATTGTGTGTGTCTTGTGCTGCAGCCAGCTCGCTGGCCGAGGTTTGATTGATTGATTGAAAAGTTTATTAACAGATTGCAGAATGGGTACAGTACAGTACAGCTCAATACATACAATTGTTAAGGGGATGCAGACCAGAGAAAGACTTTCGACTTGTTTACATCAGGGTCCCCCATTTTCAATTCATCATAACATATATGACATACATGACATACAGATAGACAGTACTGCTACATCTATACATTTATGACATATCAGATTTGCAAATACAGTACTGTTTGTGATACAAAAGTGTCCAGAAAAGGAGTGTATATACATTTGGCATAGAAACTGTACATTGGAGGAGGTTGGTTGGGTGGGGTGGGGTTGGGTGGGTTGGGTGAGGGCTGTACATTGGAGGTGGGGGGGGGGGGGGTTGGGAAGGGGACACACACACATTTTACACTGTACATTTGAATATTGACAAAGCCTTACTTGGTCATTTACTGTACAACTAGGTTAGGACATTTGTAGGGGCCAGTTTCGAATTGCAGTCTCACGTAGGTGTTTTTTGAGAGTGTTTTTGAAGGTGGGTAGTGATTCACATTCCTTTACAGCTTTAGGCAGGGCGTTCCACATTGATGTGGCATAATTGCGAAACGTGTTTAGTCCCTTGTTTGATCCGAATCTGGGTTTTACATGATTTGTGGAGCTCCCTCTGGTGTTGTGATCGTGGTATTCACTGACCTTTGGGAAGTATTTTGACATGTACATGGGTACCTTGGTCGCGTAGTGTATCTTGTAGACCAGGCCCATTGCAAGTTGCTGTACTCTGTCGTCTACTCTAAGCCATCCTAGGTTGTCAAAGTGGGCAGGGGTGAGGTGGGTTCTAGGAGTCAGGTCAAGTAGTAGTCTGACTAGCTTGTTTTGAGATGTTTGTAATTTGTTTTTTAGTGCCTTTGAGGTGCTTTGGTACCATGAGGTGCAAGCATAGTCGTAGTACCCTTGAATGAGTGCTCCTGCTAGAGTCTTCAGGGTATTCTTGTTTACCAGAGAGGAGATCCGGTACAAGAATCGCGTTCGTTGGTTGACTTTTTTTTATTACATTGGATGCCATTTTGTCACAGGAAAGATTAGCCTCTAGGATGGAACCCAGGTAGGTAATTTCATCTTTCCTTGTGATAATATTGTCACCCACTGTAACCGAGAAGCCGCCGGTCTTGCTGAGTTTGTTATTTGAACCGAAGAGAATGGACTCTGTTTTGCCCATGTGTAATGATAGTTTGTTGTCGGCGAGCCATATGCAGATTTTGCCTAGTTCCGAGCTGAGGGCTTTTTCAACCTGTAACTTGTTCTTGTCAGAGACCAGCAGGGCTGAGTCGTCCGCAAACAGGAACAAGTTGCAGTCACAAGCTGACGACATGTCATTTGCATAAATTAGGAATAGTAGCGGTCCTAGTATGCTTCCTTGTGGAACACCACAGCTCACTGTGAGGGGGGGGGATAGTGTACCGTTTACTTCCACCATCTGTTCCCTCCCCTCCAGGTAGGATTGTATCCAGCTCACTGATAAACTATCAAAACCAATTGCTTTTAGCTTGTCAATCAGAATGGTGTGATTGACAGTGTCGAAGGCCTTTTGTAGGTCCAGCATGACCATGCCGCAGTATTTGCCCGCGTCCACCTCTTGTTTGATGTGGTCGTTCAAGTAGAGAAGGCATGTGTCAGTGGAGTGGGATGTTCTGAAGCCAGATTGGAATTCGTAGATTAGATTTTTTTCCGCGAGGTACTTTTCGATCTGTTCGTATACTATTTTTTCCATGACTTTCGAGATGGATGTAAGGATAGAAACAGGGCGGTAGTTACCCGGGTCTAATTTGCTGCCCTTTTTGTGCAGGGGTGTTACTCTCGCAATTTTGAAGTCCTTGGGGACGTGTCCCTGTTTTATGGAGAGGTTTATTATGTGTGTGATGACTGGGGTGATGGCTGCTGCTGAGTCTCTGAGGAATTTGGAGGGGATGTTGTCATGGCCAGTGGCCCTGGCAGATAAAAGCAGATTTTACTGTAACAAAACAGAGAGGTCGACATGAACCGAATGTAGATTTGTTTACCCGAACGACGAGACTCCAGAAACTACGTGTGGTTTAGTCAGAGAGTTAGCTGCAGCTACTCCCGTGAGAAGCATCCATCTGCAGAGCCACAGAGCGGCGCTCTCAGGCCGCGTGATTTCTTTTCGTAGCCGCAGTTTGCGAAGACGCTCTCTGATTGGCTATCCCGCTGTTACCTTTTTCTGTATTAACTCGAACCGTAGGAGAGTGTTCTCATAGGCTGCGCGTATATTAAGGCTAGGGGGGGCTATGCCTACCCAGAATATTATGCTCGGAATCTTGAAATGTATATAATATATATGCGCAGGCTGCTGGCTATTGTGTGTGTCTTGTGCTGCAAGACAGGTGTTAACAACGAAGGTGTCAATCGGTGGCAGCGTTTAACATTCCAGCTACAGGCAGTAACCAATCACGCATAGGCTCAGGTTAAATAATGTGACCAATCACATAATAATAATAATAATAATAATAATAATAATAATAATAATAATAATAATAATAATAATAATAATAATAATAATAATAATAATAATAATAATAATAATAATAATAATAATAATAATAATAATAATAATAATAATGCAGGACCTGCTCAGAGGTCTTTAATTGGCATGCAATTATCCTCAACACACACACACACACCGGAACACACACGCATGCATTGTCTCTGTAGGATCGCCGATGCGATTCGTCTCTGCGATTAACCCATCCCGTCGTCCTTCCCCCCCAAGGGCAGCCGGGAGCAGACAGGCGTCAACGTGAGCCGCGCCAGGGGACCAATCCAAGTGCTCCTGCCCGTCTTCGTCAAGGACGCCACAGCGTTAGCGATCTGTTGTTGTGCATGTTTTTCCATTGGGTTTATCTTATCGGGGGGGAAACCCTTGCGAGCACGGGGAGAACATGCAAACTCCACACAGAAAGGCCTGGGAGATACCCCACCTGGGTACCTGGCATCATGGAAACCTGGTCCCCAAGCGGGAATTGAACCCTGGACCTTCTTGCTGTGAGGCGACAGTGTTAACCACTACACCACCGTGCCGTGATCATCCTGATCCCGCAGGCCTGGCAGAGTAAAGCAAACATCTGTGTTCTGAATTTCAGCCCGCCGATCGCTTTGTAGAGAAGCGAGGAGAGGCATAACTAGCGATCACCTGAGGCTGTATGTTGTTTTATCTTGGCAAACAAGGGCTTGCTCTAAGAGGACATGATGAGAGTCCGAGTTCATCAAATCGTGGAAACTTTTTAGAGCTACTGTATGTACATTGTTTTCAAAGCATGATGAGATCTAAATTACGAAAAACTTTCACTTCATTGCAACTTGTGATTCAATTCTCACCAAGACGAAACGTTGCATTTATCTGCATTAAGGTAAGACAATGGTTCATATATTATTGGATGCCTTCATTTGAACACTTAATTTGCACTATATATAAATGAGTGGGGCTCGCTGTAGTATAGCCTAGTAGTGTGTGTGTGTATATGAAATCAGAACCTGGACAGTTTGCGTGCAACCAAAAATAAAAGGTCAAATTTTTTGCGTTGCGCGCGAGGGGGGTTCCCTATACAGCCTACCTAGACCTGAAGCCCACCCGCCGCCTATGAGTGTTCTCTTCACTCTAGGGCCGAAGTGGTCATGTACAGTTGTAACATACTTATTAACGTACTGTCCGGACTTTGGGGTAATTCCCTCTTGATGTGTGGTGGTGACAGTAAACCACTGGAAACTGTTATCTTCAGGACTGGGCATTTATTTCCATTGTATTCTTCATATCATGTGGTTGATTAATGTTACATATTAGGCGTGTTCGAGATGGATTTCGGTTCGCCTCGAAAGTAGACGAGAGTAGCCGAGTGAAGCCGGGGGAGGAGTTAAAAAGGCGGACACTTCCGATTTCACGAGAGCCTCTCGCCTAGTCTCGCATGGCAGATAGCTTTCACGTCACCACACACACATTACACACCTGTCCAGCTCATTATAATGAGATGGCCGTGTGCAAAATTAGATCAGATTCAAATGTACAGCACACCATATACTGCTATAGTGGAATATACTATTCATTGTAGCGCTGAGAGAAAGGAGTCGGAGGCGGTGTCTCGAAGTTAAACCTAATTCCTTTATTATTCATCAGCGTAACAACAAGTCGACGTAGTCGTGTCGACATTAAGTAAGAATGCCGGTGGCAGGAAGTGCCACCCTATAAATCGTCCGGGGGGAACTACTATTCCCAACAACAGTTCTGTGTGAATTATGTACAGTCACTACACAAGCCCCTCCAGAATTCACCCATAGTCAAAATCCCCCCGGCGTGGGGGAACAATTGCCCGGCCTCTGCGTGTGCGGAAAGCCGGGGGCGGGGAGGGCGGAGCGGCGTAAGTGCCCGCGCCGTCCACGACACCCGGGGGCACGAAACGGCCTCGGCGAGCGCGGAAAACCGGGGGCGGAGAGGGGAAAGCGTCGCAAGCGCCCGTACCCTCTCCGACACCCGGGGGCACTGGCATCGGTGAGGCTGCCGGTGGCTCTGTGGGAGGCGGCTCCCGGGGCAACGGCGGACGACCCCTGCGGGGTGGCAGGGCCAACTCCAAAGGTTGGGAAACGTCTACGTGAGCAGGCTTGATCCTGTCTATTTACACGGTCTCCGTCCTACCGCCCATGTCGACCATGAGGTCCTTATTACCGTGTCGCAGGACCCTAAACGGGCCATCGGAAGGGGGGCGTAGGGGCCCACGGTGCGCGTCGTGGCGAACAAAAACGTACTCCGCCGTGTGCAGGCTGCGCGGCACCCGGGAAACGGGGGTACTGTAACTGAGGGGTTACAAAACCCTGACTGTATTAAAGATTGTGATAGATTAAACCACTGCTAGTTATGTACTTTAATTACTGGCCAAACAGTACATCAAATATAGATGGTGAACACCCACAAGAACACGGCATTGACACAGAAATACTATTGGAGGGTAATTTATTATTATTAGGCAACGTTAGGTTACAGAATGAGAATTAGGGTCGCGCTTGTATGGCGAAGAATATACGTAAAGTCAGTCAAGAGCATAAGTCACTAAGAATAGCAGGAATCCTATGATGGGTCTAAGCTGACGCCACCTGTTGTATAGTAGCAATTATATAGGGCAACACCGGTACCAACTGGAGACAATGGGTTCCCTCCGGGGTGTAAGGCCTGGAGGGTAGAGGAATGTTCGGGTACTCCGTCTGAGTCAACGAGGAATAAAGAGACTCCAGGGCCCTCATTCATCAACGTGTTCTACGCACAGATCTGTGCTTACCCTGTGCGTACGATCATTTCTAAGCAAAGAGTGGGATTCATCAATTTCGATTTGAACTTGACTCCGTGCTTACATCTACGCACAGGTCAGACCACACTTACCTGACGCCCAGTGGTAGAATATATTATTACAACAAGGAAATGAGCTTCTGTGCATAATAACACTGGCATGTTCTGTACGAACCGTAGTTCATTATAGTTCATTGTAAAATAGCAACAGTAGTGTAATTATGGTCAACACCCTATAAATAGCATTTGGAATAATAGATCTTTCTCTCAGAATGAATGCAGCATGGTTCATATAGCGTTATCGGAATATACGGGGTGTAGGCTACTGACTGACTGCGCTCCGCGTAGCTTGATTGATTGATTGATTGAAAAGTTTATTAACAGATTGCAGAATGGGTACAGTACAGTACAGCTCAGTACATACAATTGTTAATTGGGGATGCAGACCAACTTTCGTCTTGTTTACATCAGGGTCCCCCATTTTCAATTCATCATAAATCATAAAGCTCAACTCGTTATTATTTTGCGCACAGACCGCCGAAACACGGGAACGTTTTGATTATATTTAAAAGGCTTTACGTTAAACGAAACAAGTGGAATTTCGAAGCTGTAAGCAGAATAAGTCATATGAATATAGTGTTCTTCCCCCTTTTTACTGTATAAGAAAGAATAGAACGCATTGCAATGACACCATGCAGATAGTGGACAGACTATGTATATGATGGGATTCAAGTTCGCGTTTTTGTTGCTCATAGGCATGCTGTCAGAGTATGATATCTTAATCAAACATTCTAGAACATTTGTCGTCACAGATCATGTCCTAATAGAACATAGGCTATGGCATGGATCGTGATATTGTGTGGACTGTAATTATTACTGTACCGGTACCACCCATTGTGACAACAGCCTTGTGAGTCCCGCACACAAACATGATGGAATTCAAGTTCATGTATTGAAAGGCATGCCTACATCATACATGCAGTGAGATTCATTGTTCTTGTATATGCTCTCTATTATTGTTTATATAGGCTACCCAATACTGACAGGGCTGTGTTCTGAGTCCCCTCCTCTACTCCCTGTACACACACGACTGTGTGGCTCAGCGGAGTAGCAATACAATCATCAAATTTGCTGACGACACAGTGGTGGTGGGCCTGATCTCTGCCAACGACGAGAGGGCCTACCTGGAAGAGGTCAAGGTCCTGGCGGGATGGTGCCAGGAGAACAGCCTCTCCCTGAACGTCAGCAAAACAAAGGAGATGATTGTGGACTTCAGGAGGTCGGGGGTCAAGGACTACAGCCCCCTCAGCATCGACGGGGCACCGGTTGAGAGAGTCAACAGCTTTAAGTACCTCGGAGCCTACATATCCGAGGACTTGACATGGACCACACACATTGACAGTGTTGTGAAGAAGGCACGACAACGCCTCTACTTCCTCAGGCGCCTAAGGAAGTTCCAAGTCAGTCAGAAGATCCTTAAGAACTTCTACTCATGTACAATTGAGAGCATCTTGACCGGCAACATCACCTCCTGGTTTGGGAATAGCACTGCACAAGACCGAAGCAGACTACAAAGAGTGACACGTTCAGCCGAACGCACAATTGGAGGGGGGCTCCCCACCCTCCAGAACATTTACAACAAGCGTTGCACGGGCAAGGCTAAGAGAATCATTAAAGACTCCAGTCACCCGAACAACTGCCTCTTTGAACTGCTGCGGTCAGGCAAGCGATACCGGAGTCTCAAGGCGAGCACAGAAAGACTCAGAAGAAGCTTCTATCCCCAGGTTATCAGGCTGCTAAACGAACAATGAATGAACACTACACAACAACAACCACCAAACGCACATAGCACACACATCCACACGCACACACTCACTTTAAACAAACACACTGTAGCACCCACTCCACACACTTTATAGCACACACCCACTTTAAACAAACACACTGTAGCACCCACTCCCCACACTTTATATTTATTGATGAAGGATTGCACTACAACTCGTACACCTTACTGTAAATTGTACCTAAAATTGTACCTCATCCCATTTCTGCTTTGCACTAGATAGTACTGTACATTAGTACACTGCATAGTATTGTATATTATATGGTAACTCAGAACATTGTACATATGTCTATACCGAACACTGTGACCTCATTTTTCTTCTTCTAAATTACATGCTATATTATGTTATTTGATACTATCTTGTCTAGCACAGTCTCTGGAGCGTAACAGTAAGAAGCATTTTGTATGAAAGTATTCTGTACTTCTGTATGACAACTATTAAAGAACTTGAACTTGAACTTGAACTTGACATCAAAATAGATTGTAGTATGCCTCTAGAAATCATATGCAGCAGGTAGAAAATTGACGGGAGATCCATCGCGATTTGGAATAGAATTGAGGAGAACTTTAATCCCTGGGTATCAATCAAACAACACGGGAAAAGGCAGTCATATTCCAGCGCGGTCTTTATTAGCCGACAACAAAATAGATGCCTCTAAAAATCATATAGCCAATCGAACACAACTAATAAAGGCATTCATATTACAGCACGGTTATAATGACACACAACCAACGCCAAACAGTGGTCAACGAACGGCCTTTATTAGTATTCTGAGCTGTCCAGGCAGAATTGCAGCAATGGTCTTAGGGAGCCGTTGATATCTGACATCACCGTTTACAAGTCCGCCTTTTATTATTTATCCCATAATACGCGATAGTGTCTTCTTGGTTCGACAGCAGTGAACAATCTTCGTGGAGTTTCTCAGGGTTCAGCTCGGGTCAGTCCATTATTTCACATCCCATGGGGGGTGTTTCCTCATTTTTATGACCATATATGGATAATCATGCACGAGCATTGATGGTAGAACAAAGTGGTATTCATCAACACGGAGGAGCATAGAGCCTGCGTACGCACCGTGTGATGAATCCCGACTTCCCTGTGCGTACACTAGTTCTACGTTCCGTGCTTACGTGTGGAAATAGAAATGTTCTACGCACACTATTGATGAATGAGGGCCCAGGTACAGGAGTCGGTGCTTGTACTCCCTTGATCAGCAGACAAAAGCAATAGTTGTAATCCAAGATGCTCGACAGCATTGACGACAGCTAGCCAGCCCCGTCCACGAGGCAGGCCCGAGTGGTAATCCTCACAAGGTTAAATCCCAAACGATAGTGGAAATCAACGGTGCTCTTCTCCGGTAGTCACGTCCCAAATCAATATAATCCAACCAGGAATGGTTCTGCAATCGCCGGCGCCGATTCTCCTGTGTACATGTCCAGCGGTTCTCGCCTAGGACTCCTCGGGTGTGGGCGACGTATTTAGGCCACACAGCCTGGATAAGTGCACTAGCTAAAGACACGACGAACCGATGGGTAATGCTACACACGGAAGAACTGTGACCGCACGATATACAATAAATGATCGACTATTGACTTCACATTAGATTAAGTCGAACTCAACGTTACTTCATTAAACTCTGACACTTTAACATTCTATTCGCACACGGTTCTCAATGCTCTATTTAGACGCAAGGTTGCCCACTTCACTGCACGTTGACTCGTGGTGAAGGTGGGTAAGGTTTAGGTAAGGTTTAGGTAAGGTTTAGGTAAGGTTTAGGTAAGGTTTATGTAAGGTACTGCAGTTTACACCTGCGCCGTATTTATACTTAAGTGAATATCTAGTCCCAACCTCAGTCCTTGTCTCGTATTACTACGCTGACTCTGGGCATGTTCTGACATGCCTGCAGTTGTCTTTGAACTTGCCGTTGGGGGCTTGCGCGTTGGCGCCTGGGGGCGCTGTCCAATAGGAGAGCGAATATTACTCTGGTCTGTACGCAGGTAAAGGGATATTCCGTGTATATATATAAATAATATACAAAGTATATCAAACGATACATATATCTATTCAGTTTAATCTGGCCCTTCACAACAGCCGCCTCCTAATTAGTCCGCACCTAATTAGTTAAAAGGAAGACAGATTAATAGTCCAGTCAACTGCTCAATGTCTGTTGTGGGGAGTAGGGCAATCTACAAAGTCAGTGGGTCATGATCGTCATCAGGGGAGTCAGGGAGCCTCGGCAACTCTATCAGCCTCGCCACGGGTCGGGTGTAGCGGTGAGGCAGGTCGGCCATCCTGGGTATACTGGGCTGTGCTCGCCACTGGCGACAGTCTGGTCGAGTCCGCTGGAAGCGACGTACTGCTTCTCTTCCGTTCAGTATCCAATAGCGACGTCGGATCTCAGCGAAGACTCTCTCTGCCCCAGCGTGGTGCACATCCTCGTCGTATTTCTTTATGATGAGCTCAGTGACCTTGTGTCGGCTGTTGAGGACTATAGGAAACTTGACGTCATCCGTTAAGTCCGGGGCCCGTCTCAGACGACCACCCACCCTGATGAGGCCATGGGTGTCGCGCTCGGGGGCCAAGTGGAGCAGTCTGCTGTCTGACGGGACTGGCTTTGTTCCCTGCAGGCAGTCTAGCTCGTCGGGGAGCGAGTCTCTTTGGGCTCAGTGTAGCAGAAGGAGTTCTGCCTCTTCGTAGTTAGCTGCGTTAATGTCGGTAGTGGGGGGAACCTCAGGGTGGTGCCACAGGAATGTCTTTAGCTGCTCACTCTCAAGGGTGAGGCAGTCGTCTATGTTAGGGTCAGTGGGGACTGGGGTGTGCGTCAACCCACAGAACATAGATTTCTTGATCTCTGCCTCCTCTTGACTAGCCTCCCGAGGGGTGGGGTTAGGCCACTCTTCTTCCGGGAGCTTGAGGAACTCAGGACCGTCACTGTAGATATTGTGACGTGTGAGGTCATCTAGGGACATCCCCGTGTGATGACATCTGCTGGGTTCTGTTTCGTGTCCACGTACCTCCAGCACGTTGATCCTACTAGGTCTTGGATCTCTGTGACTCTGACTCCCACGAAGACCTTGTATCTACAAGAATCGGACTGGATCCATGTGAGTACGGTCATGGAGTCTGACCACAAGATTGTTCTTTGCACCGGGATGGTGAGTTCACGTTGGATTAACATGGCGAGTTGCGCGCCTACCAGAGCTGCGCAGAGCTCTAGACGCGGGATCGATTGTTGCTTGCGGGGGGCTATCCTTGAGCGAGCCAGGATGAAGGCTGTGTGTATTTCTCCTCCCTCCTCTCGGGCCCGCAAGTAAGCCACCGAGCCGTAGGCCACTTCTGAGGCGTCGCTGAAGACGTGCAGGTCCATCTGGCACGTCTCCAGCCGCACTGTGGGTGGGAAGTAGCTTCGGCGTATGTTCACATTTTGGAGCGAGTTGAGTTCTCTCTCCCACTCTCTCCAGGTGGAAGCGAGGTGGTCGGGTATGGGGTCGTCCCAGCCCTGTTCCTTGTCCCACAGCTCTCGTACAATCATTTTCGCCCGGGTGGTGTAAGGTAGGATACACCCCAGCGGGTCGTATTGCCTTGCGAGTGTTCTGTATACGCTCCGTCTGGTGGTCGGTAGAGGGGTCGACCTTCCCTGCTCCGTGGTCAGGGGTGTGTATTTGTAATGTAGCGAGTCTGTTTTGAAGCGCCAGACTAGGCCTAATGTCATTTCTTGTGCTTCACCTGGGATGTTCGCCATCCAGGTCTCGCTGCTTGCTGCCTTTGTCTCTGGGGAGAGGCTGCGAAGTACTTGAGGGTCACTGCTGGCCCACTGCCGGAGATCAAAGCCGCCTTTGATCAGTGAGGCGCGGAGCTTGAGTAGGAGGGCTTCGGCTTCTTCTGGCGTCGAGACGCTTTGCAGACAGTTGTCCACGTAGAAACTCCTCTCTACACTTTGTCTGACCTCCTCGTCAGCTTCAGGGTCTTCTGTCACATGTTTTTGCAGTGCGAACGTAGCACAGCATGGGCTGCATGTGGTTCCGAAGGGGAGGACCTCCCATTGGTAGATGGATGGTTGCTCATCTTTGATCCTCTCTCTCCATAGGAACCGCAGCAAGGGCTTGTCCTCCTCTACTAGTCGCACCTGCAGGAACATCCCTTTGATGTCGCCGCTGATGGCCACCTTGTCTTGGCGGAAACGTAGTAGTACGCCGAGTAGAGAGGGGCAGAGTGTTGCGCCGGGCAAGAGTTCTTTATTCAGATTCTGTAGTCCGATCTGGTAGCTGCAGTTGAATACAATGCGATCCTTGCCGTTGTGGTGGACCTTGTGGTGGGGCACGTACCATGATTCGATCGTCTGGTCGGCCTCTTGAATGTCAATTTTCTTTATGTGTCCCGCTGTGATCAGCTTGTCGATCTCAGCGCGGTACACAGTGGCTTGAGTGGGGTCTTTGGCTAGACGCCGCTCTGTGTTCAGTAGATATCGCTCTGTCGCTTCTTTTGAGGCGTGGAGGGTGGGCATACCCTCTCGCCTCAAGAGTGGAGTTGCATATCTCATCACTCCATTGACCTCGACTCTCTTTGTCCTCTGCTCGAGGAGGGTTATGGCATAAGTGTCTTCCTTTGAGCGAACGAGTTTCTTTTCATTCTTAAAGGGCATCTCGTCTAATGTCCAGAGCCTCTCGACGTGCTGTAAGAGGGTGGTGTCTTCTTCGTTTATCCTTGAGTGGAGGCAGCGAGTGGCTGTCGGTCGGTTGGAAGACCCGGAGAGGGGGCCTTGTAGTGTCCAACCCAGGCGGGTCTCGACCGCTACTGGACAGCCTCTGGGCCCGATGTGGACCCGGTCCGTTGGGATGATGAGGTGTGCGTGGTCGGATCCTATGAGCAGGGTCGGGGTGGCGTCGTCGATGAGCGGTATAGGTAGTTGACGTAGGTGCACGTATTTTTCCATCAGCTTTGGGATGGGGTAGGTGTACTGTGACAGGCCTATGTCGTGGCTGGTGAAGGCGTTAGTAATGCTATACTGCTTCTCGGGCTGCCCGACCGCTGCTATCGTGAAGGAGACCTTTTCACCCCTTATGGTCTTCAGGTCTCTTCTAATGGTACGGATTGTCATTGTTTCTTCGCTCCCCCGCAGACCCAGCCGGGCTGCGGCGGATGCGAGGAGGAGAGTCTTTTCTGACCCATCGTCTAGGACGGCGTAAGTGTCCATGACCTTGTCCTCGTAGCTTAATATCACTCGGACCACCTTCAAGAGCACTCGGGAGCTCCCGCTCTTCGCAGGGTCTATGTACATGACGTTCACTCTCGAGCTGCTTGGGGGTACGGGTTTCTTCTTGTTGCTGTCGTGTAGGACCTCCAAGTGGGCGCCGTCGCACTTGCTGCATTTCTTCTTTAAACGGCACTCAGCTGCCATATGGCTGCGCGCGCAGCGGAAGCAGCGGCGGTTGGCTTTGATCCACTGACTCACCTCGTCAGCGGTCAGCTTCTTGAAAGTGTCACATTGAGACAGCCAATGTTCCTTTTCACAGTACTGGCATACAATCTTCCACTTCCCCTTGGTCGGGGGGGTGCTGTGGTTCTTGTGCTGCGGCACTGACTCGGCCTGGTGCATAACGGTCACTGACCGGCGGTTATCGTTGGACCTCCGAGGTCCATCTCTTGGGCTAGATCCACTCCACACGAATGTGTCCAGTCGTAGGCTGCTAACTTCCCTTGCGAGGAAAGCGGCCAGGTCTAGGAGGGATGGCTCGGGGCCGTCGGGATCACGGTGGTCTCTCTGCCGCCGAAAACGATCTTGGCGGGCTGGAGGGAGCTTCTCCAGTATTCGCTCCACATTAGAATTTGCATACAGTTCATATCTCCCCTTCTCCTTTTGGGACCCCAGCATCCCTACTAGGGATTGTACCTTGATAGAGAGGTCATCCAGTGCTCTATTGTCTTTGGCTGGGGGGAGGCGGTCGATATCCCGTATTTCTTGGATCACGTAATCCCATATGCGTCCATAACGCTGGTTGAGGGCCACTAGAGCCGCGGAGTATGGGGTGCTTGAGTTGGAATATGCCAGCGCTATGTTATGCGCTCTGGGCACCTTGAGATGCATGAGGAGGATGGCATATTTGTACGACTCGTCGGGGACGTCGGACATCATAGTCTCCAAACACATGCGTAATTCCGTGTACTGTGCTCTGTCCTCGCGCGTAAAGTCTGGGAATGTCGGTGTGCCAAGGTACGATGCCATGGATGGCTGGCACATTGGTGAGCGTAGGGGAAGAGGCCTCCTGGGCGAGTCTCCCCGTACGTGTGGTCGTGGGTTAGTACTTGGTGGGTACCAGAGGCCGGGTCCCCAGGTGCTGTTCCTCGGTGCTGACTGTACGTCAAACTCACCCGTGAGTTGAGTCGGGGGTTTGTAGTGCAGTGACTCGGGGCTGAAGTCGGGGCTGTACTGGGCCTCCTGGTCCAGAGTACGTTGCTGCTGGTGGGCTTGACATTCCTCCTCTTCCTCTTCCTCTTCTAGGTCCTGGAGTCTTCTAGTCAGTCTCTCGGCGACGTAGGCCGGTTCTTCCCGTTTGCTGGGTCTCGTATGGACCGGTCGGGGAGGGGGGTCGGAGACGTAGACAGGTTCCTCCTGTTGGCCGGGTCCCGGGTCGCTTTGTCGGGTAGGGGAAGGTGCCCTAGACCCTTGTCGTGATGATCTCCGGGAGCTCCGTGCGGAGAGAGGGGGTGTCGCCCTGGCAATCAATTGTTCTATCATCTGCGCCTGCAGCCGGTCGCGCTCTGCTTCGCGCTGGGCATTGGCGGCGTCGCGCTGTGCATTGGCGCGGTGTCGTTCGATGTTCTCTTCCGTCTGAAGGCGCCTCTCCTCCAGTCTTATGCGGTCGTCCTCACTCCTTTGCTGCGCCTGGAAGCGCTCTCGTTCAGTTGCAGAGTGTTCACGCTCACTAAGGGCTTGCGCTTGGAGTTGCGCGTGAAGGCGCTCTCGTTCCGCTGCAGAGTGTTCGCGCTCGCTTAATTGTTGCGCCTGGAGGCGCTCTCGTTCCGCTGCAGAGTGTTCGCGCTCGCTTACTTGTTGCGCCTGGAGGCGCTCTCGTTGTTCGCGCTCGCTCATCTGTTGAGCCTGGAGGCGCTCTCGTTCCATGGCAGAGTGTTCGCGCTCACTTAATTGTTGCGCCCGGAGGCGCTCTCGTTCTACGGCAGAGTGTTCGCGCTCACTAAGGGTTTGCGCTTGGAGTTGCGCGTGGAGGCGCTCTCTTTCCGTGGCGGAGTGTTCGCGCTCACTAAGCGTCTTTGCTTGAAGCCGGTCGCGTTCGGTGGAGGCTGTCAGTGTGGCGATCAAGGCTTGCGCCAGTATCTGGTCTGCCTCGCTGGGGGATGACACTGACGGAGGTGATCGGGTGCTGACAGGGCTTGTTGGAGATCTGTTTTCCTGGCGCGCTCCGAGGTCTATCTCCTGGGCGCGGTTCTCTTCTCTTGGTTGTGTGTCGGGTTCTATCCCTGGAGCGCTTTCTTTATCCTGGAGCGCTCCGGGGTCTATCCCGGTGACGCTGTCTGGAGGTATAGTCATGTCATGTCCCCCCTGGTCCCCCCCGTGAGCTGAGTCAGTTTCGTTTGAACCCACTGGGGTCTCTACTGGCAGGGTCGCCAAGTCGATAGGATTGGACATGCTTAGACTATCCGCTTTATCCGTATTTAACGTCTGTTTAGATAAGCTAGGGGGTAGAACGAAAGCGAATTCCTCCAGATATGGAGGTGGCTGACGTTTGCGCTGCAGGCGTTCTAGCTTGGGAGAGCCGCTTGGGGAGTGTTCACCGCTGGCCATGGTTAATATTAATATTATATTAAATATTACACTGATACCATCCGGCTCGAAGGACCAATTGTAACTGAGGGGTTACAAAACCCTGACTGTATTAAAGATTGTGATAGATTAAACCACTGCTAGTGGTTTATAGTAGCAATTATATATAGTTGTATAGTAGCAATTATATAGGGCAACACCGGTACCAACTGGAGACAATGGGTTCCCTCCGGGGTGTAAGGCCTGGAGGGTAGAGGAATGTTCGGGTACTCCGTCTGAGTCAACGAGGAATAAAGAGACTCCAGGTACAGGAGTCGGTGCTTGTACTCCCTTGATCAGCAGACAAAAGCAATAGTTGTAATCCAAGATGCTCGACAGCATTGACGACAGCTAGCCAGCCCCGTCCACGAGGCAGGCCCGAGTGGTAATCCTCACAAGGTTAAATCCCAAACGATAGTGGAAATCAACGGTGCTCTTCTCCGGTAGTCACGTCCCAAATCAATATAATCCAACCAGGAATGGTTCTGCAATCGCCGGCGCCGATTCTCCTGTGTACATGTCCAGCGGTTCTCGCCTAGGACTCCTCGGGTGTGGGCGACGTATTTAGGCCACACAGCCTGGATAAGTGCACTAGCTAAAGACACGACGAACCGATGGGTAATGCTACACACGGAAGAACTGTGACCGCACGATATACAATAAATGATCGACTATTGACTTCACATTAGATTAAGTCGAACTCAACGTTACTTCATTAAACTCTGACACTTTAACATTCTATTCGCACGCGGTTCTCAATGCTCTATTTAGACGCAAGGTTGCCCACTTCACTGCACGTTGACTCGTGGTGAAGGTGGGTAAGGTTTAGGTAAGGTTTAGGTAAGGTTTAGGTAAGGTTTAGGTAAGGTACTGCTGTTTACACCTGCGCCGTATTTATACTTAAGTGAATATCTAGTCCCAACCTCAGTCCTTGTCTCGTATTACTACGCTGACTCTGGGCATGTTCTGACATGCCTGCAGTTGTCTTTGAACTTGCCGTTGGGGGCTTGCGCGTTGGCGCCTGGGGGCGCTGTCCAATAGGAGAGCGAATATTACTCTGGTCTGTACGCAGGTAAAGGGATATTCCGTGTATATATATAAATAATATACAAAGTATATCAAACGATACATATATCTATTCAGTTTAATCTGGCCCTTCACAACAGGTACCATGCTGCGACGTGGGAATCGGGGCAAAGGTCTGAGCCGCTTCCCGCAGGGTGGAACGCTGGCTGGCCGCGGACCAAGGGGTTGTCGCGTCCGGAATGAAATCCCCCGGGACGCGCAATGTCTGGCCGTATAACAGCTCCGAGGACGAGGACTGCAGGTCTTCTCTTGGGGGCGCTCCTAAGTCCGAGCATGACCCACGGCAGCTTATCCACCCAGTTGCCGTCCGTCAGGCCTGCGCGCAGCGCCGCCTTCATGGACCGGTGGAAACGTTCGCATAGCCCGTTGGCCTGCGGGTGGTACGCGGTTGTACGGTGCAGCTTAACCCCCAGGCCGCTGGCGACCGCGTTCAAGAGCTCCGAGGTGAACTGCGAGCCCCGGTCGGAGGAGAGGTCGGACGGGGTACCGAAACGTGCGATCCACGTGCTGATAAAGGCGCGGGCCACGTCAGAAGAAGATGTCGAGGCGAGGGGAACGGCTTCCGGCCATCGGGTGGTCCTGTCCACCATAGTGAACAGGTAGGTAAACCCGTGAGAGGAAGGAAGCGGGCCCACGAGGTCAACATTGACGTGGTCGAATCTCCTCTCGGGAACTACGGGGCCTTGGTATGTCGGTGCACTTTAGCCCGTTGGCAGGACACACACGCGTCGACCCAGGCCATCACGTCTTTCTTGAGCCCTCGCCACACAAATTTCTGTGACACCAACCTGCTCGAAGGCTTCCTACCGGGGTGAGACAGGTCATGCACCGCCTCGAAAGCCTGCCTGCGCCAGCCTATAGGGACCAGCGGCCGGGGTTGCCCGGTGGAGAGGTCACAGAGCAGGGACGTGCCCGAGCCGCCAATCGCGACGTCTCTGAGGCGCAGACTGGTATCCGCTGTCCTGAGGGCCTGGATGTCGTGGTCGGAGGCCTGTTCCGAGCCCATGGCGACGTAGTCGAGGCCCAGTTGCACAGCTCCGATGACGACCCTGGATAGGCAGTCTGCGACCACGTTGGCTTTCCCGGCGATATGCCGTATGTCTGTCGTGTATTCAGAAATGTACGAGAGTTGGCGCTGTTGTCGCGCGGACCACGGTACAGCCACCTTGGACATGGAGAACGTGAGGGGTTTGTGGTCGACGAAGGCCGTAAACTCCCGGCCCTCCAGCATGAAACGAAAATGGCGCACCGCCAACCAGAGGCCTAGGAGCTCTCTGTCGAATGCGCTGTACTTGCGCTCCCTGGGGGTCAGTTGACGGCTGAAAAACGCCAGCGGTTGCCAGGCGCCGTCAACGTATTGTTCATGCACCGCGCCCACCGCGTAGTCTGACGCGTCGTGACGGGTGAGCCAACATGGCTGCATCCGCCAGGGCCGTCTTGGTGGCCGCGAAGGCTGTCGTCCTCTCGGCCGTCCAGTTGACAGGCTGGTTGGGGGACTTGTCCTTCAGAGCCTCGTAAAGCGGCCGCATGGTGTGGGCCGCCCGGGGGATGAACCGGTGATAAAACGTCACCATCCCGAGAAATTCTTTGAGTGCTCGGGCCGTCGGGGGTCGCGGGAAAGCGGAAACGGCTTCCACTTTCGACGTGAGGGGGGCGGCCCCCCTCCTGTCGATGAGATGTCCGAGGAACTGTATGGAGGTCAACCCGAACTGGCACTTAGCCGGGTTGATGATTAGGCCGTGTTGGCCCAGCCTCGTAAAGAGGCATCGGAGGTGCGCCAGGTGCTCTTCGGGCGAGGAGCTGGCGACGAGGATGTCGTCCAGGTAGACAAAAATAAACGGCATGTCTCTGAGCGTCGAGTCCATTAGCCTCTGGAAAGACTGTGCCACGTTCTTAAGTCCGAACGGCATCCGTAGGAACTCGAATAGACCGAAGGGTGTTACCACCGCCGTCTTCGGGACGTCCAAGGGGTGTACCGGCACTTGGTGGTAACCGCGTACCAGGTCTACTTTTGAAAAGAACAGCTTACCCGCCAGATGCCCTGAGAAGTCCTGGATGTGGGGGACCGGGTAGCGGTCTGGCGTGGTAGCATCGTTGAGGCGTCTGTAGTCACTGCACGGTCTCCATCCCCCGTCTGCTTTGGGCACGATGTGCAGCGGCGAGGCCCAGGGGCTGTCCGAGCGTCGGATAATCCCCAACCTCTCCATGTTGGCGAACTCTGACCTAGCGACTGCTAGTCTGTCAGGGTTGAGCCGGCGGGCCCTAGCGTACACGGGAGCTCCTTGAGTCTCGATGTGATGCTCGACCCCGTGTTTGGTGGTCGCGGCCAAGAACGTAGGCTGTGTCAAGCCGGGAAACTCCCGCAGTAGGCGTTGGTACACGTCACCTTCTGCGAGCGAGCTGGCCAGCCCGCTGTATACCACTTCATTGCGCACACATGTCAAGGAAGCATATGTCTGGGCGTCTACCAGGCGGCCGTGCCTCACGTCCACGAGGAGCCCATGTGCGCAGAGGAAATCCGCCCGAGTAGTGGGAACGAGATGTCGGCCGTGACAAACTCCCACGTGAACCGCTGTCCCCCGAAACACAACTCCACGGTCCTCGTGCCGTAGGTGCGGATCGGGTTACCGTTGGCGGTCGTCAGTCGCGGACCCCCCTCCCCGCCGGCGGTGTCCTCCACCGTCGCCGGTAGGACGCTCCTCTGTGCTCCGGTGTCGCAGAGGAATTTTCGACCGGAGAGTGTGTCCTTAATGAAGAGTAGCCTGTTCGACGTACCTGCGCTCACGGCCGCTACTGGGCGCAGGTGTTGGCGTTTCCCGCCCTGACAAAAGTACAAGGTGGGCGGCACTTTGTTGCTTTCGCGCCGAAGCGTGCATGGAAATAACACAGGCCTGTGTCATTATTGCCGTCGGCCGCGGCGCCTCTCTCCATCTTCGCCCCTCCCCCTCTGGGCATGTGCGCCCGTGTCGGGGCTAGCACCTCTGGGGCTAAGTGCTGCGTGGCCAGGTAAAACCGGTCCGCCTCTTCTGCCAGAGCACGGGGATCCACAATGGTTGTATTGGCAAGTGCCGTCTGTATCCGTGGCGGCATGTGTCTGAGGAACAGCTCTTTAAATAAAAAGTTCGGCTGTTCGGCGCCCAGTAGGTTCAGCATCATCTCCATGTGCTCTGACGGCTTGCTGTCTCCCAAGCCTCGTATATCCAGCAAGCGTCGGGCCCGCTCAGACTGTGATAACTCAAAAATCCTGAGTAGGTGCGTCTTAAACGCCTCATATTTATCCTGGGCCGGTGGAGCGGTAATGAAGCCTACCGTCCTCGCCACCGTAGTGTTGTTCAGACTCGAGACGACGTGGAAGTATTTTGCGGCGTCATCCACGATTCCCCGTAGGGCGAATTGCGCCTCAGTTTGGGCGAACCAAGCAGCTGCCGACTGCTCCAAAAACTCAGGCAGTCTGAGAAAAACAGCGTTGTTTGCCATGTTTGTCGTATTCTCCGTCTCGGAAACTTCTTCGAGACTAATGTCGGGGTCACCAGTGTAGTGCTGAGAGAAAGGAGTCGGAGGCGGTGTCTCGAAGTTAAACCTAATTCCTTTATTATTCATCAGCGTAACAACAAGTCGACGTAGTCGTGTCGACAGTAAGTAAGAATGCCGGTGGCAGGAAGTGCCACCCTATAAATCGTCCGGGGGGAACTACTATTCCCAACAACAGTTCTGTGTGAATTATGTACAGTCACTACATCATATACCATAATGTATACCATCTTGTTGCGCGCTCCTGGCCGCACGCACACACAACACACTGCTGAATAATTCTGTTTTGCATCAATATATATATGTATACTGTGTATATTGAGGCTAAACAGAATTATATATACAGTATTGAGGGAAAACAGACGACGCATGTGTGTATGTGTGTGTGTGTGTGTCTGACAGCTTGAAGTTTATCATGATGATATGATGATAACGCATAACCAGTGGTGCAGTCGTAAAATGGGAACTGGTAACACGTAAGTTACATTGTTAATTTAGTTTGTATTTACTTTTAGTTTAAGTTAATTCAATTAAAGAAATTGTTTTACACACAAACACAAAAGCAAACTTAAAATAATCAGACAAGTTTGTGTGTGCATGACTCCTAGTGCACAGCAAGGGAGGTTTGGTGATGAACCTTGTGGTGCGCTCACACCCACTCGCGCGCGCAGTTATACACACACGCGCACGCACGCACACACACACACACAAGCGCATATACGCAAGTGCAATCTTTCTATCATACACGCTCTTCTTGCTCTCTATTTGTGTGAATGTGCACGCGCGAGAGCAATTGGAAAGCTGGCGCGCAGCACGGCAGACGCTTGATTCAATCATAAGCAGGTAGACCCCCATCACGAATTCCGAGCCACATTAGTATTCACCTCCACTGCCGTCACACAGAATGAAGGGGGAGATGCATTCAGATAGCCAACACCCAGACACCTAGTCTACCTGCGCTTTTTGTTATGTAAAACGGTGGCCGCCGGCCGGGTACTTAGTCACAACGAATGGATACAGCGCATTTTTGTGTGCGCGACTGCACGTACACGCGAGTACACATCCGTGTGCAATCGCGCGTACTTAGTTCTGCCTCAGTGATCTAATAACACGGCGTGTAACCGCGTGTGTGCACGACTGCACCCCTGCGCATAACATAATAAAGTTTTCAATCAATCAATCAATCAATCAAACGTCTCATAACTCCCTGGCTGTCACGTGGCTGGTGACTGACAACTTTTCTGAGCCGCAAGCCGCTTCCCAGCTGGGAGCAGCCGGGTGAGAGGTACTGTGGCGCCTCGCTCTGAAGGCTGTGCGTGGCTCGCTCCTGCAAGAGTTCCGCGCCTCGTCTCGTCAGATTTTCAGAGCAAGTCGGACAACATTCTAACCGTCATGCAACGCGCTTGGCGAGGCTGTAGTAAAACCTGCGCAGATCTGCGTCCTATCCCATCTCGAACTCGGTCTTGATGAACTGCACATCTCTGGACAGATCCTTCACCACGACAAGTAATTCAGCAAGCATTGAATTCATCTTCTGGATGGTAAGGTCTTCAGAAGAAGAGTTAAAATCATTAAGTGAGAAATAAAAATAAGCAGCAAATCACACGAGGAGTTACACCATGTCCAATAGACTTGCCTTTCATAAGCTGCCCGTCATCGCCGGCCATCTGTCTACGCTGTGAAACACCAGATGGGGTGTTGTAGTGCCCTGAGCTGTATCCTGACATCCCTGTAGAAACAAAATCATAGTTATATATTTCACTATAGTTTGACTGCATTGGATCAAACTGGTGGTAGTTCCCTCTAAAATGGCATACCATTTTGTGCATGTTGTGAGAGACCAGGGGGACTGTTGTATTGCCCCGAGCTGCATCCCGACATCCCTGTAGAAATAATCATTATATTTATAAATAAATACAAAATCTGACTTGTCAGTCAAACTAACATACATGTCATAATCACTAACACCGGTTCCTGACAGGCAGCAAGCAAGCGAACTGGAGACGAAATCGCACACGACACTGTCCTGATATGACGCAGCGCGTGTCCGAGTGTGTGTTACCTGGAACAGGGGGCAAAGCAGCCTGCGATTCTCGACCAATAAAAAGTGTTTAGGGGCGGGACTCGGCCGCGTAATCGCTCAACTAGAGACACAGCGAGCGAATATTTGAGGGGTGAACGACATCGCTGCTCAGTTGACTGTCGCTCGCGGCAGGTCAGGATAGTCTGATTGAAACGAATACATTTTAATCACTTTTTCTCGCTCGCTCGCTCGCTTGCGTCGCTCTATGTCAGGAAGGGGTGTAAGGAGTTGTATCCCCGTCTCTCAAAACACTGTTACTGAAAGAGTACAGTATCATACCACTACTTGCACTTTCTCGATCTTGCAGCTGCTGGACATGTGAGGCCTGCTGGAGCTGGTGGTACTGTGCGATATCCAATCCTGGCATCTCGGCTGAAACACAGTGGGAAATACACAAAGTTATTAGCAAATGACGCTATTGTAATCCCCATGTTTGATTTCCATTCAGCTGATTTCACGTGCACTGCCAAATACTACTTTAATAAAAATATCAAAGACAATGCGAGACAATACAGATATTTTAAACATGCCAGAATATTATGTTATGAGACTGCTTGATAACTCACCATTATGTTGAGTTAGCGATTGCCGGTAGTTGCTAGTAACCAGATCTACAAAGGGGAAATGTAAAATAAGTTGCGACTCAAACATGGTGGAAATTGTGCTCAATATAAAAGCATTATGTACAACTACACATTTTTATTGTGACATTGCTTGCAAGTTGTGAAGGCTTTGAATTTTTGTAGTGGGCTGGCATGCATACATTGTAAACATGTATTATGTTGCATGCATGATGCCAGCGAGCTCCTGCCAGCAAGCTCCTCACAAGAACACAGATATGGGTTCACTTACTGTTATTTGGATCAGGAGTCTGCAACGAATCTAAATAGCTGTAGATCATGCCACCATCCAAAGAATCTAAAAAAGGTAAGCCATGGTGAGAATTGAAGATGCTACAAATCATGTTTAAACAGTCATCTAGTTGGCATTTTAACATTCATAGCAACATACCATTCATTGTAGGCTCTTGGCCTAGTGGCCACACAACTGGAGGCTTGCCGGATCTTAGCGCCTTACGAGACCGGCTCGATTTTGGAGTCTGTCCTACAACATATTTTAGTTGGCATGTTATTCACAATGTATATATTTTGGGCCAACTATAGAATAACTGCAAGAAACGCAGAAGTCCAATCAAATTAAAATGCTCAATTTGTCGGTACATGGTCAGACTAATTTGTTTAACTGTTATTATTATTATTATTATTATTATTATTATTATTATTATTATTATTATTATTATTATTATTATTATTATTATTATTATTATTATTATTATTATTATTATTATTATTATTATTATTATTATTGTGACGTACCTGGGTACGTGGGTTGGTCATTACCATTATTACTGTATTTATGACACCTTCTGAACATCAGGTTAGTATATTTAATGTGTTATGTTTTGTATATGATGTGTGTGTGAACATGAGAGTTAATGCTGTCTCTTCTCTCCCTGTCAGGTGCTGCCCATCCCTACTGAAGAGTGCTGATTGCCTAATGAATAACAGCTGATGGCAGTCACATCAAGAGGGATGGGTAGCCAAATACCTGACAGCACACACACGTCTCGGCGCCTCATTCTGTCAATTGCTGGTGACTAGAGAAGAGTGAGGTTGCCATTGTTAACCACTGTTGTGTTCATATATATATATTGTTGGCCTATGTGCCACTTCTCTACCTGAGTGAGTATCCTCTTGTTGGCCTTTGTGCCTATTTCCACTGAGTGTGGAGTGATACTTTACTGCCCTTTTGCTATTGTTCCCTTCAAGTGGAACTGTATATATATATGTATTTGTAAACTGTATGCCATTGCCACTTTGTGTGGACTTGTACCTTTAGTACGTTCTGGCTGGTTGGTTAGTGTCGGCGGACGCTAATCTAGTTGTTTATCTATATATCACCTTGTGTGTTCTCCCCTTACCTTTTTCCCTTTGTGTGCGTTCTGGGTTTAAATCCCCTCTAAAATAAACATCATTCTCCCTTTGGGGAAAGCCGTGGGTTTCAAGCCCCACCACAATAAATATTATTTACCATTTGAAAACGTCTTTGTTTACTATCTGCCTACCCGGGACTGTTTTGACAAGCATTTTTCTACTGAGGGGGTTGTTTCTGCTCATGTACCACCTGCCCAGTTAACTATCCTGTATGGTCGTTAGACCTCTGTACATGACTATTATTATTATTATTATTATTATTATTATTATTATTATTATTATTATTATTATTATTATTATTATTATTATTATTATTATTATTATTATTATTATTATTATTATTATTATTATTATTATTATTATTATTATTATTATTATTATTATTATTATTATTATTATTATTAACTGTAGCAGTGATCATTTCCAAAGTGCCTATATAAAATAAATGCATTGCATCAATACCTGGGAAACCCACGGCCCCGTTCCCTGTACCTGGATAACTGAGTTAGCCGGATAACTTTCGGGTAAGTCTGACTTAAGCCGGACTTTCCGATTCCCCGTACCTGGATTGTCCAAATCACCATGACAACAGATCCAAAAGTTTGAGCCTGGTCGAAAGCAGAGTTTAAGTTCAAGTTAGCCGGATCAAGCACAGCCACGCCCCCGCAAAGAAAGTGACAGCTCTATATAGCACTATATAGCATTGTATATTAGTACACTGCACAGTATTGTATATTGTATATTGTATGGTAACTACGTCTACGAACATTGTACATATGTCTAAACTGAACACTGTGACCTCTTTTTTTACTTCTAATTTTTACTATGTTTTTATTTCATACTTATCTTGTCATGCACAGTCTCTGGAGCGCAACAGTAAGAAGCATTTTGTACAAAAGTATTCTGTACTTCTGTATGACAACTATTAAAGAAACTTGAACTTGAAACTTGAAACTTGAAACTTGAGCTCGTTTCCTGAAATTATTCCCACAGCCTAGGATCTGCGTTATACCATTCTGAATTACGTTTTTGTGCTCCATTCTTCCAGAGGGGTCTTTTGAAATGTAAAATAGACCCAAAATGCTGATACTAAATTCACTTTGTCCTAAATAATGCACGTTATATATACCGTGGCGCTCGCTCGGTGCGATGTACACATTATATGGTTATTTTAACAACGCGCAGCATTGCAAATGTGAATCCCGCGGGGATATTTTTAATGATTGAAACCTATCGCTCGTTTGGCTCTGATTCCTTTCATATTCTCCGCTGTGGATGTTTAATGGAGCGCCTGGATTGTGTTTCATTCAAGCATAAAATTGAAGTGTCTATGCGTGGATTGTGGATCTTGTCTCGTTCATTAATGTATAAACAATGAATTTATCCCATCTGGCACAGTGGCTCAGCGGTAGTGCTCAATCCTGGCAACCCAGCGACCGGTGTTCGAAACCCTGTGTTTCCAATATAATTTGTTTGAATATAATATTAATGATTATACGCCAAAGTAGCCTAGTTTCAAGTTAAAATATTATAAATCTACATGCATTGAGGATGTCATTCTTTATATAGCTCTCAACGTGCACCAAATTGAATTATTCCTATATTGCAAAAAGAAGGAGACGACTGGGTTTCGAACCCCGGTCGTCTGCGTGAAAGTCAAAAGAAGAACCCGTTACACCACAGTGGAGATAAGTAAAAGATCGACTATACATCAATCAATGGGAAGAGAGCCGTATCGTTATTTTGTATAACAGTTTAACTAATTATTTTCGCTAGCAAGATCTCATTTGATTATTCAATCCAGCAGGCAAGTTCAAAGAAATATAATCTGATTGATTGAGGTAATGAGGGACTTAAAATTTGCCTATAGATAACGCATTTAACTTGTCGGCGAGGCGATTGAGCCGTACTGCAATATGTTACTAAAGTTTTAAATCAATTAATCAATCAATGCCGCTAGAGAATCAGGATCTCTGCTCTCGACACTTGCTGCCTTCTCGGCTGAGGCGGGCACGCGCACTTATCCTGGGTCTTAAGTCTGGCTTGAGTTAACGAGACTGAATCCACCTTCGAGGAACAGGAAAATCCCGGCTTCAAACATCGGGTTAACTGAATCTGGATAATGACATCTTGATCGACTTAGTTGAACCAGGTACGGGGAACGGGGCCCAGGTGCTTTGGCAAAACGTTTTCTTTTGGCGTCGCCACTCGAGTGGTCATCAGAGTCCGAGTGCACATACTGCTGATTTGGCCTAAAAAAAATTATATATATACACACATGTAATAAATGTAGTTATGATACTACGCTTATTAGTCAAGGCTAAAGTCTGAATACATAGTGTTTTATCCTTTTAGCACTACTTGCAACTACAACAGCAGTGCAATTATTTACAACACCCTAGGGAGAGTTGTCCCTTTAACAAAGTGAACACTGTACCTGGATCTTCTTTTCTGGCGGAGATCTCCTTCATCCTCAGATTCAATTTCAGAGGTTGGACACATAGTTGAGGTGTACTTGGTCTCTCGTTTTTTGGCCTCATCATGGGTCTCTGGAAAAAGCAGAGAGAAAATGACAATTAACATATCTGCAGTCCAGTGTTTAACGAAAAAATATATATAACACCTCTTATCATATCGTGCATCGTCACAATTTTTGTGTATGTGTTGCACAAATTACTCACCACACGTAGTAAGCTCACGTACATCCTTATAGGTGATCCATTTATCATCTGGTTGCAGTCCATCTCGAAGGGCTTTTGTGAGCTTTATGTGTTTAGGGGGCCATAACACAGTCTGGTCTTTAGCATTAAACCAGCTCTCTAGAACTACTGCTGTCCCACCATTTGGGAACTGTACAACTGACCACAGCACCACCTCACCATTCATCTTCAAAGGGCTGAAATGAGAATTTACGGTACTCATAATGATCTCTCCTTACAAGCCATTCCCATACCGTCCTACAAAGCCAAAGTGCACTACACACATTGCATTTTTGAAGCAGTTAAAGGAAAACTCCAACATTTTGTGAAATTAGCTTATTTGACATCTTCCCTGGAGTTATAAGAAGATACATACCTTTTTCGTCTCTCTGCATGCATTGGGCTTAGGGAACGCCTGGACCGTTAGCCTAGCTTAACTTCATCACTGGAAGTGGGGCAGACATCTAACCTAGTTCACTACAGTCAGGAAATATACTCCAAATACAATCAAAATACAACTCCCAAACGTTCCCGTAAACATGTAACCTGTGTATTTACCACGTCTCCCAGTCACACAAGTCACACAAGTCTCCCAGTCACACAAGTCACACAAGTCTCCAAGTCACACAAGTGTCCAAGTCACACAAGTCACACAATTCACACAAGTCCAAGTCACACAAGTCACACAAGTCACACAAGTCACACAAGTCACACAAGTCTCCAAGTCACATGAGTCACACAAGTCTCCAAGTCACACAAGTCTCCAAATCACACAAGTCTCCAAGTCACATGAGTCACACAAGTCTCCAAGTCACACAAGTCTCCAAGTCACACAAGTCACACAAGTCTAAGTCACACGAGTCACACGAGTCACACAAGTCTCCAAGTCACATGAGTCACACAAGTCTCCAAGTCTCACAAGTCTCCCAGTCACACAAGTCTCCCAGTCACACAAGTCACACAAGTCTCCAAGTCACACAAGTCTCCAAGTCACACAAGTCACACAAGTCACACAAGTCCAAGTCACACGAGTCACACGAGTCACACAAGTCTCCAAGTCACATGAGTCACACAAGTCTCCAAGTCACACAAGTCTCCCAGTCACACAAGTCTCCCAGTCACACAAGTCACACAAGTCTCCAAGTCACACAAGTCACACAAGTCCAAGTCACACGAGTCACACGAGTCACACAAGTCTCCAAGTCACATGAGTCACACAAGTCTCCAAGTCACACAAGTCTCCAAGTCACATGAGTCACACAAGTCTCCAAGTCACACAAGTCACACAAGTCCAAGTCACACGAGTCACACGAGTCACACAAGTCTCCAAGTCACATGAGTCACACAAGTCTCCAAGTCACACAAGTCTCCCAGTCACACAAGTCTCCCAGTCACACAAGTCTCCAAGTCACATGATTCACACAAGTCTCCAAGTCACACAAGTCACACGAGTCTCCCAGTCACACAAGTCACACAAGTCTCCAAGTCACACAAGTGTCCAAGTCACACAAGTCACACAATTCACACAAGTCCAAGTCACACAAGTCACACAAGTCACACAAGTCACACAAGTCACACAAGTCTCCAAGTCACATGAGTCACACAAGTCTCCAAGTCACACAAGTCTCCAATCACACAAGTCTCCAAGTCACATGAGTCACACAAGTCTCCAAGTCACACAAGTCTCCAAGTCACACAAGTCACACAAGTCCAAGTCACACGAGTCACACGAGTCACACAAGTCTCCAAGTCACATGAGTCACACAAGTCTCCAAGTCTCACAAGTCTCCCAGTCACACAAGTCTCCCAGTCACACAAGTCACACAAGTCTCCAAGTCACACAAGTCTCCAAGTCACACAAGTCACACAAGTCACACAAGTCCAAGTCACACAAGTCACACAAGTCTCCAAGTCACATGAGTCACACAAGTCTCCAAGTCACACAAGTCTCCCAGTCACACAAGTCTCCCAGTCACACAAGTCACACAAGTCTCCAAGTCACACAAGTCACACAAGTCCAAGTCACACGAGTCACACGAGTCACACAAGTCTCCAAGTCACATGAGTCACACAAGTCTCCAAGTCACACAAGTCTCCAAGTCACACAAGTCTCCAAGTCACATGAGTCACACAAGTCTCCAAGTCACACAAGTCACACAAGTCCAAGTCACACGAGTCACACAAGTCTCCAAGTCACATGAGTCACACAAGTCTCCAAGTCACACAAGTCTCCCAGTCACACAAGTCTCCCAGTCACACAAGTCTCCAAGTCACATGATTCACACAAGTCTCCAAGTCACACAAGTCACACGAGTCTCCCAGTCACACAAGTCTCCAAGTCACACAAGTCACACAAGTCACACAAGTCTCCAAGTCACACAAGTCACACAAGTCTCCAAGTCACACAAGTCTCCAAGTCACACGAGTCACACAAGTCTCCAAGTCACACAAGTCACACAAGTCTCCAAGTCACACAAATCTCCCAGTCACACGAGACTCATGTGACTGGGAGACTCGTGTGACTTGTGTGACTGGGAGACGTGGTAAACACACAGGTCACAACATGTTTACAGGAACGTTTGGGAGTTGTATTTGGAGTATATTTCCTGACTGTAGTGAACTAGGCTAGATGTCTGCCCCACTTCCAGTGATGAAGTTAAGCTAGGCTAACGGTCCAGGCGTTCCCTAAGCCCAATGCATGCAGAGAGACGAAAAAGGTATGTATCTTCTTGTCCAACTCCAGGGAAGATGTTAAATAAGCTAATTTCACAAAATGTTGGCGTTTTCCTTTAAGCGTTTCAATTGGCCAGCCAAACATGTTATCTGTGTACATGTGATATTGTACTAATTGTGTATTTATTAATGAGGTAAGTTATGCCCCGAAATCCGACGTTAGAGTCAGTGTGTCAATATAGTTACTGCACTTTAGCTTTGTAGGGCAGTATGGTTATGCTGTTAAATGAAGTAGTGGTATTGCAATGGCACCATCTCCGTCTGGAGAGAGAAGACATTTGCGCTTGATATAGCCAAGTTTACCTATCCCTATATCTTCTTGCAAGCCACTGACCTTGTATGTACCAACGTATGATGATTCACAGGGATACAGTACATGTAGTATGGCTGTTTGTGTCTGTACTTTCTGTAAATTATATATACCTCTTCCTCTGATTTAAGAATATTCTCTACTAATGCAAATCCATCTCCAACCTCAATACAATTGTCTCCTTTCTTTGTGGACAAAGTAAACCGATGAGTGGAGACCTTCCTGTACTGTTGTGAAGAAGTAAACTGTGGGGGGACAGGCCCATCAGTGTGAATATTACGCAAAATTGGATCATCGGTGGGACATGGGGATCCAACATGTGGAATTTCAGACAACCTTTTCACTACCTGTTGTAGAGGCTGATGTGGCTTGCGTAGAAGATGCTTAATTTGTCCAAGATAGTTCTCAAAAGGGAATCCTGAGATATTATCTAGAGTGCCAAACTTCCTGTATTCCTCAGCCAAATGAATATACTGGTGTACATTGTACACAATTTCATCTTTTCCATACACTGTCCCAAAGTGTTCAACAAAAGAAACCATCAACTTGTGCGCAAAGGCCAACATTTCCTCAGAAATACTAGGGGACAGCAACAAGTACATTCCAACAGAAAACAACATGAAGTTGTCATACAGCTCACTGGGGAGGGAATCCTTCAAAACAACAGGACCCCAATACAACATGAAGGATCGCAACTCAGTAGCTTTCCAGCGATCTAACTCTGACAGTTCCCTTGGTTTACGGTTAAATTCACAAAGCATGTAGGAACGTAGCTTTAGCAGTTTACCTGAAATGGCTTGTACAGTTTTGGAAGGGACCCTTGTTGCCAAATTCTTCCCCTTTAACCATATATTAAGCAGTTTCCTTGTAACTCCGAGACAACAGAGATGCATGTAATCAGTTGGAAACATAGAAACCATCTTAACTAAACCTGTTAAAGGGCTCGTCCCATTGTGATGTGCCTCATCAACCATGTCTGAGAAACTGGAGTCTGTGCTAAGTCTGACTTTTGTTTCAGGATATGTCATTTTATTTCTCCATACACCCTCCTGAAAACACTTGTCACAACCAGAATAGCCATTAAATGCCTTGGTCTGCTTAATATAAGCTCTAGCCGTGGCGCGTGTACCGCTTCCGCAACGGATTCTATTTCCGGGGTTGCCCTGATTGGCCGTGACGGCCACGTGACACGCCGCGGCCACGCCCCGCGGCAAAACGCCGAGGCTGCTGTGTTTCACTGCCGCTTCCCCACTTCAACGCCGCAGCAGCAATTGTCGCGCCACATTTTTTTTCTGAGTGCAGAGCTGTTTAATCACTTGCCCCACTGCCTTTCACATCGCGCCATGCTTAATCATTTATCATTTAACATTTGAAAGGCATACATTGTTGTCATACAGAAGTACAGAATACTTTTATCCAAAATGCTTGGATAAAAGTGCAGAGCGAAATAATAAATAACTGGTTATAGGTCTTAAACAACCGTACGATTCCACTTGCACACTCTCCAGAGTTATATTAAGTACACGCTAACGAATATTCATGAATATTTATCTTAGTTGACGTATATATATATTTACCTACCAAACTGCAGCATGCACATGCACAACGCCATCAAGAGTACACCGGTCACACTCACAATAACGTTATTTTTCACTGAACACAGTTAAGATAAAAGTAATATAGCCAAAACTTACTGTAAAGCACTCAGTAGAATCAAATCCGGGGGATGTCGACGTTGCTGTTCTGTTGCCAGTTCACAATGAGAGAGTGCTGCATAGTGGAAGCTAGTATGTGGCTGGGACGTACCATATCTGTTTAAATTGGGGGGGGGGGCATTCGGATCGGTCCAACTTAATGACGACAAACAGCATACGTTGAACAGCATACGTTGATTCAACATTTATTAGATATTGGCATTTCAATCATTAAAATGCAACCACAAAACAATATTGATTCAATGACATGTTTTCAACATTGGTTAATTGGTTCATCGGTTAATGCAGTGTTTCTCAAAGTGGGGGGGGGGGGGGGGGGGGGCGGCAGAGGCATGACAGGGGGGGCCTTGAGATTTATTAAAAAAAAGAAGAAAAAAAATGATTACAGAAAATTAGCACTAAAGTGCTATCTGTTGCAGCTGCACTGTTCTCCATGAAAATACCATATTTGGATAAGTTTGACCATTTCTCAAAATCTGAAAATCATTATTTAATAAAACACAGAAAAGGATCACCAAGTTACTCTGGATAAAAAATAACTTTACAGACAACATTGAGACAAAGCTTCCTGACACACTCCATCCAAACTCTTGGAAGAACTCATTGAAATCTCATCTGATACCACCTGGAGAGCTAGTTTCAGAGTGTGGTGCTGAGTACCAAGTATCTCATGATGCAGCAGTTAAGGTGTTGATTCCATTCAGCACCACATATTTGTGTGAAGCTGGCTTTTCATCCATGACAGCTCTGAAAACAAAATATAGGGCCAAGTTGAGCCTTGAGGATGACATGCGTGTTGTCTTGTCAAAGACTGACAGCAATAAAGACTGTTTGCTTATTTCCTATGTTCGCTTTGTAAATTCCCAGTCACTGAGTGAAGATCTGCTGCTTTACAAATATGTCAAAAACAGAGCGACAGCTGATGAGCTCTTCAAAATTATTGACAGTTACCTGACAGAACATGGACTGAAATGGGAGAACTGTGTGGGCTTTTGCTCTGATGGTGCGCAGGCCATGGCAGGGAAAAGGAAGGGGCTACAGGCGCTCATCAAGGGGGTCTTGCCAAACGCGCAATGGACACACTGCGAATGCCTGAATTTCCCCAAGGGGATCAATAAAGGAATATCTTATCTTATCTTATCTTATCTTAAATTCACAGAGAGGCGCCAGCGTCAAGACAGCTTAGCCCTGAGCTGAATGAGGTTTTGACAGAAGTTATAAACGTGGTAAATTTCATCAAAACCCGACCCCTGAAAGCGCGCCTGTTCTCTGCGCCGTGTGAGGAGATGGGAGCTGACCATTCTGCAGTGCTGTTTCACAGCGAGGCAAGGTGGCTCTCGCGAGGGAAGGTGTTGTCAATTTGAAAGGTCACGATATTGGTGTTATTTCAATAAATTTAAACATGGCCCATTTCATGACTATTTTGTTGGGGCGAGGGGGGGGGGGGCAAAATATTTTGGTCCGCCAAAGGGGGGCCTGACAGAAAAAGTTTGAGAAGCACTGGGTTAATGGGTGATCCACCATCAATCGTCGACCTTAACCAAAAATCAAGCATTTTGACCATAAATCAACATTGAATTAACACCTTTTGCTATCTGGGAGTCCATAAGAAACAGTCCATAGGAAACAGTCCATTTGATTGTTTGATTGAAAAGTTTATTAACAGATTGCAGAATGTGTACAGTACAGTACGCGTCTATACTTTCCGCAACGGAGCTCGGTTTCCGGGTTCCTCTGATTGGCCGCGACCCCCACGTGACCCGCGCTAGCACGCCCCCTTATCCACCGCTGCCGCCAGAGCGGCAGAGGTCCCTGCCTTCCTCAATTTATACGCATGGAAGTATTGGTATTGACTACGCCGTAACGAATCATTAAAAAAATATACCGTTAACTGGAATATGTTGTGCCTTACACATATGTTGGATTATGTAATTGGTTTGTCATGACAAACAAATAAAAAAATCGCAATTTACCCGCTGGCTACAACAACACACAGTGACTGCATGTAGTTGTTGTAGCCACCTCCTCAGAGGCAGGAATACTAAGCTCCCCCTTAAGCTCCAGGAGAGAGGAGAGAGGCTGAAAACCCGCAGTTCTTGCCCGACTGATGGGAGCCGAATCCCCGGATCCGATTTGTCTGATGAATACCCCCAAAACATGGAGGTCCCGAATGCATGGAAGTATTGATTGCGCCGTAACGAATCATTAAAAAAAGATACCGTTAACTGGAATATGTTGTGCCTTTACACATATGTTGGATTATGTAATTGGTTTGTCATGACAAACAAATAAAATATCGCATCGCCGGCTGTCTCTGGCTTGCTCCAGCGGACAACAGAGCTCAGCCAGCGGCGAGAATATGCTGCCGCGAGCCGCATCGCTGAGCTCTGGTGTCCGCTGGAGCAAGCAAGCCGGCGACGCAATATTTTATTGGTTTGTCATGACAAACCATATTGTGCCATATGTGTAAAGGCACAACATATTCCAGTTAACGGTATATTTTTTTAATGATTCGTTACGGCGTAGTCAATACTTCCATGCGTATAAATTGAGGAAGGCAGGGACCTCTGCCGCTCTGGCGGCAGTGGCAGCGGTGGATAAGGGGGCGTGCTAGCGCGGGTCACGTGGGGGTTGCGGCCAATCAGAGGAACCCGGAAACCGAGCTCCGTTGCGGAAAGTATAGACGCGTACAGTACAGCTCAATACATACAATTGTTAAGGGGATGCAGACCAGAGAAAGACTTTCGTCTTGTTTACATCAGGGTCCCCCATTTTCAATTCATCATAACATATATGACATACACAACATACAGATAGACAGTACTGCTACATCTATACATTTATGACATACCAGATTTGCAAATACAGTACTGTTTGTGATACAAAAAGTGTCCAGAAAAAGAGTGTATATACATTTGACGTAGAAACTGTACATTGGAGGAGGTTGGGTAGGTGGGGTGGGGTTGGGTGGGTGGGGGGCTGTACATTGGAGGTGGGGGGGGTTGGGTAGGGGGGGGGGACACTGTACACTGTACATTGGAATACTGACAAAGCCATACTTGGTCATTTACTGTACAACTGGGTTAGGACATTTGTAGGGGCCAGTTTCGAATTGCAGTCTCCCGTAGGTGTTTTTGAAGGTGGGTAGTGATTCACATTCCTTTACAGCTTTGGGTAGGGCGTTCCACATTGATGTGGCATAATTGCGAAACGTGTTTAGTCCCTTGTTTGAGCCGAAGTATTTTGACATGTACATGGGTACCTTGGTCGTGTAGTGTATCTTGTAGACCAGGCCCATTGCAAGTTGCTGTACTCTGTCGTCTACTCTAAGCCATCCTAGGTTGTCAAAGTGGGCAGGGGTGAGGTGGGTTGCATAAATTAGGAATAGTAGCGGTCCTAGTATGCTTCCTTGTGGAACACCTGCCTTGTGGAACACCACAGCTCACTGTGAGGGGGGGGGGGGTAGGGTACCGTTTACCTCCACCATCTGTTCTCTCCCCTCCAGGTAGGATTGTATCCAGCTCACTGATAGACTATCAAAACCAATTGCTTTTAATGGTGTGATTGACAGTGTCGAAGGCCTTTTGTAGGTCCAGCATGACCATGCCGCAGTATTTGCCCGCGTCCACCTCTTGTTTGATGTGGTCGTTCAAATAGAGAAGGCATGTGTCAGTGGAGTGGGATGTTCTGAAACCAGATTGGAATTCGTAGATTAGATTTTTTTCCGCGAGGTACTTTTCGACCTGTTCGTATAAAAATTTTCGTATAAAATTTTTTCCATGACTTTCGAGATGGATGTAAGGATAGAAACAGGGCGGTAGTTGCCTGGGTCTAATTTGCTGCCCTTTTTGTGCAGGGGTGTTACTCTTGCAATTTTGAAGTCCTTGGGGACGTGTCCCTGTTTTATGGAGAGGTTTATTATGTGTGTGATGACAGGGGTGATGGCGGCTGCTGAGTCTCTGAGGAATTTGGAGGGGATGTTGTCATGGCCATTGGCCTTGTTCGGTTGGAGGGCGCTCAGTTTTTTGAGTACCTCATCTGTAGTTACTTTTTCCAGTTTGAAGTCGTCTTTGTGGACGCCTAGGTTCTTGTAGTATGCTACTATGTGTTCTACCCCATACTGCCCTGAGTGGGAGGGTAGTTTGTTTACCAGTGTTGTGGCCAGTGGCGGACTGGCCATCGGGACGTTCGGGACGAATCCCGATGGGCCGGAACCAAAGTGGGCTGGTCCAAAAAAAATATACTTTTTTTTTAACCTTTTTTTTTTTATACTTTTTTTTTGGGGCCAGTGTGTGGGCCAGTGTGTGGGCCACTAATGTGGGCCGGTGTGTGGGCCAGTGTGTGGGCCAGTGTGTGGGCCACTAATGTGGGCCGGTGTGTGGGCCAATGTGTGGGCCAGTGTGTGAGTCGGTGTGTGGGCCACTAATGTGGGCCAGTGTGTGGGCCGGTGTGTGAGTCGGTGTGTGGGCCACTAATGTGGGCCAGTGTGTGGGCCGGTGTGTGGGCCAGTATGTGGGACGGTGTGTGGGCCAGTATGTGGGCCAGTCTGTGGGCCGGTGTGTGGGCCAGTGTGTGAGTCGGTGTGTGGGCCACTAATGTGGGCCAGTGTGTGTGCCGGTGTGTGGGCCAGTATGTGGGCCGGTGTGTGGGCCGGTGTGTGGGCCAGTATGTGGGCCAGTCTGTGGGCCGGTGTGTGGGCCAGTGTGTGAGTCGGTGTGTGGGCCACTAATGTGGGCCAGTGTGTGTGCCGGTGTGTGGGCCAGTATGTGGGCCGGTGTGTGGGCCGGTGTGTGGGCCAGTATGTGGGCCAGTCTGTGGGCCGGTGTGTGGGCCAGTGTGTGGGCCGGTGTGTGAGTCGGTGTGTGGGCCACTAATGTGGGCCAGTGTGTGTGCCGGTGTGTGGGCCAGTGTGTGGGCCAGTATGTGGGCCGGTGTGTGGGCCGGTGTGTGGGCCAGTGTGTGGGCCGGTGTGTGGGCCAGTGTGTGGGCCAGTGTGTGGGCCGGTGTAGTGTGTGGGCCGGTGTAGTGTGTGGGCCAGTGTGTGGGCCGTATGTGGGCCGACAGTCTATCAAGGAGAGACTGGAGGTAACTAAGGACAGCATCCAGGGGGCAGGAGACCTTTTAGGGTCCCGGCCCCCCGCCTTACACCACACTTGGAACATACGTCATCTGCCTGCGTAAAGCGAAACAGTGGAGGGAGCATGCGCATTCCGGATGGTATCAACCACAGAAGGGTCCATCCTCTCCAGACTACCAGTAGCCGGATCAGGACCGGGAACCACACAGCTGCGCCCCGGTCTGGCGCCATCAGGTTCAAGAACCTGCGCTCCTCAACGTACCTGTCCCAACAACTGACCTAACAGATGTATGGGGAAGAATCCCAAGCGGCACGGCATCGGTCCCAGACCTGCCTGGCTATGTCCGGACGTAATCCCCACCCGTCAGGATGAGGACCGCCCCGCGACAGTACACCTGTACCCACATTCACCCTGCCGGGGATGTGGGGAGCCCTTAGGCCGCGCAGATGGAGGACGCCCATAGCCAGCCGCCCGCCACCTGGTGCAGACGGGGGGAGCGTACTCCTCCCTGTCTGTCGATATATGACACTGACGTCGTATTGTCCGTCCTGATCAACACCGTTTGAGGACCAGAAGGACCGCTTTCAATACCAACACATTGAACGTAGCACAGACCGGGCAGCATGGTTTGCCAGCTGCCCCCTACTGCGTTGGCCCGACGCGTCACCAGCAAGGGAGGCGTCGGTGAAAAACGTGACGTGAGACAGCGCCGTAACCGTCCTAGGACGGAACCTCCCGAGCGTGTTGACAACACGCTCTGAGAGGGATGCCCATAGCCCTCCAACCGTTGGCTGGGAAGAGGAGTACTCTACTTCCAGTCTACAGCAAACCCCAGGCTGGTAGGGACCTGCCTGGTACGAGACCTGACGATCCACCTTGACCGCGAAGGACCAGAACGTCGTCAGGGCAGAATACACTCCGTAACCCCTGACGATGCAGAGTCCCCAGTGCGGCCTCCACGCACTTGGTGAAGATGCGGGGAGCCAGAGAAAACCGAACGGCAGCCTCTGGTACTCATACGCTAACCCTGCAAAGGAAGCGTAGGTAAGCCCTAGGATGGAAGATCGGAGATGCGCATACGCATCCTACAGGTCTATGGAGGAGAACCAGACCCCCACCTGACAGTGTTCAACAGGTAGGAGACGATCCAAAAAATGCTGAACCTTCCCATGGGACAGGTCCAGCCTGGGTCTGACACCCCCCCCTCCCGATTTCTCAGGCACCAGAGAACACCGGGAGGAGAACGCCACGACGATGGCTTGCTTTGTCCACAGAGATTGGATCTCGTTAACCAGAGCTGTCACTGCTGGAGACCCTGACAATAGGGTCTGTACCAAACCCGAAAACGGGTGGGGTTGTGTAAACACAAGTCCCCGCCTCAGCGTTCTCTCCATCCACCTCGACATATGGTACTGCCGTAGTCATATGTGATGACACTCCCAACGCACCCGCCGCCATGTGGCGCAGGTCCGCCAGGAACTGTAGATAGTTGACCCGGTCCCACCCGCTGTGCGTAGCCAACCCTGGACCCGTGCGAGCAGAGCGTTCCGTGTCGGGACATCTGACCCTGACACTACCCACGAGGCAATCGCACCCAAGGGGGGACCCCGACAGAAAGGGCCGGTTTGATACGGGGGGCTTTCTAGGTGAAAAAAGCCCCCCCACTGAACACCCCTCCAGAACATGCTGAGGAGTTATTCTGCAGCCGGACATGGAAGGTGTGAGGACCCCATGGGTTCCTACACACCGTAGCCCTGCAGTGATATTACTACCACCCAAATCACGCGTGCCTGCGAGACCACTGCCAATCTTTCAGGAGTGGGAGGCACCAACATGATACCTGGCCCGGCGAAGGCGAGGCCGGGGAAGCCCGCACTGTGTGCCTCAAAAGGTTTCGAGCCCCCCTGCTGACAACACTTATAGTTGACAGACGTAACACCAGGCTCAACCAACACAGCTTATGGTGTGGGAGCCGCTTGACAGCACAACATTCTCACGGACAGACCCAGGCTCAGCCATCAACTGGGTGTCAGCCCCTGTCCCCATGAGAAGCGAAAAGTGGGGCCGCCCGCGCTTCAACGAAGGCATGCGGCCCGCAGCCAAAGGAAACAATCAGAGCCCACTTTTTCCGCTGGTGTTGGGGGAGGGAGTGATCGGAGAGCGGGCTGCTCGCGGCAGGACGGTGACGGCTTGTTGTTCAAGCTGAGCCCATCCAACATGGCCGATCCCTCGGCCGCCAAGGCTGTCGGCCTTGTGGACACCTGCCGATTCAACGCCCAGGATACCTCTGGTGGGGGAAAAACATGGCCGCCTGTCGAGGGCCTCGTCATCGCCGCTGACGAGGCCGTGCTCTCTCTTCTTCTGGCTGCGCGGTGTGAGGCGGTGTGGGGCCTAGGACAATACCGCCCGCGCTCCAGCAGAAGACCAAAATCCCCTACGGAGAGGGGAACCCTGAGCGGTTATAGCTTGCGGCTAGGTCTAAGCTAATAACGTCAACAACCTTGCGCGATGTGTCGACGTCGGCTGGCCCTCAAGGCCCCGCCACCAGACCCAATTTTTTGATAGAAAAAACAGCAATTCTAACACAGTTCTAATCGCTGCCAATTCCATACCGTGGCGGTACAGGTTTTAGCAGCCCACCAGCCACTCGCCAGGCCGACCCACCCATGGCGTCGGCCGGGTGGGGCACTGTTTCAATATGTCAAAAGCAAAGGACTGATGTTAACACGGAGCACCATTGGTGGTTGCAAACAGCAACCTCCACTGTGGTGTGCACCATGAAGGGGTTAAATTAATAAAAGAACTAAACCACAAAATACTGTAGAATGAGCAAGCCCATATACACAACGTTAAGGGGAGGCGGACCAGAGCGAACCAGTCCCGCATTCATTCAAAATATTCACAACAGCACACCAGCCCTGGCTTAGCCCATTTACCAAAAAAAGGTAAACAAAGCCCCCCCCGCACTACTCCCCCAGTAGACACCGATTGACCGTCAGCATGAAATGGTTGAGAGGAGAGAAAACTGTAGCAAAGACAGACCTTCTCATAGCAGAGCGACAGAACAAAACAGTAGCCCACTACACTACTATAGCATATAGCGTTCAACGCTACTATGGACAGAAAACAGTCAGCTGAGCCACAACACGGGCCGCCGTTAAGTCCCATCCTGCAGTAGTATAGCTCTACTGCTACCCACCGAGCTTCAATCATCGGCTCCCAGGTGGGGACACCGTTCAACAACCCCGCCGGGACACAGGGGTAACGCTACCTGGCTAGGCTACCTAGCCACGGCCTACCCTGTTGTCAACCCATTTACCCGTAAAAAAGGTAAATAGGACTCAGCAAAACCCCCACATCAGCTACCGACTGACCTTCATTGACGGGCAAGAGGAGGGAAAGCGACAACATCCCACGGCGGAGACATTAGAACAGCGTAGCAGTAGTGTTAGCATGTAGCATTAGCATCAGCATGTAGCATTAGCATTAGGTGTTTAACAGCACGCTTCCAGGATCGTTTGGAACCCGTTCACTGCAGTGAAACGTTCACCAAACCATCCCGCCCCTGGCGCCGACACACAACATGGTCGTGTAACAAAACAACCCAGCATTACTAACACTAATACCCATGCCTGATGACACAGGGCCTACCTGTGTACAAGCTGGCCCGATAGCCAACCTTGCACAGCTGATCCTTGGTCTGCTGCCATCAGACGAGGAACATCAACACAGGCCCGACGTGTCGCTGAAAACATGCCTCGAAGATGCCAGGGGTAAGCAAACCTCCGGTAACTTTCAACATTACGCAATTCCTCATAATCCAAATAGCATGGGACCCAGATTTTTCTCCAAACAGTATTGATGGTTTTTTTAAGACATGGGAAGCTAAGGGCCTCATACGTTTCTATCAAATGTACAATGAAGGAGTGGATTCTTTTGAAAATGTTGCTAATAAATATGCCTGTCCTAGTAATCACTTTCACCGATACCTGCAAGTAAGAAGCTACTTAAGAGAAAAAGTCCAAATTAAAACTCTTGAAGATCTCCACCCCCTACTGAAATACATGATAAAGACTCAACAAAGCCATAACCTCAACACAACTGGACAAATCTACAAAATGCTTCAAGAAAACAAAATTGAAGATTTAAGCTATATTAAAAATAAATGAGAGAAGGAACTGAAAACAAACATACCAGATAAGGAGTGGAATCAAAGCTTTAAAGATATCTTCCATTACATAAAATCACCCTTTTGGCAGGAGTATGCTTGGAAAATAAAATTGGAAAATAAATATGAGGTACTTTAGAACACCATTGAGTATGTCCAAATACGCACAAAATGATCCCGGCTGCTGGAGGGAGTGTGGGGAGAAGAATGCTGACCATACACATATTTTCTTTACATGTAAAAAAATACAAATCTACTGGTCAAATATTTTAGACATAATGGAACAGATGTTTGAGGAAGTGGGTATAGAAAAACATGATATACTCTTAGGAACACGCCCCAAAAACCTACAAAAAGAAGAACTATACCTTTTTTTATTTTGAGAGCTGCAGCACTTAAACAAATTACAAGAGCTTGGAAAAAACTTGAACCCCCGAAAGTAAACAAATGGTTAGAAACTGTAGAGGACATATATAGTATGGAAAAGGTAACCTACAAAATCAATAAGAATGAAAATATGCTGTGAAAAAGATGGGGTCTCTTTAAACTATGGAGGGGTACTAGATGACAGACAGATCAGTCTTTGAGGAAGATTTTAAGTAACATGAAACAGTGATGATCTACTGCTCAATTGTTGGGGAACACCCCTTGGGCCTACAGCTACACCTACAATGAAAATTCAAGCCTTTTTACTTATTATTATTATTATTATTATTATTATTATTATTATTATTATTATTATTATTATTATTATTATTATTATTATTATTATTATTATTATTATTATTATTATTATTATTATTATTATTATTATTATTATTATTATTATTATTATTATTATTATTATTATTATTATTATTATTATTATTATTTTATTTTTATTTTTATTTTTTTGCTTGGTTTCTTTTTTCTATAAATTTTTTATTTGTTTGCTATTATTATTGTTGTTGTTTGTTTTTCTTGTGTGTGTATGTGGGGATGAGTAGGGATGGATGTTGGATGTGTACCGGTCCGGGATCTATACTACTGGTGCTCACCCCTTTGTTTGTGTTTTTGTCTCTTGTTTTTTGTATGGGTGATGGGTAAAAAATAAATAAAATAAAGTGTCAAGATTTTGAATATGCGTATGTACATTTGTGTGTGTATGTACGTATGTAAGTATGGATAGGTGCAGTTATGTATGTGTATGTGGGTACACATACTATACCTAAATGTAAAATGATTTTCTTTGACACAATAAAGTATAAAAAAAAATATATATATATTAGTGCCCTGGTCACTGTGCAAAGTCTGGGGAGCTCCAAAGCGACATACCCATTCAGATGTGAATACTTCAGCGACAGTTACAGCCTGCTCATTCGGTAGGGGATAGGCTTCCACCCCTTTGCTGAAGTTAAGGGGGGGGGGGGGAATTGATACGTAGTAGTATCGCGATACTTTGCGTGGCGATACTGTATCAATACAGGGACGCCAAGTATCGATATTTAATTATTCATAAAAAAAATAAAAAAATTGTATAAGGAAGTTGCATTGTTCATTTCAATACCTGTAATAGTACAGTAGTCCACACACACACACATGTGCATTCAGTTAAGTTGGAATATGACTGTAATTGTCAGGTACATGCAACACAGATTACATCTGTCTGCTTGAGAAAATACCATGTTCTGCAATAAAAATGATTGAAGTGAGATGAACGGACTGAACTTTATTTTATTAGATAAAACATGTTGACAGTTTTACTTTGCAGTAAAAAAAAGAAAAAAATTTATACAAAACATATATATATATCGCAATATTCGCGATATATCGAGTATCGCGATACGATGTCGTATCGCGAGATCTCTGGCGATTCACACGCCTAGCTTAAGTAGTCTTGAACTACTAACACATAGCGATTATGACGATCAGTCTCGTTGAGGGGGCCCATTATATCCAGAGGCACTCGCTCCATAGCTGCTCCAACACGGACAGTGCCCATGGGGGCCTGGGGTGTCTTAGAGGGCCTGGCTCTGGCAGTACAGCTAGTGCATGTGCGGCACCACAGCGTGACATCTTCTCTCATACGATACCAGTAGTATCTTGTCTGCAGACGGGTGAGAGTCTGATCCACTCCAAAGTGACCCCCCACAGGACCATCATGCATTTGTTTCAGGACATCTGACTGGTACATACGAGGTAGTATTATCTGAGCGTAGAATATGGTTTCCTCTACACAATAGAAGCGTCGCACCAGAATACCTTCTTTGAAATACAGTCTTTTCCACTGACTCCAATATGTTTTGGTGGCCGGGCTATGAGGTGAGATCTCCGCCCATGAGGGATGTTCTGTTCCCTGTTCCAGCCATTTCCTGATGGGAGTGATATCAGGGTCAGCTATCTGAGCCTCCCTCAGCTGCTCAACGGTCCAACCGTGGAATAATTGAATGAATGACTTTATTTGACAATAAACAATAAACATGTGACAGAAGAGCACAGTCATGATATACTGCCAAGGATAAAACACAAAAAAGCTCAGAGCTTATTTCCATTGTGGTCCTTGTAGGGGGGAGGGGGAGTGTGATGCTAAAATACATGCATCAAACAAAACATGACATCACAACACATCACATATACCATTTAACATTTATATACATACAGACTCATACAACATGCAAGGGTGCCTTAAGCTAAGTGACTAGGTCTGGTCAAGTATAGTCCCTTTTGAGCCATGTCTTCAGGCTGGACTTGAATCTAAGGGCATTGTCTATGATTTTCAGTTCACTGGGCAGACTATTCCAATAGACAGCTGCTGAATACAGGAAAGACTCCTTCCCCATGCAGCTCCTAAATCTGACTGGCACAAAGTCAGTTGAGCTGTGCCTAGTTTGGTATGCATGGGTGTCTCTGATTCGGTTAAAGTAGTTGTTAAAGTACACTGGCACTACCCCGTGCACTATTCTGTGAACTAGGCACATCCCTATCTGATTTACTCTGTCTTCCACCTTAAGCCATCTCATGATCTCAAAGTGAGATGGGTCAAGGTGGGTTCGGGCAGGTAGCCTTAGTATTACCCTGATTAGCTTGTTTTGTGATGTCTGTAGTTTTATTTTCTGACTTTTGGGGGCACTGTTGTTGTACCAGGAGCCACACGCATAGTCATAGTGACACTGTATGAGAGCTCCAGCAAGAATCTTCATCGCTGACTGATCTAAAAAAAATTAGATTCTGGCTAGGTATCTAGTCCTGTTATTTATCTTTGTAAGTGCTTGGTGAGCCATGCTTTCCCCTGATAAGCTGTTTTCCAGGACGCAACCGAGATATTTCACTGATGTTTTGTCTGTGAGAACAGTATCTCCTATTCTAATGTTAAAACCTGGCGATTTTCTGAGCCTGACCTTTGACCCGAATAGGATGGACTCAGTCTTCCCCACGTGGAGGGACAGCTTGTTGTGGCCTAGCCAGTCGCTAACCTTCTCTAGTTCTGCACTCAATGTCTGCTCAACCACTTGTTTGTCTTTGTGAGACACTAATAAGGCGGAGTCATCTGCGTATAAAAAAAGGTCACATGAGCAAGCTGCTTTCAGGTCATTTATATACAGCAGAAAGAGGAGCGGACCCAAAACACTCCCTTGCGGGACCCCGCACTCTACTGTCCGAGGACTGGAGAGTACTCCGTTAATATCTACCACCTGTTGTCTCCCTGTTAGGTAGGAACCAATCCATTTCTGAGCTGCCTCATTAAAGCCTAGGGCCCTAAGCTTCATTAACAGGATGTTGTGATCCACTGAATCAAATGCCTTCTGGAGGTCTAACATTACCATTCCACAGAACTTTCCCTCATCTACCTCTTTCCGGATGTAATCTGTGAGGAACAGCAGGCAGGTGTCAGTGGAGTGGGACCTCCTGAAACCAGATTGGTATTTGTACATGATGTTATTAGTGGAGAAATACCCATCTATTTGCTCATATACTAGCCTCTCAATGGTTTTTGATAGAACGCCCAGGATGGAAATGGGTCTGTAGTTACCCGGTTCCAATTTGTTTCCCTTTTTGTGGAGAGGAATAACTCTTGCCGATTTCATTTCGCTTGGAAATGTTCCTGTGTCAATGGCTAGGTTGGTAATGTGAGCTACATATGGGGCAATGATTTCTGCCGCATCCTGCAAAAATGTACCAGGGATGTTGTCTAATCCAGTAGCCCTTGAGGTGTCAAGTTTTTTAAGCTTTTCCTAGACCTCCATCTCAGTCACTTTCCTAAAGGAAAAAGCATTTGCTTTAACCCCCTGATATATGTGTAGTCTCTGTGAGAAGAAGCCTTTCTTCAGTTTGTGAATTTCCATCAGACCTTAAGTCCTCCACACCTGTACTTCCCATTCCAGGGGAAGGGGAGTCCACTACCCCCACTAAGCTCAACTCTATGGGATGAGCTTCAGTAGTTCCTGCTGTCACACTACCGCTCAGATCACACTGCACAGCTTGATGTTTTTCCATGTTCAGCAACGGGTCTGGCACTCTGCAAGGGCAGAACTGACGACAAGGACTTCTAGACAGAACATCGGCATTGCAGTGCTGCCGTCCTGGGCGATGGATCACCTTGAAGTGGTATTCACCAAGCTTCTCAAGCCATCTGGCTAGCTGTCCCTCAGGCTCCTTCATCCGTATTAGCCAGCGGAGGCTACTATGATCCGTGCGGACGGTGAAAGATCTTCCCAGCAGGTACTGGCGGAAGTGTGATGTGAATTCCACCACGGCTAGCAACTCCCTCCGTGTGGTACAGTAGTTTTGTTCAGTCTGGGAGAGTCTTCTACTGCCATATGCCAACACACGCTCCTCACCGTCCTGCATCTGAGAAAGAACAGCTCCGATTCCAGTGTCACAAGCATCTGTGTCTAGAATGAGGTCCCCGGTATCAAGGGGGTAGCCAAGGACAGGTGCAGTGGTAAGTAGTTGCTTTAGTTTATCAAATGCCTCCTGGCATTCCTGTGTCCAGTGGAAACGGGCATACTTTTTGGTCAGGGCATGTAGAGGTTGAGCGACAGCAGCAAAGTATTTTACAAAACGTCTGTAGGATGACGCGAGGCCTACAAACTGGCGAACCTCACTGACGTCAGATGGTGTAGGCCATTCTCTGACTTTCTGGACTTTCTGTGAGTCGGTAGCGACACCCTGCTCAGAGACGATGTGCCCGAGGTAGGCCACTTGCCGTTGGAACAGGCAACACTTTGCTGGTTTCAATTTCAACTTGGCTTGGCGCAGTTGGTCAAACACCTGGGATAGCCGCTGCAGCATTTCCGGTACATCTTTTCCCAGTGTAATGATGTCATCTAAGTATACTAAGCAGGTCTCCCATTGCATGCCAGCAAGGACGCGGTCCATTAGACGTTGAAACGTTGCTCGGGTGCTGCAGTGCACTCCATGAACTAGTTGTTATGAAATGCAGAGAGAAATTGAACAATGTTGGGTTTTCGCCTGAGATTTTTCCAGCCCCTGGAATCTTCTCGGCACGTTCTAATGGCGCGTCGGGCCTGGCCTGGGGTTTCCTCGTCTTCTGACAGCGGATCGAGGGACGTCGCGGGACGGTTAGCTGTCGGGCTACGTCGCGCTCAGGTAGGGCCTGCGCCACCAGGCATTAATGCTGGCGTTAGTGATACTGCTCGTTGTCCCGTGAGACAACCGAGTTGTGTATTGGCGCAAGAGGCAGGATATCTGGGTAAACGTGACTCTGAGTTGGACGTTTTCCCAGCTATCCTTGAGCGCGCGGCTAATGCTAATGCTTCGATGCTGGGTCACTGTTCCGTTGTTCCCCGCTGTTGTTCCCTCCTCTTAACCGGTTCATTGATGAAGGTCAGTCTGTAGCTAATGTGGGGGGTTTTGCTGAGGCTTATTTACCCTTTTAATGGGTGAATGGGCTGACAACAGGGCGCAAGGCAGGTGTACCCTGGCTTGAGAGCCAGGTAGCATCGATCCTTTGCCCTGGCAGGGTTGAACGGTGTCCCACCCGGAAGCCGACGCCTGAGGGTGAGTCGGCCCGGCAGGTGGCGGTATGGACTGATGATGTTTATACCGCCACAGGATGGAATTTAGCAGCGGCCAGTGTCATTGCTCAGCTGACTGTTTTTCTGTCCACATTGGTGTCGGGTAGTGGGGCTGCAGGGCCAGCCGACGCCGAAAACGTCGTGCATGTTTTTGGGGTTATAGAACTCCTGAATCAGTCGCAAGCTATAACCGCAGGGAGGATCAGGATGCTATCAACTCTTATTCATAGGCATCTCTGGTTGGAGCAGTCTTCCCTTGGGGAGGAGGAAAGGTTTCTTCTCCTTAGGGCTCCTCTTTCCGCGGAGGGACTCTTTTGTCGTTCTGCGGAAACGCGGGCGGTATTTGACCTGGGCCCCACACCGCCTCGCACCATGCAGCCAGAGGTGAGATCACGGCCTCGTCAACGGCTGTGGCGAGGCCCTCGACCAGCGGCCATGTTTCCCCCACCTGAGGTACCCTGGGCACAACGTCAACAGGTGACCGCAAGGCCGAGGGATTGGCTACATTAGATGAGCACGCCCTAAAAAAACGTCGCCGTCCAGCTGTGTGCAGCTCGCTCTCCGGTCACTCCCCCCCCCCAACACCAGCGGGATAAGGGCTCTGATTTGTTTCCTTTGGCTGTGGGCCGCGTATCTTCAATGAAGCGCAAGCGGCCCCACGTTTCGCTTCTCATGGGGACAGGGGCTGACACCCAGTTGATAGCTGAGACTGGGTCTGTCCGTGAGAATGTTGTGCTGTTACGTGGCTCCCTCGCCACGCGTTCTGCGTCTGCGATTGGTGAGCCTGGTGTTACGTCTGTCAACTACAAAGGTTGTCAGCAGGGGGACTCGAGGCCTCTTCAGGCTCAGCGCGGGTTTCCCCGACCTCGCCTTCGCCAGGCTGGGTATCACGTTGGTGCCTCCCACTCCCAGAAGAAGGCAGTGGTCTGGCAGGCGCACGTAATTTGGGTGGTAGTAATATCACTGCAGGGCTACGGTGTGTAGGAACCCACCCTATCGGGCAGTGTGGGGGCCTCACACCTTGCATGTCCAGCTGTAGAACAATTCCTCAGCAGTCCATGCTGGAGGGGTGTTCAGTGGGGGAGCTTTTGTCACCTGGTATGATGTCAGCTTCTCCCGTATAAAAACGGGCCCTTTCTGCTGGGGTCCCCCCTTGGGTGCGATTGCCTCGTGGGTAGTGTCAGGGACCGATGTCCCGACTCCACGGAACGCTCTGCTCGCGCGGTTAGCGGGTCCAGGGTTGGCTACGCACAGCGGGTGGGACCGGGCCGCCTATCTACAGTTCCTAGCGGACCAGCGCCAAAAGGCGGCGGGTGCGCTTTGGGAGTACCATCACATATGGCTACAGCCATATGTCGACGTGGATGGAGAGAACGTTGAGGCGGGGGCTTGTGTTGCAGTTTGCACAACCCCACCCTCCGTTTTCAGGTTTGGTGCAGACCCTGTTGTCAGGGTCAGCAGCAGTGACAGCTCTGGCCGACGAGATCCAATCTCTGTTGGCGAAGCAAGCCATAGTCGTGGTCCCATGGGAGGACGCGATGTGTGGCGTCTACTCCTGGTATTTTCTGGTGCCCAAAAGATCGGGAGGTGTCAGACCTATACTGGACCTGTCCGCGTTCAATCGTCTGATTGTGGCGAGACGGTTCAGAATGTTGACCGTCAAACACCTGCTAAGCGCTGTCAGGGTGGGAGACTGGTTCACCTCCATAGACCTGAAGGATGCGTATTTTCACATCCCGATTTTCCCTCCTCACAGGAAATTCCTACGCTTCCTGTTTCAGGGTGTGGCGTACGAATACCAGAGGCTGCCGTTCGGCTACTCTCTGGCCCCCCGCACATTCACACAAGTGCGTAGAGACCGCGCTGGAGCCTCTACGTCATCAGGGGATACGAATTATTTTCTATCTCGACGACATTCTGCTCCTCAGCCGGTCGGAGGAGGTCGCCTGGTCTCATACCAGGCTGGTGGTGGAATTCCTCACCAAGCTGGGTTTTGCTGTGAACTGGAAGAAGAGTACGCCTCTTCCCAGTCAACAGGTGGAGTACTTGGGCTTGGTTCTAAGCTCAAGGCCCATGAGGGCAACCCTCTCGGAGCAGCGGCGAGTGGCTATCCTCGACGCGCTCAGGAGGCTCCATCCTGGCAGGACGGTTGCGGCGCTGTATGTGATGCGCCTGCTCAGTATGATGGCATCTGCTCACTCTGTGGTCCCTCTTGGCCTCCTCTTCATGAGGAGGATACAGAGGTGGTTTTCCAGTATGGGGATAGACCTGGTGAGAGGCAAGTGGAAACGTTTGAAGGTTCCCTTGTCAATACTGGGGGATCTCGACTACTGGAGGAGGCCTGGTACCCTCACCAGCAGGGTCTCCATCGGCGGCAGGCGGTCACACGTCACGGTCTTCACCGACGCCTCCCTCACGGGATGGGGGGGGATGTGTCGGACCAACGCAGTGGGGGGCAGCTAGCCGGTCCATGCTGCCCGGTCTGCAACGCACATCAATGTGTTGGAATTGAAGGCAGTCCTCCTGGTCCTCAAGCGGCTTGGCCACTTGGTGGTGGGTGAGCACGTGTTGGTCAGGACGGACAACACGATGACAGCATCGTATATCAACAGACAGGGTGGAGTACGCTCCATCCGTCTGCACCGGGCGGCGTTCAAGCTCTGGCTGTGGGCGTCTCTCAATCTCTGCAGCCTGAGGGCGCTCCACATCCCTGGCAAGGAGAATGTGGGCACAGATGTGATGTCGCGGGCGGTCTTCATCTCGACGAGTGGGGACTACGTCCAGACATAGTCAGACAGGTCTGGGACCGCTTCGGGGAAGCCTCGTGGATCTGTTTGCGAGCAGACAGTCTCACCAGTGCCCCTTGTGGTTCTCAGTCAGTCAGGTGAACAATCCTCCCTTGGGGGTGGATGCCTTCTCGATGTATCCATGGCCGCCCGGGATTCTGTACACATTTCCCCCCATACATCTGATAGGTCAGTTGTTGGAGCGGATACGTCGGGAGCGCAGGACCTTGATCCTGATCCCGCCGGACCGGGGCACAGCTGTGTGGTTCCCGGTCCTGATCCAGCTCTTGATAGCCCCGCCTTGGCCTGTTCCTTGGTCGTCGCGGGCCCTCTCTCAGGCGCACGGGTCTCTGTGGCAGTTCCCTGTGCTAGGCCAAACGCTGATGGTATGGCTGTTGAGAGGGTGAGTCTGGAGGGGATGGACCCTTCTGTGGTCGACACCATCGGAAGCGCGCATGCTCCCTCCACTATCGCGGTTTACGCGGGTAGGTGGCGTATTTTCCAAGAGTGGTGTAGAGTGGGGGGCTTGGACCCGGTGTCCTGCCCCCTGGACGCTGTCCTTTCCTTCCTTCAGTCTATTTTGGATAGACTGTCGGCTTCGACGGTGAGGGTATATGCCACGGCTATATCCTCTTGTCATGTGGGGTTTGAGGGTGTTACGTTGTTCAGCCACCCTCTTGTGAAGCGTTTCCTGCTTGGCGCTCGGCGTCTTAAGCCGGTGGAACGTTCTCTGTCTCCGAGTTGGGACCTCCAACTGGTCCTCGGTCGGTTGTCTGAGGCCCCGTTTGAGCCTCTTGAGCAGGCGTCTTTGGAACAGCTGTCTTTCAAGACTGCATTCCTGCTGGCCATCACCTCCGCTAAGCGTGTGGGTGAGCTGTGTGCTCTCTCGGTGCGGCCTGAGTGCTTGTCTATTCGTGTCAATAGCGGTGCGACTCTGAGGCCTATTCCAGTCTTCGTGCCAAAAAATATCCGGAGCTCTTTTCGCTCCAGGGATATTGTGGTTCAGGCGTTTCATCCGCCTCCTCACGCTGGTGAGTTAGAGGCAAGCCTTCACCTGTCGTGTCCCGTCCGGGCTTTGGGGGTTTACCTCAGTCAGACTCAGGACCTCAGGGCTACCGATCAGCTCTTTGTTTGTCACGGTGGCTCTCGCGCTGGTAAGGCACTGTCCAAGCAGCGCCTGTCACATTGGTTGTGCGAGGGCATTGCCCTTTGCTACACATTGGCTGGGCTGGCCCCCCCTGGGGGTGTCAGGGCGCACTCCACTCGTGGAGTGGCGGCCTCTGCCGCCTTGTTAGGGGGGGCCTCAGTGGAGGACATCTGTGCTGCGGCCTCCTGGTCCTCCCCGGGTCCCTTCGTTAGGTTTTACCTCATGGACATGACTGGGGGTTCTGTCTCCCAGGCGGTTCTGAGGTCTGGGACCTCCCCTGCGTCCCGCCCTTCGGTGGGTTAGCGGGGTGTGTGGGTGTGTCACACGTGGTCCCGCCTGTGCTGTGCGTTTTTTATAAAAAATGTTTTAATACTTTATTGTGTCAAAGAAAGTCATTTTACATTTAGGTATAGTATGTGTACGGTACCCACATTAGGGTGCATCAAAATACACATTTCCAGCGTATTGATTTGTATGGGTGCTAAAAGTGTTACCATCCATGTAAAAACAATACATGCAAAATATTTTTGCAATACGAGGTGATTTAGATGTGCAACGGTACATCAGTACATGCTGTCCTCTCCCAACATGGCCTCAGCCTGCTGTTAGTGTCTGTGTGTGTGTGTGTGTGTGTGTGTGTGTGTGTGTGAGTTGCAACATTGTTTCATCTCGCACCTGGTCCTGCAATTTTTGGGGGGATGGGCGGGATGGGCCTATAAATAGCTTTACCTGTGTGGCTCTGCTCAATTCCCCCAACTCCACCATCACCCACCACATGATCCAGCTCTCCAACTATATCTCCAGCTATCCAGTTCTCACAAGATGGCGTCGCCGCCCTTAGGCTCCCGCCAGAGCAGCCGCAGCCTGGTCTTTGGTCTGGGCCCCAGCATAACCAATGCAGATGCCATCATCACTGGTGCCAAACTGCCAAGTGGTCGCCAGATCTTGCGGTGCATGCTGTACAACTGCGACACGCAACTGCATGCCAAGCGGCCAGGTTTGACCGGAGCCTTGTCACGGTTCCATGCGGCTAAGGACGTTTTGGAGCAGGTGCAGCCATTTTATGGAAAGGCCAATATTCCAATGGTGAGTGATCGTCGAGCATGCGTCAAGATAGTAGCGCTTGTCGATGCTAGCAACAAGCTGCGGCAAATTCCAAAGGCCAGGCGCTCCAGTGAGGCTACAGCTCGACTGGTGGACGCAATGGAGCACAAGCTGGATGCCACATTCCCGCTGTGGTCTCCAAATGCAGAGGAGCTGATCTGTGATCCAGAGGACATTGCTTTCCTGGCCAGCATGAAGGGCGACAGAGTGGCCACATTTGGAGCATTGGATGCCAATCTGCAATCCAAGTTGAAGCGGCGACAGGAGCGTGAAGCAGCGCAGCAGGCATGCTTTAACAAGGAGCAGCAGGAGATGACTGCGAGGTCCAGCATGGCGGTGGTGTTGGAAAGCGAAAGTGATGAAGACAGCAATGCAGATGAAACAGCTGCTCCACCGGCTGAGAACACACCCACCCGTGAGCGTAAGAAGACTAGCACCACAGCCTTCATTCCATCAGACATTCTCAGCCGGCCGAGTCTTGTGTCACTGGCTACACGGTTGAAGATCACACCAATGCAGCAGGCTGCCTTCACGCACGGTCTGATCGAGGAATCCGGTGGCAATTCGGCAATGGTCTCCACATCCTACGCAACAGCAGACCGAGCGCGCCGCCACGTGTTGCAGGCCATCAGTGAGGACCAGCAAGAACAGTGGACACCACCTCCCATGTGCACCTTGCACTGGGACAGCAAGTTGACGCCAATGCTCAACAATGTGCGCCAGTTGGAGGAGCGTCTGACAGTGGTGATCGGAGACGCGGAGCGGCTCAAACTGCTTGGTGTGCCAGCATACATGAAGGGGACTGATGAGGCATGTGGAACGATCATTGCCCGGCTGACATGCAAGCTGCTGCAGGACTGGTGCTGCACCGATCAGGTTGTCAACATGGCATTTGACACCACCGCGTCAAACACTGGCCATCTCGCCAGAGGTTACATTGTTTACACGTCTGCGCGACAACTGGAACCTGTTGCCACACAAGGACAGCGGCCCATTGGCCCGCTACATTCCTGGCGATGCCGAAACACCGTTCCTGGGCAAGTTGCGTGCTGAACTAATTGTGTGCGCTGCAGGAGTGCTCGACTACAAGCGAGGCGACTATCGCGAGTTCGTGCAGCTATGTCTTGTGTATCTGAGTGCAGACAGTGCAGAGCACACTCCAGTTAACTTCCAACGACCGGGAGCACTTCACAAGGCGCGGTGGATGGCTAAGCTGCTCTACACTCTCAAGCTGGCCTTGATGGAGCAGCACATTGCCTTGCTTCCTCAGGGGACCATCACTACGCAGCAGCAGGTGCTGAAGATTCGGGCGCTTAAATGCGCGCTTAAGTGCCCTTTTGAGTGAGGGGGGGGGGGGGGGGCGCGCTTAAATGCGCGCTTAAGTGCCCTTTTGAGTGAAAGAAATTAGAGGATGTGCCCTATTGGTGCCCCCACGGTTGAAAAACGCGTGCTTAAGTGCCCTTTTGAGTGAAAGAAATTAGAGGATGTGCCCTATTGGTGCCCCCACGGTTGAAAAACACACGCTTAAGTGCCCTTTTGAGTGAAAGAAATTAGAGGATGTGCCCTATTGGTGCCCCCACGGTTGAAAAACGCGAGCTAAAGTGCCCTTTTGAGTGAAAGAAATTAGAGGATGTGCCCTATTGGTGCCCCCACGGTTGAAAAACGCGCGCTAAAGTGCCCTTTTGAGTGAAAGAAATTAGAGGATGTGCCCTATTGGTGCCCCCACGGTTGAAAAACACACGCTTAAGTGCCCTTTTGAGTGAAAGAAATTAGAGGATGTGCCCTATTGGTGCCCCCCACGGTTGAAAAACGCACGCTTAAGTGCCCTTTTGAGTGAAAGAAATGAGAGGATGTGCCCTATTGGTGCCCCCCACGGTTGAAAGCGCACGCTAAAGTGCCCTTTTGAGTGGCGAAAAATTAGAAGGTCTGCCCTATTGGTGCTCTTCCAATGGTCTAAACTTGACCATGTGCCCCACGGTTAAATAATATCACGCAAAAGTGCCCTTTTGAGTGAAAGAAATGAGAGGACGTGCCCTATTGGTGCCCCCACGGTTGAAAACGCACGCTAAAGTGCCCTTTTGAGTGGTGAAAAATAGAAGGTGTGCCCTATTGGTGCTCTTCCAATGGTCTAAACTTGACCATGTGCCCCACGGTTAAATAATATCACGCAAAAGTGCCCTTTTGAGTGAATGAAATTAGAGGACGTGCCCTATTGGTGCCCCTCTAATGGTTAAACGTGACCATGTGCCCCCACAGTTGAAAACATCACGCTAAAATGCCCTTTTTGAGTGTTGAAAATGAGAGGACGTGCCCATTGGTGCCCTTCCAATGGTCTAAACTTGACCATGTGCCCCACGGCATGGTAAGATGGAGCAACTTCAAACAGAGACCACTGGATGAGGCTTTCAGGAGGGAAGACGTAGAAGGCCAAGCCAAAAGAGAACAGGAACGACAAAGAAACAGAGAGCTAATGACAAGACTGGTAGACATCACATTGTATCTTGCACGGCGTTCAGGGGTCATGATGAAAGTGGTACCTCTTTGAACAAAGGGAATTTCCTTGAACTTGTACAGCTACTTGCAAAATATGACTCCACCATCAAAATGCACCTTGATAAAATCAATCACATCCAGTCTCAACAGAAAAAAACACAGACATCACTGTTGTCCTACAAGACACAGAATGACATAATCAGTGCCCTTGCCACCTATGTCAGTGTCATAATCACAGCACGGGCCTACTTCACTCCCCCTCCTTTTCCCCTCACGTCCTCCACACGCTCCTCTTCATCCCCCTCTCTATCCACTGCGCACTCCTCATCATCCTCTCTTTCTTCAGTCACCCCTTCCTTCACCCTCATTCACCCAGCTGTATTCCATCCCCCTAATTCACACACGGGCAAACACCCCACTCTCCCCAGCTGCACCCTATCCTCCCATGATGAGGGGACTATATCTGCACCTCGACGCTGACCAGAAGCTGTCGTGGTATTAATTACCACTGCCCAGGTATGACGTCTCTGCCACAAGCTCTACTGCTAGATACCCTCCGTGTATTGGCTTACTCTAACCCGTTTCTCTCCTGTGCCCCAAAGGACCGCCGTCCCTGTCTGGACGTCACCTGTTCCCGAAGAGGAACACCTAATCTCCCGCTGCCACCCAGCAGCTCCAGCGTCCCTGTCTGGACGTCACCTGTTCCCGAAGAGGAACACCTAATCTCCCGCTGCCACCCAGAAGCTCCAGCGTCCCTGTCTGGACGTCACCTGTTCCCGAGGAGGAACACCTATTCACCCGCTGCCACCCAGCAGCTCCCCCGACAAGCACCAGGACCGCTTGCTCGCTCGCTGCCGCCATGGCAGCCACAGGACAGAACATTAACCCCGTTCTATTTCCCCCCAATTCCTGTGTTGCTCAATTTCCATTAAACACCCTTGAAACCGCTCCTTTCTCTTCTCGTGTATTCAGCAATTGGGCTGTGCTCCAGACTCCAGTTCTCACAGTATACCACGACCACGATGACAGCACCAGCTGTACACGAGACCGAGGAATGGAAGAAGTTTCAGAAGCAGTCTGTGAGTATCATTAACGGCCAGACCGCCCGGGTAGACCAACTCGCCCACTCCCTAGACGCCGTCACGGCACAGCTGGCCGCTCTCGCCCTCGACTCCGTTGAGTGAGAAAAACAGTATCTACTTGTCGAGGCACACTTGGCACAGCAGGGCTCATCAGCCGCTACCCCCGCTGCACCAAGCCCCCCGCATAGGGAACCCCCGGTCCCCGCACCAGAACGTTATGACGGAAGCGACTCCAAATGGCGTGCGTTTTTATTCCAGTGCTCGTTAGTGTTTGAACAACAACCCCACACGTTTCACAGCGATAGGTCTAAAGTGGCTTACCTGTCGGCGCTGCTCACAGGCGTGGCGTTGAGATGGGCCACCGCTCTCCACTTCAACAATTCCTTCCTCTGCAATTCGTACTCACAATACGTCGACGACATGCGTAAGGTGTTTGACCACCCTCCAGATGACTCAGAGGGGGCCTCCGGCTTGTTTTCTATCCGCCAGGGAAGCCACAGCGTAAGCGAATACGCTATCGATTTCCACATCCTCGCCGCCGGCTCCGACTGGGGGGACACACCGTTGCGAGGCGCCTTTCGCCAGGGCTTGAACGACGCTATTAAAGACGAACTTGGTCCAAAGAAAGACCCACCTCCCTGGGCGAATTAATCCATTTGGCCAGAGAACTGGACCTGCGTCTTCGGGAAGGTCGTCGAGAGAAAGCTAGCACCACTCGTCCGCCTGTACCCGGTCCGCCTCGTCGCGCTGCCCGCGCCGAAGAAAATAGGTCCTCCGAGCCCATGGATTTCAACCGCTCACGTCTCCCTCCCAGCGAACGCCGACACAGGCTCGCTACTGGAGCATGCCTGTACTGCGGTCAAACGGGTCACTCGGTTGCCTCTTGCTCGCTTCGCCCAAACGACGGGGCTCGACAGTAGCGCTGGGCGTCTGTTCGAGTTTAGATATCGCTCCCAGCTCTGGCCCAAACATGCTATTCCGCGCCACGCTGTGTTTGAATAACCAAACACTCCCGTTATCTGCCCTGGTTGACTCAGGGGCCGACGAGAACCTCCCGTTACAACATCGCTACTGACGCCCTGCTGATACCCCGCGACGCCCGGGGGTTAAACGGGAAACTACTCGCGCGGATTACTCGCCACACCGTACCCCTTCGCCTTCTGCTATCCGGGAATCACAGCGAGAGTATTCGGTTTCACGTTACCAACTCTCCCCACAATCCCATTGTTCTTGGCATGCCTTGGCTCAAGTTACACAATCCCATTATCAATTGGCCTACCGGCCTGGTGACCAGCTGGAGCGCCCACTGTCACGTTGCTTGTCTACAGTCGGCTCGGCCGCCACTAGAGGGCGCCGGTTCGTACCCCCCCAAAGAGAACATAGATCTGTCTGCTATTCCGCCGGCCTACCACGATTTGAAGGCAGTTTTCAGCAAACAACAGGCTCTCTCCCTGCCTCCCCATCGCCAATACGACTGCGCCATTGATTTACTCCCCGGGGCGCCACTCCCCGCTAGTCGCCTGTTCAACCTCTCGCGCCCAGAGAGAGAATCAATGGAGAAGTACGTTCACGAATCCCTGGCCTTGGGCATAATCACCCCCTCTTCTTCTCCTGTCGGCGCAGGATTCTTCTTCGTTTCCAAGAAGGATCGTTCCCTTCACCCCTGTATCGATTACCGGGATCTCAACAACATCACGGTAAAGAACAAATACCCCCTACCTTTAATCAACTCTGCTTTTGAGCCCCTGCAAGGTGCCACCATCTTCACAAAACTGGACCTCAGGAACGCCTACCACCTTGTCCGCATGCGGGAAGGAGACGAGTGGAAGACGGCCTTCAAGACACCACTCGGCCACTTCGAGTACAAGGTAATGCCTTTCGGTCTGACCAACGCCCCTGCTGTCTTCCAGGCCCTCGTCAATGACGTTCTCCGTGACGTACTCCACCGCTCCGTATTCGTCTACCTAGATGACATCCTGATCTTCTCCCGCTCCATGGAGGAGCATGTCCAGCACGTCCGCCGGGTCCTCCAGCGTCTTCTAGAGAACAAGCTGTTTGTCAAGGCGGAGAAGTGTGAGTTCCACGTCTCCTCCATCGGCTTCCTTGGTTACATCATAGAGGGCGGCAAGATCCGTGCGGACCCTGAGAAGATCAGAGCGGTGTCCGACTGGCCCCGTCCCACCAACGTTAAACAGCTCCAACGCTTCCTGGGATTCGCCAACTTTTATCGGCGGTTCATCAGGGACTACAGCCTGGTCGCAGCGCCTCTCACCCAACTCACCTCGCCTTCGGTGCCCTTCGTCTGGTCCGACGCAGTGGACTCCGCCTTCGCCGAGCTGCGCCGGCGCTTCACCACCGCTCCCATCCTCGTCCAGCCGGACACGTCCCGCCAGTTCGTGGTGGAGGTGGACGCCTCCTGCACCGGAGTAGGGGCGGTTCTTTCCCAGCGCTCTGCCACCGACCAGAAGCTGCACCCCTGCGCCTTTTTCTCACGCCGCCTAACCCCAGCCGAGGTCAACTACGACATCGGGAACCTAGAGCTCCTGGCGGTCAAGCTAGCCCTGGAGGAATGGAGGCACTGGCTGGAGGGATCGGAGGTCCCCTTCCTGGTTTGGACGGACCACAAGAACCTCGCCTACGTCTCAACGGCCAAGCGCCTGAACTCTCGCCAGGCTCGCTGGGCGCTGTTCTTCGCTAGGTTTAACTTCACCCTGACCTACCGGCCTGGTTCCAAGAACACCAAGCCAGACGCCCTCTCCCGGCAGTTCGTCCCTGAGGAGGGGTCCACACACCCCGACACCATCCTCTCTACCTCCTGTCTGGTGGCCACCGCCACCTGGGAGATCCAGTCTGTCGTCAAGGAGGCACAGCGTGCCCAGCCGGACCCAGGTAACGGTCCACCTAACCGGCTTTTTGTCCCTGACCTCGTCCGCTCCCAGGTGCTCGAGTGGGTTCACGCTTCCCGGTTCGCGTGCCACCCGGGGATCGACCGGACACTATCTCTGCTGAAGAGGCACTTCTGGTGGGTCACCATGAGAGAGGACACCCGCGCTTTCGTCCTGGCGTGCACCGTGTGTGCTCGTGCGAAGGCCTCCCACCAACCGCCCGCCGGACTCCTTCGTCCACTCCCAGTCCCCGGTCGGCCCTGGTCGCACGTCGCCCTGGATTCTGTCACCGGCCTTCCCCTCTCACACGGTAACACTGCCATCCTCACCATTGTTGACCGTTTCTCAAAGGCTGTGCACTTCGTTGCTCTCCCCAAACTCCCCTCTGCTGCAGAGACTGCTGACCTGATGGTACTCCACGTCTTCCGGCTCCATGGGATCCCAGCTGACATCGTCTCCGACAGAGGCCCTCAGTTCATATCCCAGGTCTGGAGGGCTTTCTGTCGGGCTCTGGGGGCCACGGTCAGCCTCTCCTCTGGGTTCCACCCTCAGACCAATGGCCAGTCGGAGCGGGCCAACCAGGACCTTGGATCCGCACTCCGCTGCGTGACAGCCCGGGACCCCTCCGGCTGGAGCGCCTTCCTGCCATGGGTGGAATACGCCCACAATTCCCTCTCTTCGGCGGCCACAGGTCAGTCCCCCTTTGAGTCATCTTTGGGCTACCAACCCCCGCTGTTCCCTGCCCAGGAAGAGGAGATCGCCGTGCCATCGGTGCAGGACCATCTCCGTCGCTGCAGGACGATCTGGGAGGAGATGAGGGCTGCGCTGCTCCGGACTGCGGACCAGAACCGGCGCTTCGGCGACCGCCACCGGACCCCGGCTCCCGCCTATGTACCAGGTCAGATGGTATGGCTCTCGTCTCGGGACCTGCCACTCAAATCCGTCTCACGAAAGCTAACCCCCCGTTTCGTGGGTCCCTACAAGATCCTGTCCCTCATTAATCCCTCTGTTGTCAAGCTCCAGCTCGCCCCCCATATGCGCATTCACCCTTCCTTCCATGTCTCCCAGCTCAAACCGGTGGTCTCCAGTCCCCTGTCTCCCCCTGCTCCAGAGCCCCCTCCTCCGCTGGTGATAGACGACCACCCGGCCTACGTAGTCCGGGAGTTGCTGGAAGTGCGGCGACGCGGCCGCGGCTTCCAGTACCTGGTCGACTGGGAGGGCTACGGCCCGGAGGAGCGGAGCTGGATCTCCCGGCCAACGATCCTGGACCCAGCTCTCGTCCAGGACTTTCATCGGGCTCACCCTGACAAGCCTGGGCCTCCGGGAGGCGCCCGTCGAGGGGGGGGTCCTGTCATAATCACAGCACGGGCCTACTTCACTCCCCCTCCTTTTCCCCTCACGTCCTCCACACGCTCCTCTTCATCCCCCTCTCTATCCACTGCGCACTCCTCATCATCCTCTCTTTCTTCAGTCACCCCTTCCTTCACCCTCATTCACCCAGCTGTATTCCATCCCCCTAATTCACACACGGGCAAACACCCCACTCTCCCCAGCTGCACCCTATCCTCCCCTGATGAGGGGACTATATCTGCACCTCGACGCTGACCAGAAGCTGTCGTGGTATTAATTACCACTGCCCAGGTACGACGTCTCTGCCACAAGCTCTACTGCTAGATACCCTCCGTGTATTGGCTTACTCTAACCCGTTTCTCTCCTGTGCCCCAAAGGACCGCCAGGGGCCAAGGCTTCGATGGAGCTGCAAATATGAGCGGAAGCTACAACAGTCTGCAGTCGTGAATTCAGAGCCACAATGAGAAAGCTTTATACGTGCACTGCCATGCCCACTGTCTCAACCTGGTCTTGGTGGAGAGTGCCAAATCAAGCCAGCATTTTGTTCGGTTTTTCAATTTAGTTGAAAATCTGTACACTTTCATATCCAGATCTCCAACACGCCACGCTGCGTTTGTGAAAATGCAAAAGACCATGTACCCTGGCCAAAGACTCTGTGAACTGAAAAGGCTGTCTGACACACGGTGGGCGTGTAGAGAAGATGCTCTGAGATCCCTGAAGAAGGTCCTTTCTGCTGTGGTGAAGCTGCTTCAGAACATGGCTGATAGTGATCCACCAGACTATGCAGCAAGTGATGCCCGGATGCTCTTGCGTAGCATAGATTTTGAATTTATGCTATGCATGGAGATTGCCACACCTGTCTTCAATGAGACTGCCATCGCATCTGCTTCACTTCAGAGAAAAGACCTTGACTTGTCAGCATCATACACCATTGTGGAGGGAGTCATACAAAGAGTGAAAGCAATGAGGAAGGATGAGGAGTTCAAGGTCCTTTTCTCAAAAGCAAAAGGGCAAGCAGAGGCAGCAGGCATTGAGGTACCAGAAGAAATACCTGGACAAACAAGACGCAGGAAGGTACCTCGAAGGTACCTCAAAGGTACAGGTATAGCTCTCAATCTGCTACGGAGGACTACCAAGTCCAAGACTTGGAGGAGCACTACCGGGGAAAGGTGTTCTTTACCTTTCTTGACATACTCTCCCATGAGCTACACCGAAGATTCAAAGGGAAGGATGACACGCCTACTGGGTCAATCCTATCAGGTCTTCACTGCCTTACCATCTCAAGTCACTGGAAGGGCATGACAAACGACACAGCTGCTGTATCTTTCAGAGATGTGTGCCAGTTTTATGATGTAGAGGAAGAGAATGTTGTCACCGAACTCAAGGTATTCCACTCTTCATATGCTCTCCCCTCCAACAATGTCAAAGCTGCGCTTAAGTGCCTTAAAGACAATGATGTGGAATCTGTTTTCCCAAATATAACCATGCTCCTCAAAACATATGCTACAATACCAGTGACAACTGCTTCAGTAGAGCGATCATTCTCTAAACTGAAGCTGATCAAAACCCAGCTCAGAAACCGATGTGGGGAAAAAAGGCTCTCTGATCTTATGCTGCTTTCAATTGAGAGGGATATCCCAATTGATCATAATGAGGTCATTGACATATATAAACAGAGGACCAAAAGACGAATTCTGCTATGACTCCCCCACCCACCATCTCCCTTCCATTGCAGCAACGGAGAGCCAGCACATACAAATCTATCCATGAAAATAACCAACATATTTTCATTAGAGGTGATAGAGGAGAGGACAGAGGATGGCAGGAGGGAGGAGTCAGGTGGTACAATATAGTAAGTTTAATGGAGAGAATGGGGAAAATAGGGAGGGGGAGGGAGAGAAAGAGAGGGAGAGAAAAGGACAGGAGGAGAGAAGGAGAGGAGAGGACAGAAGGAGAGAAGGAGTGGACAGGAGGAGAGAAGGGGAGTACAGGAGGAGAGAAGGGGAGTATAGGAGAGAAGGGGAGTACAGGAGGAGAGTAGGGGAGTATAGGAGGAGAGAAGGGGAGGAGAGGACAGGAGGAGAGAATGAGAGGAGAGGGGGAGTACAGGAGGAGAGGACATGAGGAGAGAAGGGGAGGAGAGAGAAAGGAAGAAGCTCAACGGCACTCGAATTAACTTTAACTGTTAAACTGTGTGGTAATATTGACTTTGAATTTCATAATTAATATGTGTGTATAATCAGCAAAAAGCCAGGGCCCTCATTCATCAACGTGACGTGGAAAATCTTCTATTTCCACACGTAAGCACAGAATTTTGAATCAGTGCACGCACAAAATAAACGGGATTCACCACACGTGCGTACGCAGGCTCTACGCACACCTGTCATGATGAATATGACTTTGATCCTACGTTTGAGCTCGTGCACTGTTTTAAGTATTTGCATACCAGAACCGCCCCGATTAACCATATACGGTAATGGAATACCCCCATGAAATGTGGAAAAATGGACTAAGCCGAGGGAAGCGTGTTATGTGACAGGCTGACAGACGTGTATGGTGATGTCGGATATGATATCTATTAACCATTGCTGCCTGGGCAGCGCAAACACTAATAAAGACCGTGCTGGAATATGACTGCCTTTTCCCGTTTTGTTTGATTAATACCCAGGGATTAAAGTTCTCCTCAATTTTATTCCAAATCGCGACGGATTTTCCGTCAATTTTCTACCTGCTGCATATGATTTCTAGAGGCTTACAATCTATTTTGATGTCAGTATTGGGTAGCCTATATAAACAATAATACGAGAGCATATACAAGAACAATGAATCTCACTGTATGATGTAGCCTGCCTTTCAATACATGAACTTGAATTCCATCATGTTTGTGTGCGGGACTCACAAGGCTGTTGTCACAATGGGTGGTACCGGTACAGTAATAACAGTCTACACAATATCACGATGGACCATGCCATGTAGCCTATATGTTCTATTATGACATGATCTGTGACGACAAATGTTCTAGAATGTTTGATTAAGATATCATACTCTGACAGCATGTCAACAAAAACGCGAACTTGAATCCCATCATCATATTTACATAGTCTGTCCACTATCTGGTGTCATTGCAATGTGTTTTTTATTCTTTCTTATACAGTAAAAAGGGGGAAGAACACTATATCGTGGGTGTTCATATGACTTGTATTCTGCTTACAGCTTCGAAATTCCACTTGTTTCGTTTAACGTAAAGCCTTTTAAATATAATCAAAACGTTCCTGTGTTTCTGCGGTCTGTGCGCAAAATAATAACGAGTTGAGCTACGCGGAGCGCAGTCAGTCAGTACACCCCGTATATTCCGATAACGCTATATAAACCATGCTGCATTCATTCTGAGAGAAATATCTATTATTCCGAATGCTATTTATAGGGTGTTGACCATAATTACACTACTGTTGCTATTTTACAATGAACTATAATGAATTACGGGTCATACAGAAGTTGAACACTAATGCACAGAAGCTTATTTCCGCCTTGAAACTAATGCAGAACTGAGGAGCGCTTATGCCGTAGTAACGATGTTCTACCACTGGGCGTCAGCTAAGTGTGCTCCGAGCTGTGCGTACACATAAGCACGAAGTCAAGTTCAAGTTGAAATTGATGAATCCCACTCTTTGCTTAGAAATGGTCGTACGCACAGGTTAAGCACAAATCTGTGCGTAAGTCAGGTTGATGAATGAGGGCCCAGGTGTACCTTTTCAACAGCAGAGTGTGTTTTCAGTGCTAAAGTAAGGAGTGATACTGGTGTTACAGAAACAGTCAATAAACCCCCACTACTCAGTACTCAGAACAAAGAGACAAAGGTCACACCTATTGTGACCAGATTACAGCAGAGGACAGCTGGTCTAACCAGAGACCAGATACGGGCTCAGACTTGTTGAAGAGCAGAATCTATTAATCTATTAATTGACACCAACCCCCACCCGAGGACAAGAACCTGTTGGGGCCAGCCCCAACAGGAAGACAGCGGCCCCCTCTGTTTATTGAGTCAAGACCCACACAGGAGATCGAGGAGGTGGGGGCAGCCGGCCCCCACAGAGAAACCCAGGAGATCGATTGGGGACAGCCCCCACAGAAGACCACCTGATTGGACCAAAATGTATTACTAGAATGTTATGATTGGTGGGAAGTTATAGTATATAAGAGCAAACATAGTGTTAGTTCAGGAGCCCAGACCCCCTCCCCAGGTCTGTGGCTCCACTGCTACCCACCCAGAGAATGCTGTTGGCTGATGTTCATGTAAGTAGGCTGGATGGACCCATTATGTTGGTTAGAATAGAATATAAAGATACTTATCTTAGAAACCAGGCTTACTTATATGAAAAGCGGCTTACAGTAAATTCTCTAATTACATTTATGTTAAAAATGACTGTTGTTTGTACCTACATGTTGGGGTTTTGAGATGCAAACCTTGTTGATCCTGTGTACAAAACAGACATGATTAATGTATTCTGATAATCCTTGTATGTGAAAAGCAACCTTTTTATTCACTCCTGGCCGCAGAGACAAATAAATCCATGAGTTGAATTCGAACTCTGTTGTCTGGACTGCACATTTATTCCTTGCTGGCTATATTGGGAGTCAGATGAGGAGACCAAAAATTCTATCACTTATGATCCTTTCTCCTCCTTCCAGTTAAGCGACCTCCTTGTACTGTACAATAACGATAGGTTATGTAGATAACCTAGTTATATTAGTATTGGCTGAGCGTCCCGCTCTGAGCCTTACGAGATACTTCTATCTCCTGTGATACTTAATGTATCTCCCACGAATAAAAAACACATGCACCCCACCTGTATGGGGCCCCGCCCCTTATGGTGGCACCACCCATATAACCATGACTCTGGTCATGAAACACCCTTCCTCGCCAAAAACCCGTCCCAGGAAAAGATCCCTCAAGAGGGAACTCAGGGCGCGCAGAGCGGGACGCTCAGCCAATACTAATATAACTAGGTTATCTACATAACCTATCGTTATATTTCGTATTTGCATCGCGTCCCGCTCTGAGCCTTACGAGATAATGGGGAAGAGCGGGCGCGAGACCCGACAGATGTACCCCCTGAGGACCCGTAAGCCCACATCAAGGGGTGCGGGGAGCCCTGTCACCCCATCCTTCCTAACGAAGGGGGGGCGCAGTCAACTCCACCTGAATGCGAACAAGAGGGAGCTAGAACCCCTTGAACACACCGTACAGGCGGAACCACGTGTGACTCAACACACTGTGGCCCATACCCATACACTCCTGCTACCCGACCAAAGGACGGGAAGCAGGAAAGGCCACAGACCCCAGAACCGCCTGGGAGACAGAACCCCCGGTCATGTCCATGAGCTAAAACCTTACAAAGGGGCCCGGTGAGGACCATGAAGCTGCAGCACAGATGTCCTCCACCGAGGCCCCACCCAGGAGAGCGGCAGAGGCAGCCACCCCACGAGTGGAGTGCGCCCTGACGCCCCCAGGGGGATCCTGCCCAGCCAACGTGTAGCAGAGGGCAATACCCTCGCACAACCAATGGGACAGGCGCTGCTTCGACAGTGCCTTACCAGCACGAGCCCCACCGTAACAGACAAAAAGCTGGTCGGTAACCCTGAAGTCCTGAGTACGGCTGAGGTAAATCCCCAAAGCACGGACTGGACATGACAGGTGAAGGCCCGCATCTAACTCACTAGTGTGAGGAGGAGGACGAAAAGCCTGAACCACAATATCCCGGGAGCGGAAGGAACTCCGGATATTCTTAGGCACGAAAGCAGGATTAGGTCGCAGAGTGGCACTGCAATCGGTCCGAAAAGACAGGCACTCTGGACGTACCGAGAGAGCACAGAGCTCACCCACGCGTTTAGCGTAAGTGACAGCCAGTAGGAACGCGGTCTTGAAAGACAGCCGTCCCAACGGCGCCTGCTCGAGCGGCTCAAACGGGGCCAAGGACAACCGACCGAGGACCAATTGAAGATCCCAAGTCGGAGCCAAGGAGCGTTGCACCGGCTTAACGCGTCGAGCGCCAAGCAGGAAACGCTTCACAAGAGGGTGGCTGAACAAAACAGTCCCCTCAAAACCCTCATGACAGGAGGATATAGCTGCCGCATATACCCTCACTGTCGAAGCCGACAGCCTACCAAGAAGAGACTGGAGATAACCCAGAACAGCATCCAGGGGGCAGGAGACTGGGTCCCAGCCCCCCCCCTTACACCATTCTTGGAACGCACGCCACCTGCCCGCGTAAACCGCGACAGTGGAGGGAGCATGCGCACACCGGATGGTATCAACCACTGCGGGATCCATCCTCTCCAGACTCACCCTCCCACCAGCCACACCACCAGGCGTTGACCCAACACCGGAGGCTGGACAAGCACTCCGTTGTGCTGCGAGAGGGCCGTCGCTGACCACGGAATGACCCAAGGAGGAGCGACCAGAAGCTGGATTAAGACCGGGAACCACACTGACGTGCCCCGGTCCGGCGCGACCAGGATCACCGTCCTGCGCTCCCTCCGTATCCGCTCCAACAGCTGACTCAACAGCTGTACAGGAGGGAAGGCGTACAGAAGACCGGGCGGCCACGGAAAGGTCGAGAAGGCATCCACCCCCAAGGGGGGATGATCCGCTCGACTGAGCGAGAACCACAAGGGGCACTTGTGAGAACGTCGGCACGCAAACAGATCTACCGAGGCCTCCCCGAACCGATCCCAGATCTGTCTGACTATGTCGGGGCGGAGTTCCCACTCGTCGCGACGAGGACCGCCCCGAGACATTATATCCGCCGCCACATTTTCCGTACCAGGAACGTGGAGCGCCCGCAGACTGCGCAGCCTGCGGGATGCCCATAGCAACAGTTCGCGCGCCACCCGGAGCAGGCGGGCGGAACGAGTCCCACCCTGCCTGTTGATATACGCCGCCGCCGTCACATTGTCCGTCCTGATCAAAACGTGTTCGCCTACCACCAGGTGGCTGAGCCGTTTGAGGACCAGGAGGACCGCCTTCAACTCCAACACATTGATATGCAGGACAGCTGGGTCGGCATGACCCGTCCAGCTGCCCCCCACTGCGTGGGTCCGAAACGCCCCTCCCCAACCTGTGAGAGAGGCGTCGGTGAAAACCGTGACGTGGGAGCCACTGCTGCCCATGGGGACCCCAGCGGAGAGGATACCCAGCCTCCCCCAGTGGGCGAGATCCCCCCATATCGACAAAGGAACCGTCAACCGTCTCCCTTTGCCCCACACCGGATCTATTCTCAAAGAGAGAAACCACCTCTGTATCCGCCTCATAAAGAGGAGGCCAAGAGGAACCACCGTGTGGGCCGCCGACATAAGGCCCAGCAGACGCATCACCTGCAGCGCCGTAACCATCCCTCCCAGACGGAAACCGAGCGCGTGACGGAGATCCCCCCGACGCTGCTCCGAGAGGGTCGCAAGCATGGGCTTCGACCTCAATGTCAAGCCCAAGTACTCCACCTGTTGACTGGGAAGAGGGGTACTCTTCTTCCAATTCACAGCAAAACCCAGGCTGGTGAGGAATTCCACCACCAGTCGAGTATGAGACCTGGCAACCTCCTCTGAACGGCTGAGGAGCAGAATGTCGTCGAGATAGAACAGAACTCGTATCCCCCGACGACGTAAAGGCCCCAGAGCAGCCGCCACGCACTTGGTGAATGTGCGGGGAGCCAGAGAATAACCGAACGGCATTCTGTGGTACTCGTACGCTACGCCCTGAAACAGGAACAGGTATGTGAAAATACGCATCCTTCAGGTCTATGGAGGTGAACCAGTCCCCCCTCCTGACAGCAAGCAGAAGGAGTCGGACGGTCAACATCCTGAACGGTCTCACTACAATCAACCGATTGAACATGGACAGATTCAGTATAGGTCTGACCCCCCCAGTTTTCTTGGGCACCAGAAAATAACGGGAGTAGACGCCTGACATTGCGTCCTCTCTCGGGACCACAACGACGGCCTGCTTCGCCAACAGAGATTGGATCTCGTCGGCCAGGGCTGTCACCGCGCCCGACCCTAACAATAGGGTCGGCACCAAACCTGAGAACGGAGGATGGGGCCGCGCAAACTGCAAAACCAGCCCCGCCTCTAACGTTCTCCTCATCCACCGATTCAAGGGACATTCCCGTCGCCATATGTGAATATAATCCCACAGCGCCCCTGCCGTCAACTGACGCTGGGCCGCAAGGAACAGCAGATAATTGGCCCGGTCCCCCCCGTCGTGCAAAGCACCCAAGGGGGGACCCCGACAAAAAGGGCCGGTTTGATACGGGAGGAGCGGTCATCAAACTTGTGGACACACACTCACCCCCTGAACACCCCTCCAGCACACGCTGAGGAGTCGTTCCGCAGCCAGACACGCAAGGCCTGAGGACCCCATGGGCTCCTACACGCCGAAGCCCTGCAGTGATATTGCTACCACTCAAATCACGCCAGCCTCTCCTTCGCAGACCACTGCCGGTTTGACGGGAGTGGGAGGCAACAGCGCGATACCCCGCCTGGCGAGGGCGAAGCCGGGGCAACCCCTGCTGAGCATTCAACAGAAGAGGCACCGAGTCCCCCTGCTGACCACTGGAGCTAGTGGCAGCTGTAACACCAGGTTCCACCCACCCACAACCTGCGGTGTAGGAACCACGCGACGACGGAACATTCTCACGGACAGACCCAGGCTCAGCCATCAACTGGGTGTCAGCCCCTGTCTCCATGAGAAGTGAAGAATGGGGCCGCATACGCTTCAAAGAAGGTTCGCGGCCCGCAGCCAAAGGAGAACACTCAGAGCCCCGCTTCTGAGGGTAACAGAAAGCGGACTGAACGGGGAGCGGGCTGCTCGCGGCAAAATGACGACGGGGTGGTTTACCAACCCCGAAATCACCCAAAATGGCCGATCCCTCGGCCGCCAAGACTGTCGGCCTTGCGATACCCTGTCGATTCTCCAACCAGGGCACCACTGGCGGGGGAAACATGGCCGCCTGTCGAGGATCTCGCCACAGTCGTTGACGAGACCGTGCTCCCACCCCTGCCTGGCTGCACAGCGTGAGGCGGTGTAGGACCCGAATCAAAAACCTCCACACAACGCCCAAAAAGACTATCTGTGGAAAAAGGAGTCGTGAGGAGAGAAAACCTATCCTCTTCCCCAAGAGGAGACTGCTCCAACCAAACATGCCTAACAACCAAAGTTGATAGCATCCGAATCCTCCCCGCAGTTATAGCTTGCGACTGAGTCAAGATCTCTATAACACCACAAACATGAATCACGTTCATAGTGTCGGTTGGACCCAAAGACCTACAACCCAACGCCATCTTGGATAGGAAAGTAGCCAGCTGAGCCACAACACTGGCCGCCGCTAAATGCCATCCTGCAGCAGTATACCACTCATTCGTCCATACTGCCACCCTCCGAGCCGACATGCTATCAAGCAACGGCCGGGCGGAACGTCGTTCATCCCCGCCTGGGCACAAAAAAGAAGCTACCTGGCTACTTAGCCAAGGTACCCCCGGGCTGCACCCCGTCGTCAGCCCCTTCACCCGCAAAAAAGGTAAATAGAGCTCAGCGAACCCCCCCCCCCCACCCACCACCGACTGACCTTCATCAATGAAGCTGGCAAGAGGAGGGAAAAGCGGAATCCCGCGGCGGGGATTATTAGACATTCCAGCGTCAACATCAGCGTTAGCAGAAGAAGCAGTAGTAGCATTAGCATTAGCAATAGCATTAGCATTAGCGTCAACAGCATGTTCCAGGATCGCCAAGACATCACAGTGGAACGATCGCCAAGCCGCCCCGGCCCTGGTGCCGAAACATACTCCACAGCACGACCAACACCGACATTGATGCCTACTGACACAGACCTCACCTTTGTACAAGCCGACCCGTTAGCCAAACCTTGTACGCTGCCCCTCGGTCCGTCGCCGTCAACCGAGGAACCACCAGCACAGGTCTCATGTGTCGCCGAAACAAGCTCCGGAGAATCCAGGGAAAAACAACTCTCCGGTAAGCCCTCAACATTATTAATCTTCCTTAATCTTTTCATTCCGCTAGACTCGTATGGTGCACGCATCCAATACGCTGGGACGAAAACAGAGGAAGGGTGTTTCATGACCAGAGTCATGGTTATATGGGTGGTGCCACCATAAGGGGCGGGGCCCCATACAGGTGGGGTGCATGTGTTTTTTTATTCGTGGGAGATACATTAAGTATCACAGGAGATAGAAGTATCTCGTAAGGCTCAGAGCGGGACGCGATGCAAATACGAAATATAACCTTAGATTATTGTTAGGATTCTACGACAACAGTTTTATGAAATAAAAATGTTAAAGGTGTATTGTTCCCTGTGTGTTTTTATCATAGAGGTGTGGTTATACTATTAATCTGGATTGTCTATGTTATTCTAATGTTAATCTTAATCAAGGATGAAGACTATTTCATCATACATGACGCATCATAGCTTTTTGCTTACTGATGGGGTCCCATGTTGTGCAGTAGGTGCCCTTTTTTTATTTTCGCCCCTGCCCTTCAAACAGCCTGAGTCCGCCACTGTATACAGTACTGTTAAACAGAGATCCTAACAGAAAATATATATACGAGGGGGAGGAAACTGTACATTGGGAGGGGGTGGGTGGGTGGGAGGGGGTGTTTGGACATTTACGTGGGGCCAGTTTCTAATTGCAGCCTCCCGTAGGTGCTCTTTGATCCCATTATACCATTCTGAATAATGTTTTCGCGAGATGATTTCCAGAATGTATTGATTTCATAGAATGTGTGAAATAGGCCTATAATTAAAAACAATTAAAATACATTAAACTGGTAAAATAAATGCTTTTGAAATGTAAAATAATAGAACTAAAATTCTGATAATAAATCATATTCAGCCTATGGATTTCCTATACTGCACGACACCTGTTTGAGCTGCGGGATGAGGCTTGTTTCTGATGGAGAATGCGTCCCAGATCGCTGCCCACCTCCGATGCCGACTAGATATCAATTGAGGGGGAATACGCACAGCTATACCTACCTATTCGAAAAAAACATTATCTGCACTGACTTATATAGAAAATAAGTACAGATCACGTCTGAATGAATGTGGAGGATGATCTCCGAGTCGCTGTCTCCTAAATTAAACCCAGACTATTTCCCATCCATCTCATTAGGTGAGTTGAACATTATAGCCTTCTAAATGAAACACGCTATATGTATTCATTTTATGGTTGTTTGATTATTGTGTTATTTTGTGTAGTTATTGTGCGTGTGAACATTTGCATGTTTCAACCACCTCTATATAATAGTGGGGGTCGTGGCTCTCTGACACCGTTATTTTGGGGGTCGCGGCCTGAAAACTTTAGGAACGATGTATTTATTATATTACATGATACCTAAGCGCATACAGTACAGATAAGTATCTATTAATTCGTATCAATTAGATATACTCTTTATATTTGGGCTTGTTCAAGTTCAAGTTCAAGTTCAAGTTCTTTAATAGTTGTCATACAGAAGTACAGAATACTTTCATACAAAATGCTTCTTACTGTTTCGCTCCAGAGACTGTGCTAGACAAGATAGTATCAAATAACATAATAACATAATATAGCATGAATTTAGAAGAAGAAAATGAGGTCACAGTGTTCGGTATAGACATATGTACAATGTTCTGAGTTACCATATAATATACAATACACAATACTATGCAGTGTACTAATGTACAATACTATCTAGTGCAAAGCAGAAATGGGATGAGGTACAATTTTAGGTACAATTTACAGTAAGGTGTACGAGTTGTAGTGCAATCCTTCATCCATAAATATAAAGTGTGGGGAGTGGGTGCTACAGTGTGTTTGTTTAAAGTGGGTGTGTGCTATAAGTGTGTGGAGTGGGTGCTACAGTGTGTTTGTTTAAAGTGAGTGTGTGCGTGTGGATGTGTGTGCTATGTGCGTTTGGTGGTTGTTGTTGTGTAGTGTTCATTCATTGTTCGTTTAGCAGCCTGATGGCCTGGGGATAGAAGCTTGTTTTTGTATACTTATTCTGAAAGAGTTGAAATTATTATTTTCGCTAGCAAGATCTCATTCGATTATTCATTAAATTAAGCCTATTGCCAGCAGTTACATTTAAATAAATATAATCTGATTGATTGGGGTAATGAGGGATTTAAAATGTGCCTATAGATTATGCATTTAACTTGTCGGCGAGGCTATTGAGCCGTACTGTATTGTACCCATTCTGCAATCTTGTTAATAAAGTTTTAAATCAATCAATCAATGCCGTTAGAAAATCAGGATTTCTGCGATCGACACCTGCTGTCTTTTCAACTGAAGCGGCCGCGAGCACTTATCCTGAGTATCAAGTCTGGTTCGAATGAACGAGACTGAATCCACCTTCGAGGAACAGGGAAATCCCGGATTCAAACATCGGGTTAATTGAATCTGGATAATGGGACTTTTGATCGACTTAGTTGAACCAGGTACGGGGAATAGGGCCCTGGACTGGTATACATCTAATATCCATCCCTACTCGTCCCCACATACATATACAAGAAAAATAACAACAACAGTAATAATAGCAAATAAATTAAAAATAAAATAATAGAAAAAAAAAAAAAAAAACCAAGCAAAAAAAATTTAAAATAAAAATAAAATAATAATAAGTAAAAAGTAAAAAGGCTTGAATTTTCATTGTCCTAAGGGGTGCTCCCCAACAATTGAGCAGTAGATCGAGACTTCACTGTTTCATGTTACTTAAAATCTTCCTCAAAGACTGATCTGTCTGTCATCTAGTACCCCTCCATAGTTTAAAGAGACCCCATCTTTTTCCCAGCATATTTTCATTCTTATTGATTTTGTAGGTTACCTTTTCCATACTATATATGTCCTCTACAGTTTCTAACCATTTGTTTACTTTCGGGGGTTCAAGTTTTTTCCAAGCTCTTGTTATTTGTTTAAGTGCTGCAGCTCTCAAAATAAAAAAAAAGGTATAATTCTTCTTTTTGTAGGTTTTTGGGGTGTGTTCCTAACAGTATATCATGTTTTTCTATACCCACTTTCTCGAACATCTGCTCCATTATGTCTAAAATATCTGACCAGTAGATTTGTATTTTTTTACATGTGAAGAAAATATGTGCATGGTCAGCATTCTTCTCCCCACACTCCCTCCAGCAGCCGGGATAATTTTGTGCGAATTTGGACATTTGTGCTGTGCGTTTTTAGGGGTCTCTAGTTCCCTCTTTTTTTCGCACTTTGGTGGAGTTGACTGCCGCCCCCTCTTCACTAGGAAGTGCGGGTGGACGGGACTCCCCTCCCCCCTGGTGGTAGGGCTTACGGGTCCTCAGGGGGTACATTTGTCGGGCCACGCGTCTGCTCTGCCCCATATCTCGGTATGGCGAAGAGCGAGATGCGAGGCCAGTACGCTATATAACGAAAGGTTATGACTATAACCTAGTTATATGAGTACTGGCTGAGCGTCTCGCTCTTACCGCGCCCTGAGGTCCCTTGGTTGGGTTTTCTATGATGGAAACTTTTTCCCGCGGAAGGGCGAGTATGACCATGTCCGGTGTCTTATAGGGGGACACTGGGGCGGGGCCTGGTCAAGTGCATGGGTGCATTGTTTTCGTTAATGAAGTACAGTAGGTACTGGAGATAAGGATATATCTCGGTATGGCGAAGAGCGAGACGCTCAGCCAGTACTCATATAACTAGTTTATAGTCATAACCTTTCGCTCTGCGGCTCTGCAGCTATACTATTAGGCGTGTTCGAGATTGGCGAGGCAGACGCAGATCTGCGCAGGTTTTACTACGGCCTTGCCAAGCGCGTTGCATGCCGGTTAGAATGTTGTCCGACTTGCTCTGGAAATCTGACGAGGCGAGCCGCGGAAATCTCACAAGAGCGAGCCACGCTCAGCCTTCAGAGCGAGGCTCCACAGTACCTCTCACCCGACTGCTCCACGCAAATCCATGATGGGAAACGACTTGCTATCTCTGCGCAAATCGCCTATTGGCTCAGAAAAGTTGTCACCTGGTTGTCACCACCAGCCACGCCCACAAGAGGAAGTTATGAGACGTTTGATTGATTGATTGATTGATTGATTGATTTAAAACTTTATTAACCGATTGCAATACAGTACGGGTCCCGTCTACCCGTCTATCCCGTCTATCAGATATATTTATTATTATTATTGGATACAGGAGTTTGGGTACCAAGAGCTTAGTTATCATCATATATCATCATGATAAACTTCAAGCTGTCAGACACCAAATTATTTTTATCAGAGTAATGAATGCTGTCTTAATAACCATCTTTGCAATGGAGTTTATATCAAAATAACAATATATCAACCCCCCTGAACAAATGGTGATTGCTTCTTCAAGTCGATTCTACAGAAGGACTGTTTCTATCATCGGAATTAAATAATTATAATGATTGATAATAAATACGACAATTACGTTTTGTATTTATAGTCATGACTCAATGAGCAATCTGAGCATTACCGCTCTATGTACAGTACAGTATATATATATATATATATATATATATATATATATATATATATATATATATATATATATATATATATATATATATATATATATATATTATATATTGATGCAAAACCGAATTATTCAGCAGTGTGTGTGTGTTGTGTGTGCGTGCGTGCTGTGGTGGCCAGGAGCGCGCAACAAGATGGTATACATTATGGTATATGAATAGTATATTCCACTATAGCAGGTATATGGTGTGCTGTACATTTGAATCTAATCTAATTGTACACGCGGCCCTCGCATTATAATGAGCTGGACAGGACGCGTGAATACTTTCGGCAACCAACATGCCCTTCCGCGTTGCTCTGATTGGCCAGCGTTGGCCAGCGCTCTCCTGCGTGAATACCAGCGCTCTACGCTCGTTTACCCCCTATGCCGCACATGCGTATGAGGCTCCCCCCAGGTGCTCGTTCACACGCTACGCCGCGCATGCGCATGAGGCTCCCCCAGGTTAATACTATGGCTATGTCCGTATTAGAGCTCCAGCATAGCTATGTCCGCGAGCTAGGCGCAAGCCAGAGTAAAACACAGTTTTCAATCAATCAATCAATCAATCAATAATAACATTAACGAGTCTCTCGTTGTGTCTATTCTGCTAACGCTACCTCTCATTGCTTTAACGTTACCTAGGCTCTCGTGTCTATCTGCTAACGTTAACGTTAGCATTAGGCTAACAAGCTGTAACGTTACCAGTCTCGCGTCTATCTGCTAACGTTAGCATTAGGTAATAACCGGTTTTAAATGGATGGTGATTACCTCACGTTGTGTCTATTCTACTAGCATTAACCATTAGTTACTAGTACAAACAATCAATAGCGAGTTATATTGATCACGCTATGTACGATAGCCATGCTAAAACGCTAGCACAACATTAGCACCTAACCTAACAACAAGCTTAACAAGTCAGCAATCTTTTTGTGAGACTAAACTCTCCGCTCGGTGGCAAATTGTGTTGATGTCGGTTTTGTTTCATCAATAAATGAGGCAGAATACACAGTGACTGTATCCTTTTTTGTTTATTGCACTTGTTCCTGCTGCAAATGAAATCCTATGCGAGACATTAAAGATGGCGGCTTTCGGTTTTTCTGGAGACGCTCCAACGAGTGACGCGTCTCTCTTCTGACCAATCAGTGGTCTGCAGTGTTTCACGTGACTTTTCTGGTACCACAACATGCCATTCCGCGTTGCTCTGATTGGCCAGCGATCTTCTACGCTCGTTTCCCCCCTACGCCGGTAACGTGCGCATGCGCATTATCGCTGGCCAATCAGAGCAACGCGGAAGGGCATGTTGGTTGCCGAAAGTATTCACGCGGACAGGACGTTCTGAATCCTCCCCCGGCTGCACTCGTCTACTCTCGTCTATTTTCGAGGCGAGCCAAAATCACGGCTCGCCTCAAAAATAGACGAGAGTAGCCGAGTGCAGATTTCACGAGAGCCTCTCGTCTGAGGCGTGTTCGAGATGGATTTCGGTTCGCCTCGAAAGTAGACGAGAGTAGCCGAGTGAAGCCGGGGGAGGAGTTAAAAAGGCGGACACTTCCGATTTCACGAGAGCCTCTCGCCTAGTCTCGCATGGCAGATACGCTTTCACGTCACCACACACACATTACACACCTGTCCAGCCAGGCATGCGTTCTTCATGGGACGGGGTTGCACGGAGATAAGTACTCGCTATTCTCGAAGTCAACTTTCTGCCTGTTGTTGCTAGGCAACTGCAGCGTGGGGGGTAACTGCCCCGCCTCGTACATTGTGTACGGTTCATTTAGTGCAGAAACGGATCGTTAAAGCGTCAAATTAAAGACTATCAAGCGGAATTTTCGTCAGTCCTTCACAATGCCAAAGAGCTGCTGTGTTACGCGTTGTACTAATGACAAAAACAGAAATCCAAATCGCAAGTTTTATACCATTACGGAGGAAAAAGTGGCTGGTGGCTAACGTTCGGCTAACTCGCTCTGTGTTGTGGTCGTGGTAGCTACATGCTAAGCTAACGTTAATTACATAATATCGAACCGATAGGAGCTTATCTTATCTAATCTTACGTGGATGTTTGATCGGGTAGTGGCACACGTGGTACCACCATGTAAGATTAGATAAGATAAGCTCCTATCGGTTCGATATTATGTAGTTAACGTTAGCTTAACATGTAGCTACCACGACCACAACACAGAGCGAGTTAGCCGAACGTTAGCCACCAGCCACTTTTTCCTCCGTGATGCATCAGCTGGTATTATATAAAACTTGCGATTTGGATTTCTGTGTTCGTTATTAGTACAAAACATAACACAGCAGCTTCAATTTGGTTATTCGAGAGATGGCCATGTCTGCAGGTGTTTTGTATGGACATTATGTCATGTCAATCAGGGGGAGATCTTTGACTCATATCTCGCCTTAGAATCACCAGAAAGGCTTTCGAAATAGTGAAATGCCATGTTGGCCTCAATATTTTCAAAACAAATCGTATGAAAATGTTATGAAATGAACAAGAATGTGATAAAACATGTAATAAAAACGGACCTCAACGCATGCATTTGATGGTAGAAATCCGTATGGTCCCCCTATACCAAGATGGCGGCGGTCTCGTGACATCAGAGTGTCTTCGAGAATTTGCATATCAATAGCGCAGGTCGTCAGGTGTGTTAAATACGTTCTCAGATACATTCACACCTAACTTGTTGTGAATGACATGTGTTACATTCCATTCGTAGAGGCAATTAGGCACTGTCTTTAGTCTGTGCTCAAGCGAGGGGACAGATGATTTCAATAACGCACCACTGTGTCCAGCTCATTATAATGCGATGGCCGTGTGCAAAATTAGATTAGATTCAAATGTACAGCACACCATATACTGCTATAGTGGAATATACTATTCATAAATCATATACCATAATGTATACCATCTTGTTGCACGCTCCTGGCCACCGCAGTGCGCACACACACAACACGCAACTTGAAGTTTATCATGATGATATGATGAATGAATGAATGAATGAATGAATGAATGAATGAATGAATGAATGAATGAATGAATGAATGAATGAATGAATGAATGAATGAATGAATGCAAACTTTATTTAACAGATTGCAGAATGGGTACAATACAGTATGGCTCAATACACACGTAATTGTTAAGGGGATGCAGACCAGAGAAAGACGTTTGTCTTGTTTACATCAGGGTCCCCCATCATGATGATAACTTTATTTGAAGAAGCTCTTGGTACCCAAACTCCTGTATCCAATAATAATAATAATAAATATATCTGATAGACGGGAACGGGACCCGTAGTAATAAAGTTTTCAATCAATCAAACGTCTCATAACTTCCTCTTGTGGGCGTGGCTGGTGGTGACAACCAGGTGACAACTTTTCTGAGCCAATAGGCGCTTTGCGCAAAGACAGCAAGTCGTTCCCCATCATGCATTTGCGTGGAGCAGGCGGGTGGCGTGTATCCTTTCCGCAACGGAATTCGGTTTCCGGGTTCCTCTGATTGGCCGCGACCCCCACGTGACCCGCCCCCCTATCCACCGCTCTGCCGCTGCCGCGCGCGGCAGAGCGAGCGGCCGCGGACTCGCTCGCTTCCTCAATTTATACGCATGGAAGTATTGACTGAATGAATGAATGAATGAATGAATGAATGAATGAATGAATGAATGAATGAATGAATGAATGAGGTGTCGTCCTGTGTTGTTCCGTTTCAGAGTCCCTCTACCGTTCCAACACCCCCTCTTATCCCTGAGCCAGACACCCTGGGCGTGACGTCACCAAGTGACCTCCCGCATAGGATTTCCAGCCAATCGAGAGCCTTCACAGAGTATTTGAAAAAGGAGGAGGGCCCTTAAGCAGACCAATTTACTTATGCCTTCTCTTAAGTCAGAGAGTTGAATTGCCTAGACTAACCTTGATATCTGTTAGTATTTACGCTTCAAGATATATCCAATTGATTTGAGATTGATTTTCTAAATACAAACATATTACTTTTAACTAATAGAATCTTTATATGAGATGAGAATCACCGTCTGTTACCATCAAGCCTAGTTTCAAACCTAAGTAAAACTAGTCTTACTATGCTGGGGATTAAGTCTTCAAAACAGTCTTTCTGGCTTACATTGAATAGCTACAAACAGTTTATACTTAGCGTTCATTAATAATATGTTCCCCCATGATTTACCAAGACTCTTTAACCTAGATACCACATTGTTTTGAGTGATTGCCTCTGAGCTAGTATAATCACATCCCAGGCCGCGAGGCAGGAGATAACGAATTCATGTGATGTGGTCATCCTATTATTTTAGCTGCTGGCCCACACCATTCAGCTGTTGGCCCACACCCATGTGTAACCAGTTTCTGTGTTGTCTTGAAGGAAACCTGTTTATTCAGTAAATAACAGAAGAATGTGAACTGTCCCAAACGGCTGACAACACTTGTATGTAAATCTATTCAAGTGAGATTTTATCAATGGTTGAAATAGAATCTCGGACGCTTGCCTTATCCTCCCCCAGCTACTCCCAACCATTTGGCTGGGGCTCCATAAAGCCTTTTGTTCGAATGTTTACCGGCAAGGGGGAAGTTGTCATGTTAAGCCTGTATTTAAATCTAACAGGTTTCCTGTTTGCCCACCTGTGGTTCCCCAGAAAGACAGACCCCCCAGTATCGGCCCTGACCAGAGCGTATCCTAATGGTGAATCTGCCCAACACTTTAACATAGCAGATTTCCATAATAATTGGACAGTTCTGAACAGAGAATTCCACCACAATAACATTCAGCCACTCAATGTTGCACTAGAGCACCAGCATGTAATTTATCCTATTAGGTGTGTTCCACGTGGGGAAATGGGAAGTAGGGAAGGGATACATGCACACAACATGTAAACAACAACATTCATTTAGGATCCGGAATGATTTTTAAATGATACATTCATTCATCAATATATTAATGTGTATCTTGTATCTTGTATATTTTTGGGGGAAAGCAATACTTTTATTCTGCACTTTTCTAAATGGTGTGGCAAAGCACAAGACTATACGTCAGGTAGGATTAGAGCAGTTGTTAAGGGAGCTGAGAAGTGTTTGGGTATTACAGATTTGACTGGAGAAGAAATATTCATTGATTGAAAACTTTATTAAAGCCCATCTTGAAAAATTGTAAAGTCAATTAACGGGCGTGTAATGGCTGTTCTGCGAGGAAGTCAGCGAAAGAGCTGTAGAGCGTCGCATAACGCGCGTCGATAAGGGGGCGTGTAATAGGGTAGGGTCACGTGGGGTCAGTGGCCAATCAGAGCAACGCGGAAACGCAGTTCTGTTGTGTAGAAGGCATTCGCCACCCGGCTGCGTGTATCCTTTCCACAACGGAATTCGGTTTCCGGGTTCCTCTGATTGGCCGCGACCCCCACGTGACCCGCCCCCCTATCCACCGCTCTGCCGCTGCCGTGCGCAGCAGAGCGAGCGGCCGTGTACTCGCTCGCTTCCTCAATTCATACGCATGGAAGTATTGACTGAATGAATGAATGAATGAAAACTTTATTTAACAGATTGCAGAATGGGTACAATACAGTACGGCTCAATACACACAATTGTTAAGGGGATGCAGACCTGAGAAAGACGTTTGTCTTGTTTACATCAGTATATACCGTTAACTGGAATATGTTGTGCCTTTACACATATGTTGGATCATGTAATTGGTTTGTCATGACAAACAAATAAAAAAATCGCGATTTACCCGCTGGCTACAACAACACACAGTGACTGCATGTAGTCACTGTGTGTTGATGTTATAGCCACCTCCTCAGAGGCAGGAATACTAAGCTCCCCCTTAAGCTCCAGGAGAGAGGGGGACAAACCAATTACATAATCCAACATATGTGTAAAGGCACAACATATTCCAGTTAACGGTATATTTTTTTAATGATTTGTTACGGCGTAGTCGTTCTATATGAATTGAAAATGGGGGACCCTGATGTAAACAAGACAAACGTCTTTCTCAGGTCTGCATCCCCTTAACAATTGTGTGTATTGAGCCGTACTGTATTGTACCCATTCTGCAATCTGTTAAATAAAGTTTTCATTCATTCATTCATTCAGTCAATACTTCCATGCGTATGAATTGAGGAAGCGAGCGAGTACACGGCCGCTCGCTCTGCTGCGCACGGCAGCGGCAGAGCGGTGGATAGGGGGGCGGGTCACGTGGGGGTCGCGGCCAATCAGAGGAACCCGGAAACCGAATTCCGTTGTGGAAAGGATACACGCAGCCGGGTGGCGAATGCCTTCTACACAACAGAACTGCGTTTCCGCGTTGCTCTGATTGGCCACTGACCCCACGTGACCCTACCCTATTACACGCCCCCTTATCGACGCGCGTTATGCGACGCTCTACAGCTCTTTCGCTGACTTCCTCGCAGAACAGCCATTACACGCCCGTTAATTGACTTTACAATTTTTCAAGATGGGCTTTAATAAAGTTTTCAATCAATGAATATTTCTTCTCCAGTCAAATCTGTAATACCCAAACACTTCTCAGCTCCCTTAACAACTGCTCTAATCCTACCTGACGTATAGTCTTGTGCTTTGCCACACCATTTAGAAAAGTGCAGAATAAAAGTATTGCTTTCCCCCAAAAATATACAAGATACAAGATACACATTAATATATTGATGAATGAATGTATCATTTAAAAATCATTCCGGATCCTAAATGAATGTTGTTGTTTACATGTTGTGTGCATGTATCCCTTCCCTACTTCCCATTTCCCCACGTGGAACACACCTAATAGGATAAATTACATGCTGGTGCTCTAGTGCAACATTGAGTGGCTGAATGTTATTGTGGTGGAATTCTCTGTTCAGAACTGTCCAATTATTATGGAAATCTGCTATGTTAAAGTGTTGGGCAGATTCACCATTAGGATACGCTCTGGTCAGGGCCGATACTGGGGGGTCTGTCTTTCTGGGGAACCACAGGTGGGCAAACAGGAAACCTGTTAGATTTAAATACAGGCTTAACATGACAACTTCCCCCTTGCCGGTAAACATTCGAACAAAAGGCTTTATGGAGCCCCAGCCAAATGGTTGGGAGTAGCTGGGGGAGGATAAGGCAAGCGTCCGAGATTCTATTTCAACCATTGATAAAATCTCACTTGAATAGATTTACATACAAGTGTTGTCAGCCGTTTGGGACAGTTCACATTCTTCTGTTATTTACTGAATAAACAGGTTTCCTTCAAGACAACACAGAAACTGGTTACACATGGGTGTGGGCCAACAGCTGAATGGTGTGGGCCAGCAGCTAAAATAATAGGATGACCACATCACATGAATTCGTTATCTCCTGCCTCGCGGCCTGGGATGTGATTATACTAGCTCAGAGGCAATCACTCAAAACAATGTGGTATCTAGGTTAAAGAGTCTTGGTAAATCATGGGGGAACATATTATTAATGAACGCTAAGTATAAACTGTTTGTAGCTATTCAATGTAAGCCAGAAAGACTGTTTTGAAGACTTAATCCCCAGCATAGTAAGACTAGTTTTACTTAGGTTTGAAACTAGGCTTGATGGTAACAGACGGTGATTCTCATCTCATATAAAGATTCTATTAGTTAAAAGTAATATGTTTGTATTTAGAAAATCAATCTCAAATCAATTGGATATATCTTGAAGCGTAAATACTAACAGATATCAAGGTTAGTCTAGGCAATTCAACTCTCTGACTTAAGAGAAGGCATAAGTAAATTGGTCTGCTTAAGGGCCCTCCTCCTTTTTCAAATACTCTGTGAAGGCTCTCGATTGGCTGGAAATCCTATGCGGGAGGTCACTTGGTGACGTCACGCCCAGGGTGTCTGGCTCAGGGATAAGAGGGGGTGTTGGAACGGTAGAGGGACTCTGAAACGGAACAACACAGGACGACACCCACCTTCACACAGAGGACGGCGCGGGCAGAGGAGAACCAACGGAAAATAGTTTTTGGAGGGAGAAAAGACTATTCTTTGTTTGTCAGCCAGACAACAAAGAACATCAACAACGGAACAACTATCATTCTTTAATCTGCTTTCTTAGAAGGACGAGCGGCATAGTGCTCCGGTACCTTGAATATTATAGTGTTCTTTATTGTAATTGAACCAAAACCATTGTAATTACACTCTTAACTTTGAATTAAAACAGATGCTGTTACAACCTCTCCTTCATTTCTCCTGCTGCTTAGCTGCTGTCGAACAAGACCAGTTGGTCTTTTGAAAGTACAAGGGTTTTTAGGAGACACAATTTCACAACGCAGAGTAGGATCAAGCCGGTTCTGATCACATCAGAACCAGAACATAGACCTTTGTGACTTCATTATCTATAGCACATTTAAGTCCAAACCTAAGAAAACTCTCCCTTTCAGTGTCTCTTTTGACATGATTCTTGTACCGGATCTCCTCTCTGGTAAACAAGAATACCCTGAAGACTCTGGCAGGAGCACTCATTCAAGGGTACTATGACTATATGCTTGCACCTCATGGTACCAAAGCACCTCAAAGGCGCTAAAAACAAAATACTCCTATACTTCCTGAGTAACTTGCCCAACACTGCTTAATGGTTCTTTAAATATTTTACATGGGGCACGTATAATCAGGATTTATTTTGTTACATAGACTTAATTTCCTGCATTCTGTATCAGACAAAGTCTGCCACCTCACCCTCTACAACAAACAGCCATCAGTCGTTAATTTACTTTACAATTTTTAGACAGTAGAGGTTGAGTACTTTATTATCTAAAGATGGTAAGTTAGAGTGTTGTGTTTGTTCATAGTTAAAGACAGTAGAGGTTGAGTACTTTATTATCTAAAGATGGTAAGTTAGAGTGTTGTGTTTGTTCATAGTTAAAGACAGTAGAGGTTGAGTACTTTATTAGCTAAATATGTTAAGTTAGAGTGTTGTGTTCATTCATAGTTAGACATTAGAGGTTGAGTAAATATCTAAAGATAAATTAGATGTCAATGTTTTGGTTTGATTGTTTTTACTAGTAACGTTAATGCTAGCAGAATAGACACAACGTGAGGTAATCACCATCCATTTTAAACCGGTTATTACCTAATGCTAAAGTTAGCAGATATAGACTGGTAACATTACAGCTTGGCGTCAGCCTAATGCTAACGTTAACGTTATGGTTAATGTTGTTATTGATTGATTGATGAGTCGGCGTTAGCAGAATAGACACAACGTGAGGTAATCACCTTCCATTTTAAACCGGTTATTACATAATGCTAATGTTAGCAGATAGACGCGAGACTGGTAACATTACAGCTTGGCGTTAGCCTAATGCTAACGTTAACGTTATCGTAATGTTGTTATTGATTGATTGATGAGTCAACATTTAATACAGAGGTGCTGTCGGCATTTAATACAGAGGTGCTTCACAGCGCTCACAGCGCGGCGTTTCCAATATTATAAATACGGAAACAGCTGTTCTGCGAGGAAGTCAGCGAAAGAGCTGTAGAGCGCGCCTCGATAAGGGGCCGTGTAATAGGGTAGGGTCACGTGGGGTCAGTGGCCAATCAGAGCAACGCGGAAACGCAGTTCTGTTGTAGAAGGCATTCACGCACCCGGGTGAGAGGTACTGTGGAGCCTCGCTCTAAAGGCTGTGCGTGGCTCGCTCCCGCGAGAGTTCCGCGCCTCGCCTCGTGAGATTTCCAGAGCAAGTCGGACAACATTCTAACCGTCATGCAACGCGCTTGGCTCGAACACGCCTACTGTGACTCCCGTCCCCAGAAGAGTGCTCTCTTCCTATTATTGAGTAGCATAAATCTGCCCCATACGTCTGGGCGGGGCTTATATAATATATTATACTGACTCAGCAGTGGCACCGGCGATCTTTATTTATAACAGAGAGGAACATGCTTCTGTGTGATCATTTCATTCCAGAAACTACAGCGGCGTGTTGTCGATATGTTACCTGTCCCAGGGGAGGACACAGATAGGCATGTTTTCATATTGTCACTGCATCGGCAGGGAAACGGCGACCGTTTAACAGTTAAAAACAAGCTTCTCAACGTCCATATCTTGGGCTATGTCTATGCAACCATCACGGAATGCTTATACAATTTAAAGCAAACCGTTGACAATTTGGACTTGAGTAATTTTTTGGTCATCATTTCAGCTCAAGGAAGAGCTGTATTGCTGCTGTTTCAAGGGCAGCTTTTCACGGCAGTGTACTCATTTGAGTATGCGGTCCAGCTTGACGACCACCCTAGCTGTTCCCATCGCAGCCCCGGCGGTGTTAGAGGCAGAACTAGCGTAACGCGCTGTTTGGGCGTAGAGAGAGCGTACGTCAGTGGCCAATCAGATCGCAGAACCCGAACGCGAAACTGCAAGTTTGTTGGTAAAAGACTACACGCGACCAGCCTGCAGGTTCCCTTTCATCTGTTTCATGTTTCAGCTGGGACAGCGGCGCTGTGGCTTGCTTGGCGCTGCCTACAGTGCTGAACTAAACAGCAGAGGCAACTGAAAAATCAAATTTCTCTCTCTCTCTACCCTTTCAGTGCCACTGTGTGTGTCCTCTCTGTGTGTGTGTGTGTGTGTGTGCGTGCGTGTGTGTGTTAGAAGAAGCCTTCAAGTGTTGACATACCAACAGCTATACAGCAGACCATCTCACAGCTAGGCTACAGATTAACCCCAGTTAACCCTTTCAGTGCCACCGGACGGCCGGTTAACCCTTTCAGTGCCACCGGCCGGTTAACCCTTTCAGTGCCACCGGGCGGCAATAAAGCTTTTTGAGAGAGAGAAAGAGAGATAGAGGGAGAGAGAGAGAGAGCAGGTGAGAGAGAGACACTGCCTGAGAGAGAGAGAGACACTGCCTGAAAGAGACACTGCCTGAGAGAGAGAGAGCAGGTGAGAGAGAGAGACAGAGAGCAGGTGAGAGAGAGAGAGAGCAGGTGAGAGAGAGACACTGCCTGAGAGAGAGAGAGCAGATGAGAGAGAGACACTGCCTGAGAGAGAGACTACCACTCTGAACCGAGAGAGTGACAGAGAGAGAGAGATAGTTACAGAGAGAGAGAGAGAGAGAGAGAGAGAGAGAGAGAGAGAGAGAACACACACAGATTTTTTACCTACTGGGTGAGCCTACTGCATAGTGTGAGGGGTAGGCATGTCTTAATTACAGATTACTGAGCTGGTGTTAAATTTACATTTACATTTACATTTAGTCATTTAGCTGACGCTTTTATCCAAAGCGACTTACAAGTTCTGTACGACAAGCCATCAGGAAGAGCACAACTCTATCAGCTGAGTAACAATGTTCATCAAAGTGTTGAGTGCTACAGTGTAGGTTAGTTTATTAGGTTAAATGTATTCTTATAGAGTCAAATACACACTGAGCTGGTGTTAAATGTATTCTTATAGAGTTAAATACACACTGAGCTGGTGTTAAATGTACTCTTATAGTCAAATACACAGATTTAACTAAACTATCAGTGGGTGCATAATAAACCATGCAGCCTCATGGCCAGTACAGCGACTCAGAAGGAGCTTCTATCCCCAGGCCATCAGGATGCTCAATGACAATGACACTATGTAACAACCCATCATCTACATATACGTAACGGTTGTGACAACGTCACCTCAAACTGGGAGTTGAACCCTGGTCTCCCACACCGCGGGCAGCAACACAGACCCCTATACCAAGAGGTGAATTCACTTTTTTGTACCGTGTCTATGCGTCTTTTGAGGATGTGAGAGTGAGTTTAACCCATAGCACCGCTACTCACCCCAGCCCTTCGTGACTGTGCTTCACGATACCATCCTGGCACCGCTACTCACCCCAGCCCTTCTTGACTGTGCTTCACGATACCATCCTGGCACCACTACTCACGCCAGCCCTTCTTGACTGTGCTTCACGATACCATCCGTTACACATACACTGCACACACATACTCACTTTAAACAAACACTCACCTTACCACTCACTTTATTCACTGTAGACACTTTATATTTATCAATTATTAAAGAGATTTGCACCACATTCAATACCTCATTTGCACCCTACCCCAAGTTTTGTACCTCTGCACTACCTCACTGGTACTCATTTTACTCTGTATTGTATATACATATATATATGTATATTGACTTGACCTACTTTTTACTTCTTAATATTTGTTTAACTTACTGTCTCTGTACTGTATGTAGCACACTCTCAGGGGCTCAGAAGAAACAAGCATTTAATTTCATATTTTGTTATGACAAATAAAAAACAAACTTGAAACTTTAAATAGGAAATGTATTTATTATCCAAAACACCATGTATATAAAACCACAAAGCACAGCCTTCTTACCAATTACAACACAAGACATTGCATAATTATCACCAAAAAAAAAAGTGTATTAAAATAATTTCATATTGATCATTTTCTCCACAGAAAACGGTGCAAAAACAAAGTAGATTCCGGCAGGGGCGTATCTAGACCCAGCACTTCAGTAGGGCACAGAAGGGCACCAACAACTACGAAGCGGGAGCGCGTAGCGCGACCGCGGAAAAAATTTGGCCGGTTTTGGCCGGTTTGTGGGCGAAAATGGGTGGATTTTGTAACTATTTTTTTTTAACTTTATTTCGGTTTTATGGTTAGGTTAGGGTTATGTTATTTAATTATTTTGGGGAGCCAGCCCCCCAAACTCCTGAAATGCATAGAAATCTATGAAATAAATAAAACAATCTGACATTTATATTAATTAAAAAGAGCTAGCCACCCAAACCCCTAAAATACATAGAAATCTATGCATTTTGGAACAGTTACTATATATATAGTCAATAAAGCATTTAGTCATACTTAAAGTTTAAAGTGCTTTACTTGCATTGAACATTGCATTGAACATTGAACATTGAGGAGACATCATTAGAAAGCACAATGTATGTTTCCATAGTTACGCAGATGACACACAATTGTACATCTCCGCTGAACCAAATGATCACACAGCTATAAACTCCATTTCCGCCTGTCTCTTAGCAATAAACAAATGGATGACGAACAACTTCCTAAAATTAAATGAGGGCAAAACTGAAATCCTACTAGTCGGTCCTATAACAAAAAGAGAAATGTTACAGAGCAATATGGGGCAACTTACTCCTTGGATCAAACCCGAAGTTACAAGTAAGTGATCATCTACTACTGGTCTATTGAAGGTTCCAAGCCACAGTCTAAAGAAAATCAGGGATGCAGCCTTTGCTAACTATGCACCAAAGTTATGGAACACACTACCTATGGACATTAGGGAAGCTAGATCTCTTAATATTTTCAGAAATAAGCTAAAAACGTACCTCTTCACCATAGCCTTCTAATACACCCCGCTGTTGATTGTACTGTAGCACTATTTTACTCTGGCCATTCTATTGCATAATTTTACTATCTATTCTACTATTCTATTATTGCACTGTATTATTGGTGTGCAAACCAGTCAACTTACAAAAAAGAGCCTGTTGGAGGATTTCAACAAGATAAATGCAGTGCAAAATATTTCACTATAATATTTCAAAGCGAAGTAAAAAATATTATAATAATTATTTGATCATGTTAAATGATCATTTGATCATGTTAAAAAAGGGAAAATAAAAAACATTTGTTAAAAAAAAAAAAAAAAAAAAAAAAACATTTTTTTTTATTTTTTTTTCATCACTGGGGCACAGATGATCATCACTAGGGCACGTGCCCTAGTGATAGTGGTCTAAATACGCCTCTGGATTCCGGTGAGTTTGGGTCAGGATTGCATTGAGGAAGGACAGCATCAGCAGTAAGAAACAGCTGCCCGGCGTCCAGAGATGTGAACTATCACTTTAACGCTGAACAGCTTCACACCCCATAATAACCTAAATAAAATAGAGCTACATGATCACCACTTTGAATAATAGCGGTACATATTATTTGCACCTCAAACATGATCATTACAACTTTCACCAGTGTTTTCGACATCCAAAGTAACAGACTTATCCACTGTTGCCAAGGAAACATCCTCCTGTCACGACTAAAGACAACAGAAACATGATGTAACACATGTAACATGTGGAGGGGGGCAGGTGAGGCCGGCAGCGCGTCTGAACACATCAAAGCCCGTCGGTTTGGAACATCTGCACGGTTTCTGACCACATTTCCAGCTGAGCCCTTTCAGGTCTTTCTGTTTGAGTTTGATCGGCGTGACGTCGTTATCATCACAATGTTCGGTTCTCAAAACCTCATGCGCGAGACCGTACGCCAGAAAAGGTGCAACATTTTTTTTAATTAAAGGAACAGAAGTTATATAACATGATACCTTTTATGTACAGAAAAAAAACATGTATGAAAAAGACGAGTGGCAGCAAATACGAGGCATTGTTCATCTAAATCAATGTGTGCTAAACTGTTTGAGTTTTTGGATGTGTGTGAGATTATGTGCAAAATAAATCATCATTGTTCTTTAGTGAAGTGTCCCTTTAAGGCAGACAATATAAGGCACCGTTGGTCATAGATCCTCAACTAATCTGTCTTGGTTTGATGCCTCTTTCCATATCATGCAGTTTAAGATTATCAGTAGTTTGGGAAATGTGAGGTTTGGATTCATCATTTTATTCTACTTTTCTAATGCAGACTCACATCTGTAATACAAACATAAACACATGTAGAAAGTTGGAGTGAAGACGTTTGTTTCCTCTAGTTGAGCTGTTGATAAGACTAGCCAACAGACTAACCAACAGATTAGCCAACAGACTAGCCAACATACCCATCTATAAATCAATGTTTTAAAGGAACACGCCAACATTATATCTATAAATCAATGTTTTAAAGGAACACGCCAACATTATATCTATAAATCAATGTTTTAAAGGAACACGCCAACATTATATCTATAAATCAATGTTTTAAAGGAACATGTTCCATCTATAAATCAATGTTTTAAAAGGAACACGCCAACATTATATCTATAAATCAATGTTTTAAAGGAACACGTTCCATCTATAAATCAATGTTTTAAAAGGAACACGCCAACATTATATCTATAAATCAATGTTTTAAAGGAACACGCCAACATTATATCTATAAATCAATGTTTTAAAGGAACACGTTCCATCTATAAATCAATGTTTTAAAAAGAACACGCCAACATTATATCTATAAATAAATGTTTTAAAGGAACACGTTCCATCTATAAATCAATGTTTTAAAAGGACCTCCCACCCTGCTGTCCAACACAAAGTCACATTTCTGCCAGTATTTCTTCATTAACATGATGCGTTAAGAAGTCAACAGATTCATTGAATTTTACCTTTTAAAAAATGGTGAATGGACTGCATTCATGTAGAGCTTTCATTTTACAACTTGTTCCTCACATTCATTCACTCACTCACTCACTCACTCACTCACTCACTCACTCACTCACTCACCAATGGCAGAGGTGACATGCAAAGTGCCAACCTGCTCATCGGGAGTAGTTTGTTTAAAAAAAAATTATTAGATATATCATCATGTTTAAGAAAAACTATGATAAATCTGCCAAATAATCCCAATGGGCTGCTTGCCTGGGCCTTTCACAGGATGTTTAGAAAGTGTGTTTCTCCTCCATGCTGGAAGAGACAACGGTTGCCGTGTGCGTAACAAGGGTTGCCTTGTAAGAAACACAACAAACAAACATGTAATAATCTGGTGTGTTAATTAATGGTTCTTGTAAACATCACAGTGAAACAGTGACATGGTGCTTTTCCAGTGTTTAACTACTCTGCCTAGTTTTTGTGCAGTGGTAGAGCAGGTAAAACACTGCAAAAGACGGCCCTTTGTATTTATAATATATATATATAATTTCTTTGTGGTCACCAATGGTTACAGGCAGCCATGTTGGAAGAGATGACAACAAATTTTAATCAAAACAATCAATTAATCATCCACGCCGCCGCCTCTAGGAGACGTAGTTGGCGGGGAAGATGCCCACTCGGCCGTCGTCCAGCTGGCCCTCCCACCAGTCGTCCTGCGAGTCCGTCTGGGTGATGACGGTGATGCGGTCTCCGGGGCCGAAGCTCAGGTCTCCGGGCTGCTGGCCCTTGTATGGGTGAATGGCCGTGACCACCCGGGTCCCGCTGGCCCCCCCGCTGGCCCCCCCACTGGCCGGAGTGGCGCCTAGGGATTGGGACACGACGAAGTAAAATGTAAGCATGTAAAATGTATATGTGTTTATATTACATGTATTTATTGCTCCCATGTTTTTACATTTACATTTAGTCATTTAGCTGACGCTTTTATCCAAAGCGACTTACACGTTTTGTACAACAAGACACAACCATGTCTGCCTATTGCGGACACGGGAGCTTTTCTAACCCTGTCTCCCTGTGAGTGGATGTCTCGAGTGACAGTGTGTTGATATACAGGTACACAGCCTATATACAGCCAGCCCTGGTCCTGGTGTGGTCCTCTCTGCCCCGTCCTTGATGTGGCCAACAGCGCCGACTGCAGCGGCTGTTCTTCCTCAAACTGGATCTGAGCACCACAGGCTGGATCTGCTCTACGTTGCCCTCAGTTGACCTACAGCGTCTAACCTGCCTGTTCTCCTGCCCCCTGGGGGGTGTGGTTCTCCTGCCCCCTGGGGGGTGTGGTTCTCATGCCCCCTGGGGAGTGTGGTTCTCCTGCCCCCTGGGGAGTGTGGTTCTCCTGCCCCCTGGGTAGAGTGGTTCTGATACTTTGAGCCTTCATCTTGTTTTTCATACCAGCGCTTGTATGATTTTCTGTTCTTAGCTCTATTATTATTAAACATTTTCAAATGTTCTTATATACTTTAGATACTATTGCTACTATGTATGTATGTATGTATGTATGTATGTATGTATGTATGTATGTATGTATGTATGTAATTACATGTATATATACTGTACATACACATACCAATTATTCGCTTGTTCTATTCTCCATCCATCTATCATCCATAGCAACACTATATTATCACCGACATCCAGTTGGGGGATCCCCTTTGAACAGCTCTGAGGTTTCTCTCCTCCACGCAGCCTGTGGTGCTTTTTCCCCTTCTATTGCTAGGAAAGTCTGGGGGTGTTGCGTATGTGGATTTTATAGTAGTTTTTGTTCTGGATCTATTGTGATGATTCTTCTTGATCTGTGAAGCCCATGGGGGGCAATTCGTTGTGATTTCGGGCTCTACAAATACATTTGATTTAAAACAGATATACAAAAACTGGAACTGAGAAACGGCCTTCACCTGCACCTTCTTTATACTTTTACTCATAGTATATATTCAGATCATTCTTTCTTTGTATTGCCTATATTTATTGTAACGTATAATATAACCGATATGGCATACAGACCCTCATCTACACCGTTTCTTTTTCTCATATTTTTATATTCAAATAAAATTGTATTGCCTATATTTATATCTTTCTACTATAAATACCCTGCCTATACCTGTACCTCCCTACACTTTTGCTAATTAACTAGTTTCTATATAGTGTTAGGGGAGGGGTTATGTTAATGAGCTCTAGTTTCTATATAGTTCTAGGGGGAAGGGTTATGTTAATGAGCTCTAGTTTATATAGTGTTAGGGGAGGGGTTATGCTAATGAGCTCTAGTTTCTATATATTGTTAGGGGAGGGGTTATGTTAATGAGCTCTAGTTTCTATATCGTGTTAAGGGAGGGGTTATGTTAATGAGCTCTAATTTCTATATAGTGTTAAGGGAGGGGTTATGTTAATGAGCTCTAGTTTATATAGAGTGTTAGGGGAGGGGTTATGTTAATGAGCTCTAGTTTCTATAGACCACTGCACTTCCGCGTTACATTGAAATCGGGGAGGAGATAGCGGGGGGAGCAAATGAATGAATGTGGATGAGAGCCGTGATGTAAGTGGTTGCAGCTACGGCTGTGGGGGTGCTAGAGACATGATCGAATAGACTTTTATGCGCCTGAATCTCCTGAACACGGCGCGACCCATTCCTAATCGATCAGAACTAAAATCGGCCGAGCTTTAGTCACTTTTTCAGCACCTACTCCCCATACGCATGCGCAGATTGTCAACGGAGTCTGGATGACGCGAGATGACGCACGAATGAATGTGGACTGTTCCATCAGAGGGGGGAGCTTCGGTGGCCAGTGTCCTTTAAGCCGAACAGAAGAATGAAAAAATTATCCCACTAAATGACCAGACGCGTCGTATGGCGACATCTACAACCTCATTGAGTCTCCAGGTAGACTAATGTTTATATTTAAGTGCAGTGGTCTGTAGCCACTCACACTACCACCGAAGCTCCCCCCTCTGATGGAACAGTCCACATTCATTCGTGCGTCATCTCGCGTCGTCCAGACTCCGTTGACAATCTGCGCATGTGTATGGGGAGTAGGTGCTGAAAAAGGGACTTGATCTCGGCCGATTTAGTTCTGATCTATTAGGAATGGGTCGCGCCGTGTTCAGGAAACTCAGGCGCATAAAAGTCTATTCGATCATGTCTCTAGCACCCCCACAGCCGTAGCTGCAACCACTTACATCATGGCTCTCATCCACATTCATTCATATGCTCCCCCCGCTATCTCCTCCACGATTTCAGAATCCCGGAAGTGTTGCGGTGGTCTATAGAGTGTTAGGGGAGGGGTTATGTTAATGAGCGCTAGTTTCTATAGTGTTAGGGGAGGGGTTATGTTAATGAGCTCTAGTTTCTATAGAGTGTTAGGGGAGGGGTTATGCTAAGGACGGCTCCAGTGTGTCATCAAGCCATGATTTCAGTCTTTTCACATGTTCAACTATACATGTACTATACAATGTATAATATGTTTAGAAACAGATCTCTGAACAGCTGCTGTATTGAACATACAGTACCGTAGTTATTCTGGACGCCTTTAAATCCATAGGAGGCTGAAACAGAGAGAGAAGACCATACCTCAACGTGAACACTAGGGGGAGCTCACACCTCACACACACATTAACTCATTGGATCATACCTCAACATGAACACTAGGGGGAGCTCACACCTTTAACCCTTTCACAACCACACTGCAGAAGGTTAACCCTTTCACTACCAGTGAAAGGGTTAACCTTCTGTTGTGTGGTAGTGAAAGGGTTAACACTTTGTTGTGTGTCAGTGAAAGGGTTAACCTTCTGTATTGTCGCAGTGAGAGGGTTAACCCTTTGGTAGTGTGGTTGTGAAAGGGTTAACTCAATGGATCATACCTCAACATGAACACTAGAGGGAGCTCACACCTCACACACAGTATCTCAATGAGATGGAAGTGTGTGTGTGTGTGTGTGTGTACCAGTATAGACTAGTATACACTATGTCTAGCCCAACTCTTCACATCCCACATTTGTGTTAGTTTAAAGGGGTTATGCACTGCTATTCCTAGCACTATTTGGGCAACTTTACACACTTCCTGTGAGTCTATGTAACACATCTGTAATTTTTATTCCAAAAATAATCATTGTTTTATATTTCTAATCTTGTACTCAAAACCAGCATTTTTCAGCCTCATGAAAGCAGGCTATTATTGGCTTGGCTCCACCCATTCTGGCAGAATGCTTTGAGTGACAGCCACCCACCAAATAGCTCCGCCCATCTCCCCGTCAGAGATTAGGTTTCAGGTTACATACAAATATGGTATGTCATAAATATAGAGATGTAGCAGTACTGTCTATCTATATATATATAATATGTTACCATGAATTGAAATTGGGGGACCCTGATGTAAACAAGACGAAAGTCTTTCTCTGGTCTCCATCATAGCAGTACTGAGCAGTACTGTAGCAATACAAATCTGGTATGTCATAAATATAGAGATGTAGCAGTACTGTCTATCTATATATATGTTACCACTATTTGTAAAAGCCACAACCACGTTACCATATTTGTAATAATGTAAATCATTGTGTCGTTGTACATATTGTGTATACACCGTTAGAAGCTAACATAGCTTAGCTTGGTAGCTATTGTGCTAACAACATATCCCGACGTCCGGCTCGCTGGCCGGCATGCACGCCCGACACAAAATGGTTCTCTCCTCTCTGTACACCCCCGTCCCCACGGGTACCCTGCCGGGGAGCCCATGGACGCGACAACGGCGGCAGCCGTAGGGTGCTCGAGCCCGCCGTAACGCTAGTGGTACACAATAGCTATGAGCTAACTAACGCTACGGCCGCCGCTGTTGTCGCGTCCACAAGCTCCCCGGCAGGACACCCGCGAGAACGGGGGCACACAAGGAGGAGAGAACCACCCCAAATCGAGCACTCATGCCGGCCGACAAGCCGGACACCGCGGTTGTTGTTAGCACAATAGTAGCCCACTGTGATGCACCGAGTGGGCCACCATTGATCAACATGCAGCGATGTGTAGCTTGCATGATGCGTGTGCAGTGCTTTGCCACACAGGTCTGAGAAGAGGACCTGCACATGATAGCAACCGGGAGCGTCGCGGAGCATTCAGCCTGCTGGCTACCTAGATCCACTTCAACCAGCCGAGCGTCGGGAGCTCCAGCAGCTTGTCGATGTGCTAATAGCCTGGAGCCAGCTACCGTTAGCTTGCAGAGGCTATTAGCACACCGACAAGCTGTGTAGCCAGCAGGCTGAATGCTCCGCGACGCTGGTTGAAGTGGATATAGGTAGCCAGCAGGCTGAATGCTCAACGATGCTCCCGGTTGCTAACGCCGGCCCCGGCTGGTGCTAAGTAGCTAGCGATCGCTCCCGAGTCCCGAGAGCTAACGCCGGTCTGTCTGTCGAAGACCGAGGGAACCGCATCAGGCTTCAGCTGATTAGTGATCTTCTGGACAAACCTTCCACCCTGCAGGTAGCAAGAATGGAGGCGGGCATTACTAAAACCACAGAGCCAATCACATCACTGTGCGCTATAAACAGCGCCCTGTGACGTGCACCAGGTCGTCAAATCAACATGACCTGATTTACTAGAGGCAAAGAGGGGATGGGCTGTAGCTGAGGAATTCGCCAATATAGTATTTAGGCCCAAAAACACATTGATACGAACTCCTATTACTATAATACAATGCTAGAGACTGAAAAATGACATTTATAATGCATAGCACCTTTAAAAAAAAAGTTAATTTAGTCAAATCTAGTCTTAAAGGGATCGTTCAAGTTATTTCCTACTTAAGAATGATGTTTCTGCCTAGTCCTTTCTGAGCACAACCCATGCAGTTCCTCGTGCTAGCTCTGGCTAGTTAGCTAATGCAAAGTCAATGGGGCCAAGCTCCCGTCTGTACAAGCTGACTGGAGACAACTGAAATCTACTCCACAGTACAGACAAAGTAGATGTCAGTGAGCCTCAGTCAGCTCACACAGACAGGAGCTTGACCCCATTGACTTTACATTGGTTTGTGGCTAACTAGCCAGAGCTAGCATGAGGAACAGCATGGTTTGTGTTGAGAAATAATTCTACAAGATGACACCATTAAACATCTGAACTATCCCTTTACACTTAAGGTACTATTATACAGACATGACAGAGACCACACCTGAGACGAAGAAGAGGATGAGGAAGAGAGGAGAGGAAGAGGAGAGGAGAAAGAGAAGAGGAGAAAGGAGGAAAAGAGGAGGAGAGGAGGAAGAGAAGAGGAGAAAGGAGGAAGAGAGGAGATGAGAAAGGAGGAGAGAAAGGAGGAAGAGAAAGAGAGGAGAAAGGAGATGAGGAAGAAAGGAGGAGAGGAGGAGAAGAGAGGAGAAAGGAGGAAGGGAGGAGAAGGGAAAGGCAATATGAGAGGAATAGGAGAAGAGGGATGTCACTCACACTGGCTGTCAGCTTTGAAGGCAGAGGTACTCGGATACAGAGTGGGTTTCACTAAGATATTAATAACCAATAACTCCATATACCTTGTAAAATCATACTGTGTGTGTTCCTGTGTGTGTGTTCCTGTGTGTGTGTTCCTGTGTGTGTGTGTGTGTGTGTGTGTGTGTGTGTGTGTGTGTGTGTGTGTGTGTGTGTGTGTGTGTGTGTGTGTGTGTGTGTGTGTGTGTGTGTTACCTAAATCAGCTCGCTGTGTGCTTGAAGGCCTTTGAATTGCTGGAGCTTGAGGTCTTGCAGGTCCTTGAGGTCTTGCAGGTGCATGCTTACTAGACTAAGAGAGGAGAGAAGAGGACAGGAGAGAAGAGAAGAGGAGCGAAGAGGACAGGAGCGAAGAGGAGAGAAGAGGAGAGAAGAAGACAGGAGATAAGAGGACAGGAGGAGAGGAGAGAAGAGGACAGGAGAGGACAGCAGAGAAGAGGAGAGGGCAGGAGGAGAGGAGAGAAGAGGACAGGAGAGGACAGCAGAAAATAGAAGAGAAGAGGAGAGAAGAAGACAGGAGATAAGAGGACAGGAGGAGAGGAGAGAAGAGGACAGGACAGGAGAGGACAGCAGAGAAGAGGAGAGGACAGGAGGAGAGGAGAGAAGAGGATAGAAGAGGAGAGGAGAGGACAGCAGATAATAGAAGAGAAGAGGAGAGAAGAAGACAGGAGATAAGAGGACAGGAGGAGAGAAGAGGACAGGAGGAGGAGAGAAGAGGACAGGAGGAGGAGAGGACAGCAGAGAAGAGGAGAGGAGAGGAGGAGAGAAGAGGAGAGGAGGGAAGAGGAGATGACAGGAGGAGAGAAGAGGAGAGGAGGGAAGAGGACAGGAGAGAAGAAGACAGGAGAGGAGAGGACAGCACAGCAGAGAAGAGAGTAGGACAGGAGAGGAGAGGAGAGAAGAGGAGATGAGGACAGCAGAGAAGACGAGAGAGGAGAGAAGAGGACAGCAGAGAAGAGGAGAAAGGAGAGAAGAGAGGAGAGAAGAGGACAGCAGAGAAGAGGAGAGAGGAGAGAAGAGGACAGCAGAGAAGAGGAGAGAAGAGGACAAGCAGAGAAGAAAGTAAGTAAGTAAGTAAGTAAGTAAGTAAGTAAGTAAGTAAGTAAGTAAGTAAGTAAGTAAGTAAGTAAGTAAGTAAGTAAGTAAGTAAGTAAGTAAGTAAGTAAGTAAGTAAGTAAGTAAGTAAGTATTTATAAAGCACCTTTCATACATGTCATGTAGCTCAAAGTGCTGTACACAAACATAGGCATATATAACGATAAAAGCAATAAAGTCACAGTGATCAGTTAAGATCAGTGTTTAACATTTTAATTTTTTTTATTTTTTAAGAAAAAATAACGTAAAAATGAAAACAGTCAAGAAAGTTTGGGAGAACAGGTCCGCACAAACACGTCCGTTCAGTAGCAACCGGAAGTAGGAAGTGCACTAAACCAATGCACTTGTACTTGTTTAGCAGCAACCGGAAGTAGGACGTGCACTAAACCAATGCACTTGTACAGTAGGTAGCAACGTTAGCTCTCATAATGTTAGCCGGTTAGCAGCTCCGGGTACAGCAGGTAGCAACGTTAGGAGAGAAGAGGACAGGAGAGGAGAGGAGAGAGGAGGATAGGAGAGGAGAGGAGAGGAGAGGAGAGAAGAGGAGAGTGGAGGACAGGAGAGGAGAGGAGAGAGGAGGACAGGAGAGGAGAGAAGAGGAGAGAAGAGGACAGGGGAGGAGAGAGGAGGACAGGAGAGGAGATTAGATGAGAGGAGAGAGGAGGACAGGAGAGAAGAGGAGAGGAGAGGATAAGATAAGACGTGGTAACCGCTGGTCGTGTTGATGGGTCTGGTGGAAGCTGATAAACCCTCTGGCTACATAACATGAGGAAGTATCACTTCCTCACAACAAGGTAACAGAGAAAAAACCCAGCTGCTTATTAATGAATCACAGAAATTACAGACAGATGCGATGACATATTCTAATCCCAGGAGAGACACGTGTTAAAGCCTCTTGCTCTCACTAGTTCACAGAGGACCTGCCATGGTCGACTCTACACAGACAGACACCGTGTTAAAAAAGGTGAAGCAGCGCCTCTACCACCTGAGACAACTCAGGAAATTCAGAGTATCAGGGAAGATACTCCAGTCCTTCTACTGTGGGGCTGTGGAGAGCATCCTGACTGGGAACATCACTGCCTGGTTTGGCAACTGCACGGCCCAGGACAGGAAGGCTCTACAGAGAGTAGTGTGCTCAGCAGAGCGTACTACGGGTATTGCACTACCACCCCTGCAGGACAACAGAAAACAGAAGGTTAACCCTTTCACTACCACACTACAGAAGGTTAACCTTTCACGACCACTACAGAATGTTAACCCTTTCACTACCACACTACAGACGGTTAACCTTTCACTACCACACTACAGAAGGTTAACCTTTCACTACCACACTACAGAAGGTTAACCCTTTCACTACTACACTACAGAAGCTTAACCTTTCACTACCACACTACATAAGGTTAACCCTTTCACAACCACACTACAGAAGGTTAACCTTTCACTACCACACTACAGAAGGTTAACCTTTCACTACAGAAGGTTAACCCTTTTTCTACCACACTACAAACGGTTAACCTTTCACCACACTACAGAAGGTTAACCTTTTCACTACCACAATACAGAAGGTTAACTATTCACTACCACACTACAGAAGGTTAACCTTTCACTACCACAGTAGACGGTTAACCGTCTGTAGTGTGGTTGTGAAAGGGTTAACCCTTCGGTAGAGTGGCAGTGAAAGGGTTAACGATCACATGGGCCAATATCTGCCTGCGCGGCCTGGAGCGTTTGAAGTGCCATTCAAAAATAGCGCTGCTGCTTATCGACAGACTGGAGCTTATCTCTCCTCATCGGGAACCTTCGCAGGGCACTTGATTGGACTTGGCGCACGCCTGCGTGAAAATGACTGCAGGTGCCTTGGGAGGGAAAACACAGGATAAGAGGCGCCCCGGGGTCAAACATCTGACAAGTATTTATTCCTCTTCTCTTTGATATCAGACAACACAAGCGTGGATCCGCAACAGCTGGCATGCGCGCACATACACACACACACACACACGTGGCTGCTAGAGGTACTTTTAATATTTCTTTAGATTATATATTATATATTAGATTTAGATTATATATTGTAACTATATTTATTGTAGGGTAAAATAACAGAGGGCATACACACCCTCATCTCGCACCTTGTTGCCCATATGCGCATGTCCAGAGTTAATTAAATTGTATATTGTTTGCACTGCCTTTTTATTCTATTTAAATTTGTACTTCTCCCCTGTACTATAATTCTGTGGCCTGTACCTGTAGGTCTTCTACTACCTGTACTCCCCCCTCCCCCATGCTGCTATGATACCAAATTTTTCCCCAAGGGGATCAATAAAGGAATATCTTATCTTATCTTAATCAGGAGCACTATTGAATGTAAATGTGGTTATGAGAAGGTTGATGTATTTCTGCAGCTTTTTCCACCAGACGTCCACGAGGCTCTTCTGAAGTCACATCAAAGAGAACTCTGTCTCAAAGGGGCACTTTGCCAAAAAACACAATGCTGATTTATAGAATTTGAATGTGGCCACCAGTGATGTCATCAGGACATTGGGCCTCATTCATAAAGCGATATAAGAACAGATTTAGTTCTTAACTAGCATTTCCTCTTATTTTCTTCTTACCTGGGATTCAGCAATGTTTTCTTATTGTTGCTTTTCTCTCAGGCAAGACCGAATTATAAGAGTGGTCGAGAGCACTCTTACCCAGATAAGAAACTCTTACCCAGATGAGAAACATTTAAAAAAGCCTACCATTCATAATAATAATAATATATACGATTTATATAGCGCTTTTCCTAATTCTCAGACACTTTACAAAACAAACAATATAATACAATACAGTTTTAGTAGATCAAATAAAAATATAATATATATAAAAAGGTGAGAGAGGAAGGAGTTCATGGGTTGAAAGCAAACCATTGGTCAATTGCCCCCAAATACAGTACCCCCAAATACGACTTTATAAATCCATGCAGAACTTTTCAATAAATTATTATTATTATTATTATTATTATTATTATTATTATTATTATTATTATTATTATTATTATTATTATTATTATTATTATTATTATTATAACTTATTGCGTGCGTTCTGCTTCTGAAATGGATTTTATATTGCTGTTAGAACAGTTAGATGCTGGCTGCCCAGGCCGTACGCATATAACGCATATTTACAACCTCTCCTCTCCTCTCCTCTTCTCTGTATAGATGTAGCAGGACTGTCTATCTGTATGTCATATATGTTATGATGAATTGAAAATGGGGGACCCTGATGTAAACAACACGAAAGTCTTTCTCTGGTCTGCATCCCCTTAACAATTGTGTGTATTAGTGTGTGTGTGTGTGGGGGGGGGGGGGGGGGGGGTGAAGAGCGAGCGAATGCCATTGTCCACTTGTTTTTTCTTTTTGTTTTCTATTGTAATTTTTTATTATGTATATATTCTGGGCCCCCTTTAGCTGTGGGTCTGGTGGTTGTGGGCTCGGACTGGGGGGGGGCGTAGTTCGGGGGCGAGGCATTAAAGAGGCGTGATGCTTTGGCTCGCGGGGGCGCCGGACTCCGGGTCCTCCGGCGTTGGGGTTCGCGGCTGCCGGGCCTGTAGATGGAGGGGGCTCAGGAAGCCCATTATGTTTGTGTTCTGGGCCCCCCTTTGATTGTGTCGGAGGGTCACGGGCTAGGGGTGGGGGGGGCCCTTGGTTCGGGCCCTCTGCGGGTCGGGGTGTTAAATAGGCGTGATGCTCTGGCTCGCCGGGGTACCGGACTTGGGGCTCTCGAGGTTGGGGATCGTGGCTGTGATGGGTGGTGAGGGAGGGGGCTTAGGGTGTTAATTGTACAATCCGTCTAATTTATTGTCTAGTCATTGTTGTGTAGAGTTGATGTTTTTGGTTGTCTTTTTATGTATTATTATTGTTATTATGTTGTGAGTTGTGTTTCATGTTTGAAAATTTAAAAAATTTGATTGAGACTTGAGCTGTACTGTATTGTACCCATTCTGCAATCTGTTAATACAATTTTCAATCAATCAATCAAAACTCTGCTCCACACCTAAAGTTCTGAGCGCACTCGGAGTCTTAGCCACGGACATTTCAGAGAGAGATGACAGGTGACAGATCCGGTATTTCGGAACTATAGGTCACTGGTCATCTCTCTCTGAAAGGAGAGAGCATATGGATCAGCGGCATATATATCAGTATACTGCGCGCCGCGATTGGTTCTTGACAAGCGCGCAGCCAGTCGTTCAGTATTGACAAAGCCTACTTTGCTGGAACGATTTATTTCGCACTATACAGTACGTATAGTCGTATACGTCTTTATTTGTCATCAGATTAACACACACACACATGCGATGAGCGACCCACAGGAACACACACACATGCACTGAGTCGCAAGTCGTGAGACATGTGTGTGTGTCATTTTGAGATTGCAAATCGCTTTCTGTTGAATATCAGACAGGGATAAAACTGGGAACGAGGTTAGATCAGATGCCGAACTACGGCTGTTTTACACATGCCTCATTCGCCTTATAAGGAGATGGTGGGCGTGTCTGTATGCAAATGAATTTAGCGCGAACACGCTTTTGAGTTTAAGAATGAGTGGGATTCATCATGCAAATCTCCTGGGTACGCACAGATTTCGACGTTAAGAACGGCTTGATGAATGTGGCGGTGGCTTTTCTTATTGTTCTCTTAACACATCCTGCGCCAAGAACGAGTTACGCCGTTTTTGCCCGCCATGCGTTGAACGCCAAGAACGGCTTACGCCGTTTTTGGGATCAATATTTCATTTTTTCAACCATGGCATTCATAATTCATCCAGCCAACCTCCGGACTCCAGCGGGACCCTGTATGAGATTGCAACGCCTCAATACCGCCGCCTGGTGGATGGTCGGGCGAGTTACACTCTCGCCAAAACCGGAAGTGCCGATCGGTGCGTCGAGGAAACCCCTCCGGCAGTGATATCTTGTTACGTGGCTCCAGACAAACACTATAGTGCATTTGGATCGCTTTCTAAACTTAATAATCGATATGATTTCGGCGTTTATTGCGCCATACAAACCGGAAATGGATGTAGGAGATCGGCGTAAAATAATTGGGATCTTTTTCCTCCAGTCTCATCGGCAAACGGTAAGAGGACAGTAACGTTATTTTCAGCCCAATTGTTTATTCATTTCACTGCAAACCATCTGATCAATATATCAACCCATACTAAATAAAGCCGTTACTGACGATCAAGGAATTATAAACGACCCCCCCCCTTTCCTTCACACATGATGAAGCATAATGTATACCGATCATATACATTTGAATTTTTTAATATAGCGTGTATAGGAAAGAAACGCCATAATAATCTATCATATGCGTCAGGGCCTATAACTCTCGTTTTTGGAATTACTGCTATACTGTCTAAAAACATACTTATATTCTAGACGGTATTAACACAACAATGTATGAATGAAAAAATATAATGTTCCCACATCCTGAACGATAGATAATCGATGTTGAATGGGCCATAGTAATGTCAATATAGCAATACAATTTTAAAAATTATAGCCCTGCAAAGAAGGTAAACATCTCCATAGGCTTTCAACGGTGGCAGACTGGGTATATTGATGGATATAACCCATGGCGCCCAATGTGTTAACAGACAGGTAAGCAAGAATATAAGAAAAATAATAAGAAGAGTATTGTTGAATGAGGCCCATTGAATCCTTGGTGTGTTAATTACAGCTCAGTGAAATGATAAGGTAGCAGTCCCTATAAGACAAGGTGTTGTGTTAATTACAGCTCAGTGAAATGATAAGGTAGCAGTCCCTATAAGACAAGGTGTTGTGTTAATTACAGCTCAATGCAATAAGGTAGCAGTCCCTATAAGACAAGGTGTTGTGTTAATTACAGCTCAATGCAATGGTGTGGATGAGAAAATAGCAACACCTTGTCTTATAGGGACTGTTACCTTATAATTTAATTAATCTGTAATTAACATAACACCTCGTCTTATAGGGACTGCTACCTTATCATTTCACTGAACTGTAATTAACACAACATCTTCTCTTATAGGGACTGTTACCTTATAATTTAATTAATCTGTAATTAACACAACACCTCATCTTATAGGGACTGTTACCTTATCATTTCACTGATAAGGTATGTACCTTGGGTCGTAGGTTCTTGCCGGTCCAGTCGGTAGTGTAGGCTTCAGTGTAGGTCGCTAGGACGTGGTACAGGTCACTGCAATCAGCTGGAGGTTCTACGTCCCCATTCAATATGGCTGACGCTCTGATGTCCCGACCATAGAACCTAGAACACAGACAATATAACACAGTATCTCTGATGCCCCGACCATAGAACCTACAACACAGAGATAATATAACACAGTATATCTGATGTCCCGACCATAGAACCTACAACACAGAGATAATATAACACAGTATATCTGATGTCCCGACCATAGAACCTACAACACAGAGATAATATAACACAGTATATCTGATGCCCGACCGTAGAACCTACAACACACAGAGATAATATAACACAGTATATCTGACAAGTAAAAGAGCGTTTTGCTGATGTTTAAGATGTTTTACACATAAAACCTACATGTTCAACAGGTTCCGTATCTCGAGAGCTCACAACTTCCTCTAAACATTTCTAACACCTTTCAATTGAATACAATATTATAATATAATACTATAGACATGTTTCCAATGGAATGCTGTTGCTATGGGAACAGCTTGGGCCGGCATTTATTTCTGGTCAACTATTGATATGAACAGGGCGGCTGATTGGCGCAGTGGGCAAGGCGCTCGCCACTAATGCAGGAGACGCTGGGTTCCAGCCCAGCTCTCTGCGTTGCTACCGGCTGGCCGGTCGTTCATACTAACACAATTGGCAAGTGTTAAGAGGGTGGGAAAGCCGGTGGGTGGGGATTGGACGTTGTGGACAGCGACTCCTACAGGTCGGTTTGGTGACGCCGGTGCGGCGGAAGCAGGAAGTAGCGGGGGCAGCGTGAGCCTCCCACGCATTACTCCTTGCCACTGAGAGCTCGAGCTGCTGCGGTGACAGGCTGCCTCCTCGTGTACCGGAGGTGTCTATTCTTTTACCAACGGATTTCCAGTTCCGCGTTCTGCGATCTGATTGGCCACTGACGTACGCTAGTTCTGCCCCCTGGTAAGTTATCTACGCCTGTTACGCCCAACTCTTCTACTAACAGCCTGTAGCCCGCTCGCACCTGCATTATGTTGAGGACCAACACAGGATGATTCAAATGAAATTGGCATTCATAGTCCTCTAGACTCTAGAGTCTAGTCTAGACTAGGCCTACAGATGAAATCCATGAATACAGAGGTGCTCAGCTGAGAGCGTTGTTTCTTAAAATTGTCAAGCTACAATATTATAAAATACAATATTATAAAATCCTGTCAGGAATTGTGCCTCAAAGCATGAATGAACCGGCATTTCTAAGCACTTTAAACTTACAGCACATTAGCGCACATAAAGTCATAGGCGGAAACACGGAAACAGCTGTTTACCGCGGAGTTGGGCGTGCAGAACTGGCGTAGATAACTTACCGCGGTGCGCCGCTGCTGAATTAGGACCGCCGCTGCTATCAACTAGACTTGCACTACCTCCCCTGCAGGTTCTATACAACAAGAGGTGCAAATCCAGAGCCTGCAGGATAATGAAAGACCCTCACCACCCCAATAACAGCCTGTGCCAGCTGCTGAGGTCAGGCAGACGCCTGCGAACCCCAGCTACTAGGACAGAGCGGCTTAGGCTCAGCTTCTTCCCCCAGGCCATCAGAGCCCTGAACAATGAACATTGAGTGCCACAGAACACTGAACTATCCACACACAAGCACACATGAACACACACACGACACGCACGCTGTGCACGCTCACACACTAGCAGCCACTTAACACTTTAACATGAGCGGGCACACACTCATGCCGCACACACACACACTTATGGCCAAAAGGAAAGGCCACTTTAAATTAGAATAACAGGAACAGTGTATTGCACTACCGAAGCTACCTAGCATGTCATATATGCTCTGTAAATAACTATGTACAGATACCGAGATGTCAGACCATGTTACCTGTTACCTGTTTATTGCACAATGTTTTTTTTTTTTATTGGATTCTATTATATGTTGTACCACTGTATTGCACATCGTTGCGGGCAAGACCACCCGCATTTCATTGTATACTTGTATGCCGTGACAATTAAAACTCTTGACTTGACTTGACTATTAAATTTTTTTTGTTTTTTAAATAAATTAGAATATTTAAACATATATATATTTCTTTTTATCGTTTCATTTGGGCTGTGGGGGGTGCTTAATGTAAAAAACTGACCTGAGGAAGAGGCTGCAGGGAGAAAGCACTGCAGTCTAGTACATTTTGTGTTTTGAGCACAAAGTTCATCATAGATCTAGCCTTATTTTGCTCTCAAAATGCACCAGATTGATGCATTTAACTTTAAAATCGTTAGCCTCATAGCATAATTGCCTAAGTAATTTTTTGGCCAAATTGATATTTCTGCCTAACTCTACTCTCCTCACACTGCTGCACCACCCTGGCTTAGTGGCTGTGTCCTCAGCCAATCAGAACCTTGTTATTTTAAGAATCCCTTTCTGCCTAACTCACTCATGTGACTTACCAAAATTAGTTTTTTTCTTCTTTTCCGAAAGTCTTGAAAAATGACAATGGCAATTATGCTATGAGGCTAACGAAATGTAAAAAAAATTATAAAAAAATTCAGGGGAAACACTGGACACGTGATGCAAGGCTTCTGTCCTCACTACAACCGACCAGTGGGAGGCATAGTCTAGCAATGTTCAAGACAGGGGAGGGAAGAATTGGATAATACGAAATTGGGATCGGAGAAAAATAGAAAATGGGGAGAAAAAGTGGATAAAAAAATATATATATATTGATATGAACAAACACAGCGACGGGAAATAACCGTGGGCGTTTATGATGTCATGAACGTGAAGTATTGAAAAGGTCTATATTACAAATGACTAAATTCAAGGACCTTCAATGACTTTTCCAAGCACTATTTTTCTTTTTAAAAGGGCATTTAAAAAAGGATACTTTTAAATGCAGTTTAATAGAAATGTTTTATTTATGGCTTAAAACCAATTTCCGACAATTAGTTACACTTTAAATAAAACAAAATGCAATGTCTTGATTCAGAACAAAATGGATGAACAAAACGTTCAATGCGAATGGTTGATTTGAATTTCAATGACTTTTTAAGCACCTTGTTAAAAAAAGTTGCCGTTTAAGGAATTCCATGGCCTCGAGTTTTTGTGTGTGTAAAAAATCAAGCACTTTAAGCACTTCAAAGACCTTGTGCGCCCCCTCCCAGCAGCGGTTACTGATGTGAGACGAGTCTCGACTGACGTCTCTTTCCTGGGTAAACAGCCAGGTGCGGAGGTCATGGTGCATACAGGGATTAAAGCAAAAAAAAATCTCCTGACTGAAATTTTTTTCAGGCCAAGTCATATTCTTATTTTAACCTCCACTGTATTTCTTTTTAATAGCGTTGGCGTTTTAAGGGAGCCTACTTGTTTCGGTTTCGTCGATAATCCAATGTACAGTTACCCCCCCACCCCGCCTACCCAACCCTTCCCTCCCCAACCACCTCCAATGTACAGTCCCCCCCCCCTCCACCCAACCTCCTCCAATGTACAGTTTCTTCGTCAAATGTATATGCTCTCTTTTTTAGACTCTTATTGTATCACAAACAATACTGTGTAAATCTGGTACGTCATAAATGTATAGATGTAGCAGTATTATCTATCTGTATGTCATGTATGTCATATATGTTATGATGAATTGAAAATGGGGGACCCTGATGTAAAGAGGAAAGTCTTTCTCTGGTCTGCAACCCCTTGACAATTGTGTGTATTGAGCTGTACTGTATTGTACCCATTCTGCAATCCGTTATAACAATCAATCAATATTTAACCGATTGCAGAATGGGTACAATACAGTATGGCTCAATACACACAATTGTTAAGGGGATGCAGACCAGAGAAAGACGTTTGTCTTGTTTACATCATCAGGGTCCCCCATTTTCAATTCAGTGACATTTATGACATGCATGACATTGACATCATGACATTTATGGCATAGGGACATACTACAGGTATATAGTACTGTTACATTTGTGACATATACGATATGCAAATATACAGTAATGTTACCCATAGATCCTGACAGAGAGAATATATACGGTGGGGAGGAGACTGTCTACAGATACACCTGTGTGATGTTGCTACGGAGTTAAGCTAATAAACGTATACTCACAACCACAGCAGGGGACTCACATATTGTACTGTGAAGTAACACGACAATGACAAACGTGTTGTTTCTGTTTTTCTTTTTGACATCGTTGCGGCACACGGAACAAGTTAACTCACCACTACAGCCCCCAGTAGCGCTGCCTAGCCAGTCTCTTCAAACGTCCTCTCCTCTCGAAACTTTTTGTTAGGTGGTCCCGCTGATCCTTTTCATCTGAGAACCCCGCGGTGGGTTCTCTTTTTAGTGGCCGGCTTACTCCTTCCATTTAACAGATGCTATTAAGCTAACGTTAGCTAATCGGTATATAGCAGCGAGTGCAAGCAGCGTGGTGGCTGTGACGTTGGTAAACAAGCAGTTGACGCGTGAGGCTGCAAAAAAGGCGACCTGTCTCTCGAGTCGCTGAGTGATGATGACTGCTTGGCGCGATAGGAAAAAAAAGCCCTTTTCCATATTTGGCGCCTCTGATTGGCTCAATTTTGTTTCAATCTGTATGCATCTACAAATCATGCAAATACTTCCGTCAGACTGCGAATCAAATGGACGGATCTCCACAATCAAATTGACGGAAATCCGTCTGGAGACGGAATGCTTTAATGCATGTGCATATCAACAGTGTTAAGGTCTTCCCACCCATCATCATGAGCTGAGGAAACTATAGAATACAACCTCATCACGTTCAGAGCACATTCAGTGCTCGACTAAGACTCCCTAGATGCAGCACTGAACGGCACAGGAAGTCCTTCATTCCGACAGCCATCAGGCTTTTACAATGAATCACTGAGCACAGGGTGACAGTACTACCTTCCTGGACTTTTACAAATGTACACTTACGTATATTTTATATTAGAAATGTGACATATGAAATGTATATCCCGGAGCATATTTTATTCTTAGTGTTACAAAGGATCAGATTAAACCGAATATATATATTTATTTATTGATATATATTGCATAGTATTTGTATATCGTTTGATATCCCTTGTATATTCCTTGTACATATACACAGAATATCCCTTTAGCCCAGACCATAATATTTCATTCTCCTATTGGACAGCGGTCCACCGGCGCCAGGGACCAGCCTCCAGAGTCAGGTTCAAAGTCACCGTCAAGACATGTCTGGACATGCCCGGCCTTGCCCAGGGATACGCGACAGAAATGAGATTGGCACTAGTTTGTTCACCGTGCATATAAATACGCCGCAGGTGAATACAGAAGCACTTAGTCTTACTTAGTCTTACTTAGTCAGAAGTCAAGAGTTACCCAATAAGTTGAAGCCTCACCCACGATACAACGTGCGGTGAAGTATGGCCTGTTTGGCCCCAGAATAGAGCATTGAGACCGCGTGCGAATTAATAACTGAATTGTCAGAGTTTGGCGCTATACCGTCGAGCGCGACATATTTCTATTAAGTCAGTGATAGTTTATTTGTGTATAGTGTATCGTGCGGCTAAAGTTCTACAGTGACCAGCATCCCCAACGCTTCCTCGTATTAGCTAGAGTTCTTATCCAGGCTGGGCTGCTTTCATGGCGCTTTCACCCGAGGAGACCTAGACGAGAACCGTGTGGACATGTACACTGGATTAATCTACCCGACGACTACATAGCCCTTTGCGGCTGGAATATATTTGCTTTGGTCCTGTGATTTATGGAGCGGAGAATCGCCGACGCCTGCACGTGTTGGATTTACCCCGCAAGGAGCCAAGTCGAGTCGGCGCCTCAGAGAGCCTGAGGCCGGCTAGCTTTCTTCACTGTGGAGCTACAGTCTACGGAGAACAGCTGTATTCGTCTGTGGATCAAGAGGCTATTGCACCGTCTCCTGTACTTGGAGTCTCCTTAGTCATCGTTGACCAGACTCTCTACTACCGACAGATCTTCTACCCCTGCTGGCTTACAACCAGGGGGACCCTTCCAGTATCTCCCGCTATATTACTAGTGTACCATAGATATAATTCCCTAAGATTCAGGTTGTATAATTACCTCCTGCGTAACCAGAGAATGGACATTCATTGTTGATTTGCCTACGCACATTCCTTTGCCTTACAAGTGCATTCAAAGTATAATCTAGAAGTATTATGTACCTTTTGCTGCAATAAATACTTAAAGACAACTTTGTGTAGAACCGGTTCATTGTGGGAAGTGTTCATTATATTTATATATCATGTACTGTATGGCCAGTAATTAAAGTACATAAAGCGGTAGTGGTTTAATGATACCATACTTATCAATACAGTCAGGGAATTGTACCCCTCAGTTACAATTGGTCCTTCGAGCCGGAGGGTAACTAGTGTAATATTAATATAGTGGTATTAATATTGACATGGCCTATGATGAACACTCCACAAAACGGTTCTCCTAAAGTAGATCGCCCGCAGCGTAGACGGCAGACACCTCAGTACTTAGAGGATTACGTTGCCAATATACTACCTAGCCTTCTACAGACGGTAAACGCGGAAAAAGTAGATAGTAAAATTATGTCCGACCCTATCGCCCAGGCTACCCCGCCAATAGAGGCCCTAGTGGGTTCTAACGTAACTGACCAAGCTCACGGTAGGGACCAGGAGGGACCTGACACGACTTTACCCCCCGCCAAGACCGAAGAAGTAGTCCCCGGAGAGCTCCAGGATAAAGACAGCTCTCCAGGGATGGAACTCTACCCGCTACAAGAAGAGGAGAGCACCCCGGAGATGGATCTCCAGGACTCGCCACAGGAGAACAGATCTCCAACGAGTACTGCCAGGAGCGGATCACCTCAACCAGCGTCTTCCCCCAGCGAGGCGGACAAGATGCTGGCACAGGCATTCCTCGCCAGCCTAGCAGCCTCAACAGAGCGCGATCGACTCCAAGCCCAGACGCTTAGTGAGCGCGAACATTCTTCCATGGAAAGAGAACGCCTTCAGGCGCAGCAACGGAGCGAAGAAGATCGTATACGTCTAGAGATTAGACGCCTTCAGACGGAAGAGAATATGGTGAGAGACCGGGCCGAAGCCCAGCGCGCCGCTGCCGGTGCCCAAAGAGAAGCAGAGCGCGCCGCCGCCGAAGCCCAGCGCGCCGCTGCCGGTGCCCAAAGAGAAGCAGAGCGCGACCTCGCTCTCACCAAGCGCGAAGCCGAGCGCGACCGATTACAAGCGCAGATAATGGAGCAGCTGATCGCCAGGGCAACACCCCCTCCCTCCGCACGAGGTTCCAGGGCCTCGTCAAGACAAGGGTCAAGGGCACCCTCCCCTACCCGATCAAGCGGCCCTGAGCCCGACCACCAGAGAGAGCCTATACCCCCCTCCGAACTCCTTCCCCGACCGGTCCACGCGAGACCCAGCTACAAGGAAGAAACGGTCTACACCGCGGAGAGGCTAAATAGACGACTACAGGATCTAGAGGACCTGTCAGAGGAAGAAGAAGAGGGAGAGGAGGAGAGTCAAGCCCGACAGCAGCACAGTACTCCACAGGACCAGGAGGTCCAGTACAGCCCAGGCTCTACCCCCGCGGCTCTGCGCTACAGACCCCCGACTCAATTCACGGGTGAGCTTGACGCACGACCAGCCCCGAGGAATAGCACCTGGATACGCGGGCCATGGTACCCAGCAGGTACCAGCCCACCAAGAGGCGTAAGAGGAGACTCGCCTAGGAGGCCTCTCTTCCAACGCTCACCGATGTGCCAGCCATCCATGGCATCATACATTGGCACACCGACGTTTCCGGACTTCACCCACGAGAACAGAGCACAGTACACGGAGCTACGAATGTGCTTAGAGACAATGATGTCCGATGTAGCTGATGAACCGTACAAGTATGCTATCCTACTGAAGCACCTCAAGGTGCCCCGAGCGCACAATATAGCGCTGGCCTATGCCACCTCTACTACCCCATACACAGCGGCTCTAGCAGCACTCGACCAAAGATATGGACGCATATGGGACTACGTAATACAAGAGATAAGGCATATTGACCGCCTACCCCCAGCCACAGACAATCGCTCACTAGATGACCTGTCTATCAAGGTACAATCCCTGGTAGGGATGCTGGGGGCGCAAAGAGAAAAGGGTATGCACGAACTGTACGCGAACTCTAATGTCGAGAGGATTTTAGAGAAGCTTCCGCCCGCCCGACAAGAGCGCTTCAGGCGGCAAAGAGACCACCGTGATCCTAACGGTCCCGAGCCATCCCTCCTAGACCTAGCCGACTTCCTGGCGAGAGAAGTCAACAGCCTACGGTTGGATACGTTCATGCGGAGCACCCCAAGCTCCAGAGAGGGACCTAGGAGAGCAAACGATGGCCGAAGATTGGTGACCGTCATGCACCAATCAGAATCAGTACCGAGCAGCAAGAACCACAGTACCCCCTCGATGAAAGAGAAGTGGAAGATGGTGTGCCCGTACTGCGAAAAGGAACACTGGTTGTCACAATGTGACACGTTCAAGAAGATGACCGCCGACGAGGTGAGTCAATGGATAAAGTCCAACCGACGCTGTTACCGATGTGCGCGTAGTCACATGGCAGCCGATTGCCGCTTAAAGAAGAGGTGTAGTCGGTGTGACGGAGCCCACCTAGATGTCCTACACGACAGTAACAGAAGAAAGCCTGCACCCTCAAGCAGCACAAAGGCAAGTGTTATGTACATTGACCCCGCCAGCAGCGGGGGCGCCCGGGTGCTCTTAAAGGTGGTTTGCGTAACACTGAGTTACCAAGACAAGGTCATGGACACTTACGCCGTCCTTGACGACGGGTCAGAGAAGACCCTTCTCCTCGCGTCCGCTGCGGCCCAGCTGGGGCTGCGGGGGAGCGAAAACCAGATGACGATTCGGACAATAAGAAGAGATCTAAAGACGATAAAGGGCGAGAATGTCTCCTTCACTATCGCAGCAAGCGGGCAGCCAGAGAGACGGTATAGGATTACTAATGCTTTCACCAGCCAAGAAATAGGCCTGTCGCAGTACACCTACCCCATCGCCAAGCTGATGGATAAATATGTGCACCTGCGTCAACTACCTATCCCGCTCATAGACGGTGCCACCCCGACCCTGCTGATAGGCTCCGACCATGCAGACCTCATAGTCCCGATAGACCGGGTCCACACAGGGCCCAGAGGCTGTCCTGCAGCAGTCGAGACCCGCCTAGGATGGACATTACAAGGCCCCCTCGCTAAGTCTCTTAACCGAACAGCAGCCACTAACTGCCTCCACTCCAGAGTGACAGAAGAAGACACCACCCTCCTACAGCATGTCGAGAGGCTATGGACACTAGAGACAATGCCCTTTAAGAACGAAAAGAAAGACATTCGTCCCAAGGAAGACATTTACGCTATAGCCCTCCTCGAGCAAGGGACAAAGAGAGTCAAAGTCAACGGAGTGATGAGATACGCAACTCCACTCCTGAGGCGAGAGGGTATGCCTACCTTCCACGCCCCAAAAGAAGCGACGGAGCGGTATCTATTGAACACAGAGCGGCGCCTAGCCAGAGACCCCGCTCAAGAGACTGTGTACCGCGCTGAGATTAACAAGCGAATCACAGCGGGACACAAAGAAAATTGACTGGCGACGTCGTGCGCTGCTCCGCGCCTCCCTGATCAAAGACGGCTTTGATCTCCGGCAGCGGGCCAGCAGCGACCCCCCAGTATTGCGCAGCCTCAACCCAGAGGACAAGCCCCTGCTGCGGTTCCTATGGAGAGAGAGGATCGGGGATGAGCAACCAGCCATCTATCAATGGGAAGTCCTCCCTTTCGGAACCACATGCAGCCCATGCTGTGCTACGTTTGCACTGCAAAAACACGTCGCAGAGGACCCAGCAGCTGATGAAGAGGTCCGACAAAGTGTAGGAAATAGTTTCTACGTGGACAACTGTCTGCAAAGCGTCTCGACGCCAGAAGAAGCCGAGGCCCTTCTACTCAAGCTCCGCGCCTCCCTGATCAAAGGCGGCTTTGATCTCAGGCAGTGGGCCAGCAGCGACCCGCAAGTATTGCGCAGCCTCTCCCCCGAGGACAAGGCAGCAAGCAGCGAGACCTGGATGGCGACCATCCCAGGAGAAGCCCAAGAAATGACATTAGGACTAGTCTGGCGCTTCAAAACAGACTCGCTCCATTATAAACACACACCCCTGACCAAGGAGCAGGGAAGGTCGACTGCACTACCGACCACCAGACGGAGTGTATACAGAACACTCGCCAGACAATATGACCCGTTGGGATGTATTCTACCTTACACCACCAGGGCAAAGATGATTGTAAGAGCGTTATGGGACAAGGACCAGGGCTGGGACGACCCCATACCCGAACACCTTGCATCCACATGGAGAGAGTGGGAGACGGAACTCAGCTCACTCCCAGGTGTCAACATACGCCACAGCTACTTCCCACCCACAGTGAGGCCGGAGACGTGCCAGATGGACCTGCACGTCTTCAGCGACGCCTCCGAAGTAGCCTACGGTTCGGTGGCCTACTTGCGTGCCCGAGAGGAGGGAGGAGAAATACATGCTGCTTTCATCCTGGCTCGCTCAAGAATAGCCCCACGAAAGCAACAATCTATCCCGCGTCTAGAGCTCTGCGCAGCCCTAGCAGGAGCGCAACTCGCCACGTTAATCCAACGTGAACTCACCATTCCGGTGCAAAGAACAATCTTGTGGTCAGACTCCACGACAGTACTCACATGGATCCGGTCTGATTCGTGCAGATACAAGGTCTTCGTGGGAGTCAGAGTCACAGAGATTCAAGATTTAACAGAAGTAGCAAGCTGGAGGTATGTGGACACAAAACACAACCCAGCTGACGTCATCACCCGGGGAATGTCCCTGGATGACCTCACCCGTCACAACCTATACAGTGACGGGCCAGAGTTCCTCAAGCTCCCGGAAGAAGAGTGGCCTACACCCACCCCACGGGAAGCGAGTAAAGAGGAGGCAGAACACAAGAAATCTATGTTCTGTGGATTGAACACACTCGTCTCCACAGACCCCGACATAGACGATTGCCTCACCCTAGAGAGTGCGCAGCTAAAGACATTCCTGTGGCACCACCCAGAGGTTCAGCTCACTACTGACATTACAGCAGCTGACTACGAAGAAGCAGAACTTCTTCTACTACAACGAGCCCAGAGAGACTCGTTCCCCGATGAGCTAGACTGTCTACAGGGAGCAAAGCCCGTCCCATCAGACAGCAGACTGCTCCACCTAGCCCCCGAGAGCGACGCCCATGGTCTCATCAGAGTGGGTGGTCGTCTGCGGAGAGCTCCAGACTTACCGGATGACGTCAAGTACCCGATAGTCTTAAACAGCCGACACAAGGTCACAGAGCTGATCATAAAGAAATACGACGAGGATGTGCATCACGCCGGGGCAGAGAGAGTCTTCGCGGAGATCAGACGTCGTTATTGGATACTGCAAGGGAGAGAAGCAGTGCGGCGCTTCCAGCGAACCTGTCTAGACTGTCGTAAGTGGCGAGCGCAGCCCAGTATACCCCGGATGGCTGACCTACCTCCCTGTCGCCTCCGACTCGGCGACAAGCCTTTTCACTCCACCGGTATGGACTGTTTCGGCCCGCTGTATATAAAGAAAGGAAGAGGAACCGAGAAGCGGTGGGGTATTGTATCAAATGCATGACCACCCGAGCGATGCATATAGAACTCCTTCCAACCATGAGCACAGACTCATTCCTTATGGCCTTCCGAAGATTCACATCGCGGAAAGGCAAACCGTCTATATTATTGTCTGATCACGGGACAAACTTCAAAGGCGGAGAAAGAGAGCTGAGAGAGAGCTTCCAAGCTATGGGCCCAGAACTTAAGACCCACCTCGCTCCATCCCAGATTGAATTCCAGTTTAATCCCCCGAACGCACCTCACTTCGGTGGAACTTGGGAACGAGAAGTACGTTCAATAAAGACAGCCCTGTACGCCGTGCTTGGGGCCCAGACCGTGGCGGAAGAAATCCTAATGACAGTCCTCACGGAGATCGAGGGAGTATTGAACTCAAAGCCCCTCGGTTACGTCTCAAGTGATGTAGCAGATGTCGACCCAGTCACCCCCAACACACTCTTGATGGGGCGGCTGGACCCCGCGCTACCACAGACAATGTACAGGCCTGAAGAAGCGAACGGCCGAAGAATGTGGAGGTACAGTCAAGTATTGGCTGACAAGTTTTGGAACAGCTTCCTACTCCACTATCTACCGTCTCTACAGACCCGCCAGAAATGGGTGAAAGAGAGAGACAATTTGACAGAAGGAACAGTCGTCATGATTATCGACCAGTCACTACCCCGAGCTATGTGGCCGGCTGGCCGCGTAAGCAAAGTGATCACCGGTGCCGACGGAAAGGTCCGAGCAGCCGAAGTGCTCGTCCAAGGGCGGATCTACACCCGACCCGTGGCGAGGCTAATAGAACTGCCAAGGCTCCCCGATACTATCGATGACGACCATGACCCCATGACTTTGTGAACTGACCGACCCCTCACAACAGACATTGAGTAGTGGACAGTGCGGTTAATCTGTCTCTGCTTAGCTAATTAGGTGGGACTAATTAGGGGGCGGCTGTTACAAAGGATCAGATTAAACCGAATATATATATTTATTTATTGATATATATTGCATAGTATTTGTATATCGTTTGATATCCCTTGTATATTCCTTGTACATATACACGGAATATCCCTTTAGCCCAGATCATAATATTTCATTCTCCTATTGGACAGCGGTCCACCGGCGCCAGGGACCAGCCTCCAGAGTCAGGTTCAAAGTCACCGTCAAGACATGTCTGGACATGCCCGGCCTTGCCCAGGGATACGCGACAGAAATGAGATTGGCACTAGTTTGTTCACCGTGCATATAAATACGGCGCAGGTGAATACAGAAGCACTTAGTCTTACTTAGTCAGAAGTCAAGAGTTACCCAATAAGTTGAAGCCTCACCCACGATACAACGTGCGGTGAAGTATGGCCTGTTTGGCCCCAGAATAGAGCATTGAGACCGCGTGCGAATTAATAACTGAATTGTCAGAGTTTGGCGCTATACCGTCGAGCGCGACATATTTCTATTAAGTCAGTGATAGTTTATTTGTGTATAGTGTATCGTGCGGCTAAAGTTCTACAGTGACCAGCATCCCCAACGCTTCCTCGTATTAGCTAGAGTTCTTATCCAGGCTGGGCTGCTTTCATGGCGCTTTCACCCGAGGAGACCTAGACGAGAACCGTGTGGACATGTACACTGGATTAATCTACCCGACGACTACATAGCCCTTTGCGGCTGGAATATATTTGCTTTGGTCCTGTGATTTATGGAGCGGAGAATCGCCGACGCCTGCACGTGTTGGATTTACCCCGCGAGGAGCCAAGTCGAGTCGGCGCCTCAGAGAGCCTGAGGCCGGCTAGCTTTCTTCACTGTGGAGCTACAGTCTACGGAGAACAGCTGTATTCGTCTGTGGATCAAGAGGCTATTGCACCGTCTCCTGTACTTGGAGTCTCCTTAGTCATCGTTGACCAGACTCTCTACTACCGACAGATCTTCTACCCCTGCTGGCTTACAACCAGGGGGACCCTTCCAGTATCTCCCGCTATATTACTAGTGTACCATAGATATAATTCCCTAAGATTCAGGTTGTATAATTACCTCCTGCGTAACCAGAGAATGGACATTCATTGTTGATTTGCCTACGCACATTCCTTTGCCTTACAAGTGCATTCAAAGTATAATCTAGAAGTATTATGTACCTTTTGCTGCAATAAATACTTAAAGACAACTTTGTGTAGAACCGGTTCATTGTGGGAAGTGTTCATTATATTTATATATCATGTACTGTATGGCCAGTAATTAAAGTACATAAAGCGGTAGTGGTTTAATGATACCATACTTATCAATACAGTCAGGGAATTGTACCCCTCAGTTACACTTAGGCTTATTTTATTCTTATTCGTGACTTTTGTTTTTGTCTATCCAAATGTCTACTGTGAGCGATTTGTAGTGCCAAATTTCCCTCGGGATGAATAAAGTATTTCTATTCTATTCTATCCATCATAACACACACGACAAAGTCAACTAATATTCAATGACTTTTGTCAACTCACAAATATGTATTTGTTCTTAAAAGTTAAAATAAAAATACACATACAAATATATACACACACAAATATATATACACAAATATATACACAAACAAATATACACAAACACGTACTTGCGATTGGTTTCCTTGCGCTCGATGAGGTAGGAGCCTTCGAAGGACACGCCTGCAAACAGACCTCTGGACTTACAGTAGGTGAACACTGCTGCGGTGCTGCGGAGAGCCACATCTGCTTCCACGTTCCTGAGGAGAGGAGAGGACACTATAATAGAAGGAAGGGTCAGACAGCCACATTCCTGAGGAGAGGAGAGGACACGATAAGAGAAGGAAGGGTCAGACAGCCACATCTGCCTCCACGTTCCTAGGGAGAGTTTTTTTTTTTTATTTGATTTAATTGTATTACGGATCCCCATTAGCTGGTGCCATAGCAACCAGCTAGTCTTCCTGGGGTCCACACAACAACAAAAAAAACATACAAAAACAATTATTATTGCAAAACAAAATTATTAAAAGTCAGTGCTCAACAGACAATGCATAATGAAACTAACAATTAAGATGGCTAAAATTACATGCAAGCACAGAAACAGAAAACAAAACAAAATACTTTACAGTGTTAAATACAATTTAAGATTATTTTTAACACATTGGTTGCCACGTTGTTGGCCGCCATGCCAACAATGCGTTGGTATTTAATCGTTATTTATTTTATTAGCGATATCCATTAATTTTTCATCCGTCCAGCTTGACATTATCATTGGGAATGGCTGAGCTCGAAAAGGGCAAATACCGCCCCCTATCGTCTCCCGGATGGTAATGCACATCATTGGATTGGATTGAGTGAAAAAGTGCATCAGAGAAAAACTCCGCCCCAGGGTTTCCCCACCTCTGGAAAGCAGTGTTGTGTTACCAGATACACTGGCGAGGCTGGCAGCAGCTTGGATCATGCGTTTCGGACTATAACGTTGGATCAATAAACGCGATCAATATTTGGAATGGCGATCAGGAATTGGATTCATCTTTTTGCAGAACATCTGATCTGAGGTAAGGAATCTATGTTACCAGTTTTGGGTTAATCAGAGTTGTTTTTCACAGATTTCACAACGTGTATGTGTGTGTGTGAGTGTGTGTGTGTGTGTGGCGTTAGGCGCGGCATGAATAAAAGATTTTTCAGCCCGCTTTTGTATCGTGCATAAGAACACAAATACTCTCGATAATCTAGCGTTTATTTGAAAACTATTCATAAATCAGCCGGAAAATGACAACGTGTTTAGTGTATTCCAGTAAATGGCTATTTTCGCGGAATTTCTCTGAAATTACTAGAACTCTCCTAAACTATACTCGTATTCAAAACGGTATAAAACGGAAATGTACTGATGAAAAAACAATCCGTTTCGTACATGTTGACTGCAAGCAAGTCATTGATAAGCGACGGGTGTATTAGACACATAGCCATAATTTAAGATATAGTTTATGCATTCGCAAATGTGCTTGTCCTCCCATTCATTAACGTGGTGGCATCCAAACGATAAATCGCCATATCCGGCTGGCAACCAATGTGTTTTAAAAGTGAATCTACTGTAAATGCAGCAGAGGACACTATAAGAGAAGGAAGGGTCAGACAGTCACGTCTGCCTCCACGTTCTTGGGGAGAGGAGAGGACACTATAAGAGAAGGAAGGGTCAGACAGCCACGTCTGCCTCCACGTTCCTGAGGAGAGGAGACTGCTATGACGTGGCAGCGCCACCATAGTGTTTTTCTTTTTTTATATTCAGTTAATTATAATGTTTTTTTTTTATCCACTTTTTCTCCTCCTATTTTTCTGTATTTTCCTCCCATCCCAATTTAGTCGTTATGCCAATTCCCCCCTCCCCTTCCTGGTCGTTGAGCGCATGTGCCCCCCACTGGTCGGTCTAGGGAGCCCTGAAGTCTATCACATGCTTCCTCAGATACATAGGAGACAGCCAGCAGCCTCTTTTCACCTGGCAGCAAGGACTCTCATTGTTGAGGTGTAACGCGTGGGACGTCACACTACCTCCACCATTTCCCTCCCTCACTGTGCAGGCGCCCAGACCGACCTGTAGGAGTCGCTGTTTACAACGACCAGATTACCACCCCTCGACTTCCCTCCCACTGACACCGCCAATTGTGCCAGTATGACGACCGGCCAAGCCGGAGGTACCGCTGACAGCCGGATTCGATACCAGTCTCTCTGTGGTGGTAGACAGACGCTTAGTCCGCTGTGCTACCCGGCCGCCGCGCTAATTATAATGTTTACACCGTGTATTTTTCTCATTTTTATATTTAGATAACATTTTATTGCCTATATTGTCTTATACTGTCTTGTCTCCATGTCTTTCAACTATTACCCTGCCCATACCTGTACCCCCCCCCCATGCTGCTATGACGCCCGGATATCTCCAGGGGGATCAATAAAGGAATATCATATCTTAATATTATTATGCTGTCATGGCAACCATATCACTCCACCAACAGACATCCTTGGTAGACTAATCACAAAGCCATCAATCAACTGTCAAGCAGCCGTTTACTGTTGACTCTCTGCAGTGAGAAGCCAATAGTAAGAGGGAACCCAACCTGAGTCCGGCTACCACATGTTAACTCCGGGTCAGGAGCGTTAACCCTTTCACTGCCACACTACCAAACGGTTAACCCTTTCACTGCGACAATACACAGAAGGTTAACCCTTTCACTGCCACACTACAGAAGGTTAACCCTTTACTATCACACTACCGACGGTAACCATCGGTAGTGTGATAGTAAAGGGTTAACCTTCTGTAGTGTGGCAGTGAAAGGGTTAAGAGACAAACAGACAGACAGGCTGACTGATTACTCTAACAGACAGACAGACGGGTGGATAGAAAGACAGACAAATAGAGTATGAGAAAGACAAAAAGAGAGATAGATGGCTATACAGGTAAACAGATAAGATGCGGGGGGGTGAATAGATAGGGTCAGACAGACAGACAGAGGGAGGGACAGACAGACAGAGGGAGGGACAGACAGACAGAGGGAGGGACACAGACATACAGCCAGAGGGACGGACAGACAGACAGAGGGAGGGACAGACAGACAGATAGAGGGAGGGAGGGACAGACAGACACACAGACAGAGGGAGGGACAGACAGACAGACAGACAGACAGACAGACAGACAGACAGACAGACAGACAGACAGACAGACAGACAGACAGACAGACAGACAGACAGACAGACAGACAGACAGACAGACAGACAGACAGACAGACAGACAGACAGACAGACAGAAAGACAGAAAGACAGATAGACAGATAGACAGACAGACAGAAGGAAGGAGGGACAGACGGACAAATATGTTATGTGATCAGACTTGGACCAGATTCCACTTGATCACATTGTTGTTCATTTTCCAAATGTCACCTAAGGTGTCAAACATCCGACACATACCAGCCCTAACCTGTCATCACACACACACATACACTAGAATGCTTCGAAGCGTCAACAGTTGTCATGGTAACAGACACCAAAATCAGTTCACATTCTTTTTGTTCTTTTTTTGCCCCTCCAATAATAGGAATAGGAAATAATAACCCAACATTATTCATTATGATTATGATGATTATTATTATTCATCAGTTCTTATAAAACAAGGATATTTAGAACTTTCAGAAAACCCATCTACCCGAAGACGGGTTTCCTGTTTATAAACTGTGTCTGGGCAACAGTGGCTCAGGGGGTAGAGGGGTCGTCTGGATGTGTCCTTGAGCAAGCCACTTAACCCCTAACTGCTCCGGATGAGCAGGTTGGCACCTTGCATGGTTGCCTCTGCCGTTGGTGTGTGAATGGGTGAATGTGAGGAACAAAAATAATAAAAGCGCTATATAAATGCACCATTTAAATATACCGGCGAATCCATGGCACTCCCCTGACTAAAAGTATAATGGAGCTCTATGGAGAAACCATGACCCTCTCCTGACTAAAAGTATAATGGAGCTCTATGGAGAAGTCAAGATAGACTGCGCTCACAAAATATAACACTGGGTGCTGTAATCCCGTGGAGTATAATAGAAAAAGAAAGCAATACGCTTGGACCAGCACTCACAGATTTTGGTTGTTTAATGGCAGCCTGAAACAAACATGTTTCGGAACAATTATGTTCCTTCCTCAGTGTTGATGGCTAGCTCTATGGAGAAACCATGACAAACGAAAAACGTCTGGATGTCATTTTGCCAAATCAGCATGGCTGTGAGTGTGAGTCTTTCATCTTTTACATATCTAGCATGGCATGGATTAATTGTTTAGATCGCTAGCATGGCTAACCGGTGCAAATATATTGTAGTCTGCCCTGTTGTTCTGACCAGGATTACGTTCCTTCCTTCCTGCATCGGGTCTGCGCGTGCATATTTGTCATGATGTCGGCGGCAAACAGGTCTATGGAGAAACCATGACCGTATAAAGAGACGATTTCACTTTCATTAGTCCTGTATAAAGAGACTTTCACTTTCATTAGTCCTGTATAAAGAGACTTTCACTTTCAATAGTCCTGTATAAAGAGACTATTTCACTTTCATTAGTCCTGTATAAAGAGACTATTTCATTAGTCCTGTATAAAGAGACTATTTCACTTTTATTAGTCCTGTATAAAGATTAGAGCTGGGCCGTTAACGGCGTTAACGTGCTGCGTTAACGCGATACTAGTATTGCGCGATAATATAATTGACGCAGTTAAAAAAAAAATTAAAAAAATTAAAAAAAATTGCATTTTGCATTTTTTTACTTTTATTTACCCAGGGTAGGTTCGCTGAGCACAGATGCTCTTTTTCAGGAACGCCCTGCTTCACATTCACACAGTTCCATTCACACCTGGGAGCTGCCCAGTACAACCACAGTTGACACCATTGGCCACTGAGCAACTCCACTGGAGCAGTTGATTTGCATTGGCAGGGTTTGGCACCCAACGGGAAAAATATTATAGGCACTATAAGTAGACACCGCTACATAACACAAGCTGGTCTGCCTGAGTGACTGGTGCAAGAAGGAGAAATAGAGATTGGACTGATTGAGTCAAGCCATGTCACATAGTTCAAGTTTGAAATGCTTCTTTCTGTTTTGCTCCTGAGAGTGTGCTAGATACTTACTGGTAATATTATTTATTTGTGTTAACTTCTGAATAAAACAACTTATTAAACACAAGTACATCTTATTGAACATTATTTTGATATTTCATTACCAATTATCATAGCAAAACAGCTTTTTCAAACAGTCTGTAATGCATTTTGGAAACGGGAGATGGGCTCATGGTGTAATGGGCCACCTGGCCTGAGAAACATGATGAAAGAAAAAGTAAGGACTTACTTCTGGTCATTATTTGGGTAGAACACACATATTTTGACAGATTTTTATTTTGAGCCATTTTAATCTAGATTAATCTAGATTAAATCCAGGATTTCAGATAGATTAATCTAGATTAAAAAAATGTATCTATGCCCACCTCTAATAAAGATACTATTTCACTTTCATTAGTCCTGTATAAAGATACAATTTCACTTTCATTAGTCCTGTATAAAGATACTATTTCACTTTCATTAGTCCTGTATAAAGAGACTATTTCACTTCCATTAGTCCTGTATAAAGATACTATTTCACGTTCATTAGTCCTGTATAAAGAGACTATTTCACTTGCATTAGTCCTGGATAAAGATACTATTTCACTTTCATTATTAGTCCTGTATAGAGACTATTTCATTTTCATTAGTCCTGTATAAAGAGACTATTTCACTTTCATTAGTCCTGTATAAAGAGACTATTTCACTTTCATTATTAGTCCTGTATAAAGACGTATTTCCCTTTCATTAGTCCTGTATAAAGAGACTATTTCACTTTCATTAATCCTGTATACAGAGACTATTTCACTTTCATTAGTCCTGTATACAGAGACTATTTCACTTTCATTAGTCCTGTATAAAGAGACTATTTCACTTTCATTATTAGTCCTGTATAATAGGACATTACTACTGCCGTCAACAATTTATGGTTCCCATTTTCTATATTTTATTTCACGGGCTCCACAGGCTCTCTCTTCTTCATTACGCCTACAAGCGGTTTCGTTTTTATAGACTAGGGCAGGCTGTCGTTTATTTAATTGGACATTATTGCACATTTTGTAGCCAATTAAATGTCAACGAGGAGGAACTGAAGTCAGACTGTGGTGTCCCTCAACAGCATAATAATCACCATTATGATGAAGCCTAATGACAGCATGGGATGAAGACGTTAAATATTTCAAACATAACTGGCGCTGAATCTCCGAAGCCCAAGACGAGGAATTCGGGGGGGAGGGGCGGCAGCCCTCACACACACCTGCATGCACGCACACGTCAGGACCTGTACCCTCCCCCCTTCCAACGGCTCTGTGCTGCTGCTGCTAAAATTAACAGTAGATAGACACCCAGACACACGCATCCAGCTTCAGGCTTTTGATGTTGACAATCTTTAATTGCCATTGAGTTGTTATGAAATTCTATATAAAGGTACCGTGTGTGCGTGTGTGTGTATGTACGTAGCGTGTGTGTGTGTATTTGTTTCTCCTTAAGGCATCATTCCATCTCCTACTCATAAACAACAATTAACCTGTGCCAACATGTGCACGCGCACACACACACACACACACACACACACACATTCCAAGCCACTTCACCCAAACCTCCTCCCCCCCCCCCCCCCCCCCCCCGCAATGGGCAATTGTCTACACCTACACACACACACACCTCGTCTATAAAACGTTAACTACTCTCACTTCTTTCAACACACATTAACGACTTTTCCCTCTCAGCACGCCATCACTGGCTGAGAAAACCATTTAGCCCTGTGTGTATGCGTGTGTGTGTGTGTGTGTGTGTGTGTGTGTGTGTGTGTGTGTGTGTGTGTGTGTGTGTGAGAGAGTGTGTGAGAGTGTGTGAGAGTGTGTGCACATGTTTTTTACAGATGAGGGGAGGGATGGCCGGGAACCAGTGTGTGTGTGTTTTAGTATGTTTTAAAATAAACCATTTGGCCTTCTGTTTTTGCGTGTGCATGAGTGTGAGTGTGAGTGTGTGCCCACAGTGTGTGGGAGACTTCCAGTTTGAACTCGGCACAAATGGCAGCGTAGAAAAGTAGCTACTGGTGGTAAATGGTGAATGGATTGCATTTATATAACAGCTTTTATCCAAAGCGCTTTGCAACTTATGCCTCACATTCACTCACACACACACCAGATACACACACCACATTCACTCACATTGAAATTGATTGATTGATAACTTTATTAACAGATTGCAGAATGGGTACAGTACAGTACGGCTCAATACACACAATTGTTAAGGGAATGCAGACCAGAGAAAGACTTTCGTCTTGTTTACATCAGGGTCCCCCATTTTCAATTCATAGTGACATTTATGACATACATGACATACAGATAGACAGTACTGTTGCATCTAGACATTTATGACATACTAGATCTACAAATATACAGTACTGTTTATGAGTACAAAAATAGTCTAAAAAGAGTATTTGACCCCACCCGTCTCTGGCAGGAGCACTCATTCAAGGGTACTACGACTATGCGTGCACAACATGGTACCAAAGCACCTCAAAGGCGCTAAAAACAAGATTACAAACATCACAAAACAAACTGGTCAGACTACTACTTGACCTTACTCCTAGAACCCACCTCACCCCTGCCCACTTTGACAACCTAGGATGGCTTAGAGTAGACGACAGAGTACAGCAACTTGCAATGGGCCTGGTCTACAAGATACACTACACCACTAAGGTACCCATGTACATGTCAAAATACTTCCCAAAGGTCAGTGAATACCACGATCACAACACCAGAGGAAGCTCAACAAATCATGTTAAACTCAGATTCGGCTCAAACAAGGGACTAAACACGTTTCGCAATTATGCCACAACAATGTGGAATGCCCTACCCAAAGCTGTAAAGGAATGTGAATCCCTACCCACATTCAAAACCGCTCTTAAAGAGCACCTACGGGAGGCTGCAATTCGAAACTGGCCACCGTAAATGTCCCAAACCCACCCACCCCCACCGAATACAGTCCCCTCCCCACCGTATGTATATATTCTCTCCCCACCGTATGTATATTTCTCTCCCACCCGCCCACCCACCCCCTCCTAATGTACAGTCTCATCCCCATCATATGTATATACTCTCTGTCAGGATCTATGGGTAACAGTACTGTATATTTGCATATCATATATGTCACAAATGTAACAGTACTATATACCTGTATGTCATGTATGTCCCTATGACATAAATGTCATGATGTCATATATGTTGTGTATGTCATAAATGTCACTATGAATTGAAAATGGGGGACCCTGATGTAAACAAGACAAACGTCTTTCTCTGGTCTGCATCCCCTTAACAATTGTGTGTATTGAGCCGTACTGTATTGTACCCATTCTGCAATCAGTTAAATAAAATTTTCATTCATTCATGAGGGGGAAGAAACTGTATATTGGAGGAGGTTGGGTAGGTGGGGTTGGGGGGGGGGGTAACTGTACATTGGAGGGGGTTGGGTTAGGACATTTACAGGGGCCAGTTTCGAATTGCAGTCTCCCGTAGGTGTTTTTTGAGAGTGTTTTTGAAAGTGGGTAGTGATTCACATTCCTTTACAGCTTTGGGTAGGGAGCACATTGATGTGGCATAATTGCGAAATGTGTTTAGTCCCTTGTTTGAGCCGAATCTGGGTTTAACATGATTTGTGGAGCTCCCTCTGGTGTTGTGGTCGTGGTATTCACTGACCTTTGGGAAGTATTTTGACATGTACATGGGTACCTTAGTCGTGTAGTGTATCTTGTAGACCAGGCCCATTACAAGTTGCTGTACTCTTGTCGTCTACTCTAAGCCATCCTAGGTTGGCAAAGTGGGCAAAGTGCGCATTCACACACACACTCCACCCCACACACACACACCACATTCACTCACCACAGTTCACATACACTCACTCACCACAGTTCACACACACACACACACTCACACTCACACACACACACACACACACACACACACACACACACACACACACACACACACACACACACACACACACACACACACACACACACACACACACACACACACACACACGTTTTCTCTGCAGAAGACGGTTGGTAGGCGGGGGCAACCCTGCAGCTCCACTTCAGTGCTTCATTTACAATGCTGTTTTTGACACCATGTTTAACCCTTTCATTGCCACAGACAGAAGGTTAACCCTTTACTATCACAGGGGTTAACCGGCTGTCGTGTGGCAGTGAAAGGGTTAACCTTCTGTGCATTGTCGCAGTGAAAGGGTTAACCGTTTGGTAGTGTGGCAGTGAAAGGGTTAACTCATTGACTGCCACGCTGTTTTCCCATCTTTAATCCCTGGCGCCAGCGTTATTGACCATTTTCACGATGTTTGCGGACCCATCATATATTCTATATTATAGCTATGGAGACAATAGTATGGCTCATTTGACAGGCACTATTTATAGTCCAACACTGACTAACCAGTTCATTTCTACATACTTTTGTTTGTGCGTTTTACGAAGCTGCGATCATTACCAAAAGCATGTTTTAGGTTCGGTAAAATACGACGCTGTGATCAATACAAAAGCATGTTTTAGGTTCGGTAAAATAGACCTAAAATAGACCTTACCTTAGTCAGAAGGTACTCCAAAATGAATAATCCCAGTAGTTCCATCGCGATCACCATTACTGGTGTGCATTGGGCCTGGCTAGAATACGGGAAACAATAGTTCTGTATCGTATACGCTCTCGCTCGGCATCGCTCTCTGCACTATCTCGCATATGTGCACGCGCACTGAATAAAGACCACAAATGTACCTTTAATCCCAATATTCGTCTGACCACACCCCTATCAGCTTACCCATATAAGCAGGGGTGGGGCAACCCACTCGCCTCCTTCTCGCTTTCACCACAAGGAAGAAGTGCCTCGGTAGATCCCCACACTTGACACCATGATGGAAAGGATTAGGAGCAGCTTTGGGAAACAAGGATACGTTGACATCATATCTTTATTTTCTCTCTCACTATTTTCGAGAAAATACGGCGATATTGTCTTCGTACTGGAGTGTCTGGAAGATGATGATCATTCTAAAAACCCTCCACCGGTTTTTGTATTGGGAGCACGCCGCTGCATGCTTCTCAACTGCAGTTCCTTGCTGTGTTTGTTGGGGTGAAACCTGTCAGGCCACAGCTGAACTGTCGGACGCGCCGCTGTTGTGAGAAGCGGTGGGTTTCAGGTTGGGTGAGTACTGTTGCTGGTGGGCTTCACTTGTCTGTTAGTGCTATGGGGGCTACTTGACAATGTTTATGGAAACCGGCCCCAGGCTAGGGTCCTTTGTTCAGCCACCTAGGCGACAGAAGGCCTTGGTCTGAAGACCATTGTAGTTTTAACTAGTGGGCCGCGACCATTAACACTGGTGATCCCTGTGTGTTCTGGACGAGTGGATTCTCTCTGTCCCGTGTTAAGCCCCTTCTTTCATATCCAAATGAGAGTATTCCTTCACGAGGAGATATGTGCATGGATGTGCGATAGCGGCAGATCCATGTTCAAGTCAGCTACACAGGCCAGTTTGGTATTGTGCTGATTCCGTCGGGTGTTGGTAAAATCACCGTTGTAAAGCAGTGTTGACATCTTGTTTCTCTTTTCTCTTAAAAAGTGAGGAGAGGTTCAGAACGGCGGCCTGTCTGGGTGAGTGTTATGTCATTGTATACATGTTCAGGTGATAGCTGCTTAGCTTACGGTTAGCCAGTCAGCTGTTAGCTGCTGCGTTAGCCTGCTGGGATCGCTGCATGGCCTACTTAGGTGGGCCTACTGTTAGCCAGTCAGCTGTTAGCTGCGGCGCTAGCATGTCGTGATCACTAGGTAACGTTAGCTTGCTGCTGTAGGCCAAGGCCTGGCGCGGGGTAGCTTTAGCTCCTCGCGCGCCGCCGCGAGCGCTTCTGGTCGCGTGCGCCGTTAGCTCGGCGTCTCGCGAGCAGGGGCAGTAGCGCCCGAACGGTTGGAGCGGCCGTTAGCTTAATGCTACTCTGTTGAACGTGCTTTGATTTTAACATGTTTTACACTCTTGACTACGACGTCATCCTTGACAGGGGATGTTTCGTCGACCCTGCCCTGAGCCTGGACGGGGACTGCGTCAACAAAGAGGACTGTAGTGACTGGTTGGAGCGACGACGCTGCCCAGTTCGAGCAACACAGGATCGGCTGTGTTGTCTACGGGGTCTCGAGTCTGCACTTCGCTGATCTACGTTCCGGGTAGGACAAGGTTTGACCAGACCTTATAACACGTCTTCTGGTTTTACTTTTCTAAATGTTTTGTGAATAACGATGTTTTTCCCAAAACGTGTGTTGCTGCAATGCATTTAGGATACGACGCGAGTTATGTGTGAGCTGTTTTTGTCACTGGCAGTTAGCTTCTCCGTGCAAATCGGGTTGTTGTTACAGATGTAATGATCTGGTTGTTGTGTGAGAAACATCATGGTGTTATATGTACCGTGTACTCACAACTAAGGTAACTAACCTATAAAGCTATGCTTAGTGACAAGTGAGTAAAATAATGTTCTTTTCTCAGCCTGTGATGACAATGAACAGTGTGTTCACACATTAACAGGTTTTCCTGTTTTAACTGGCCGTATTGAGGGTCAAATAAGAGGATTGTGTTTCCCCCCGGTTCCCTGGGGACTTTTTCATCCTCCTATCAGACATGTTGTGCACTAATTGTGTCTTTTGTGTGGTAGGGATGCGATGTAACCCTTAGCTTGATTGCTGAGGTTGTGCTAAAACTGCTGGAGAAACTTTATTTTCCTAAACGAAAAGGTTGTTTGGTCGCTGTCGTGTGTGCTTAGCTAGGCCTGAGTTTCCTGGTCCCACGGCCTGGTATATTGGGCGTGTGCACCGCAGGAATTCCCCCGCCGTAGAGTACGTCACCGTGTGCGTCTCTGTTGGTAGGACTTTCGTGTGCTGTTCAGGTCCATGTGATGGATCTGTTTCAGGGGGGTGGTCAGGGCTCCTCCTCACCAAGCGCCTATTCGGGCCTTCTGTGAGTTCGGACTCCTTCTTCCATGTGAGGGAGCCTCCATCAGAGTACAGAGCCTTCCTCCTCAGATTGTCAAAGTGAGTGGACCCTCTGGAAGGTGTCCTATTCTATTGTATGTGTATTCGATTCAATTCGATTATTGAGTGTGTATGGGTTCAGTGCCTCTTCCCCGGAGAGCCCTAAAACCAGTTTTTTACATGGCTCAAGGTGCAATATATTCTTTTCAATCTGTACAGCTTGCGTGGGAAGTCTCTCTGGGGATCCCCGTCTCCTTCCTATGGGAGGGTGGTGGGATGTAAAAATGTGAAAAATGTTTACCCCCGGCTGTGTAGACTGGGATACATACTGTTGATGTTTCCTTCTTTTCTATTCAAAAAGTGTTGGAGTTAGGAAGTGTCACACCCCTCTTGTCGTTCCCCTGGGCGCCTTGGGGATTCAATGACAGGTCTAAATAGCCTGTTCATTGATGGGGGTGTGTCCCGACGCACGTATAGTGCTAGCTCGCTGTAAACAGGCGACTGACTGGCGCGCCTTGGTTGCTTGTGGTTAAAACGGCGTTTTTATGAAGCAACTGAGATGGGGGTTTTTCCTCTTCCGACGACCAAATCCCACGACCTGGGATGGTTTTCGACGGATTCTCGTTCATGTCTGGGGGATGATGACGGAATGGATCTGAACATATGTAGAGGGGTCTCACGCCCTTGGGGTGGGCCACCAGGCGCGGTTCGCCCGAACGTCTGGCTGGCGCCTTCTTTTCATGTTAAGATCGACACGCATATCTGCCCTTTCTCCTGGAGTAGGCATGTCGGCGTGGTTAGGGCACGGGACTGGTTCTGGTCACGCTGGTCCGGATCAGTTGAACCCGTTGTCCGCCGGGGATGCAGATCTGCTGTTCTGGTACCCTGAGGGACTTGGGCTTTTTTCAGGGGGAAAAATGCCAGGTCGGTCCGGGTGTCACAGGGTTAAGCGCTATGGAGACCCTGGTTGGGTACGTTTTTTACTCAGCACTGTCGTAATGGCTTACGGCCATGCCATTCTGTACGCGCTCGGTCTCGTCGGATCTCGGCCGCTACACAGGTTGGTCCTGGTTAGTACTTGGTTGGGAGACCGCCTGGGAATACCAAGTACGGTGTGCTTAGGGGTTGGTTCTCCATTCTTTTTCGCTCCTCTCTCACGCATGGCGTAGAGGGGCCTGTGGGGGTGGTTTTTGACCTCCTCTGGTGACCCTGTGCTTCCCGTACCGCCAGGCCCGAAGTAATGTTTCGTCGACCCGTAGGCCTGGGTTAACCCTTTTTTGGAAACTGAAACACTTGTACTGCGGTATAGCCGGTGTATACCCGCAGGTGTGTTTGAGTTTTTTCTTGAGGGGTTATAGGAACAACCGCCGCATTGGGTAACACCAAGGTGGTTGATTCCCTGGTGTGTTGGTGCAGTGTCAACTCCCGGGTTCACCGGTTGAGGGTGCCCCTGCACGTTCATGACGTCTGCCAATCGTGTCAGCCTTCTCTGCCTCGACCCCTCTGGGTGGGGGTTTTTAAATGGAGGCTTGGTCATGCAACACCGCCAGCTTACGCTCCTTCCGCCGGGGCGGCTGTGTTCAGCTGTCCCCTCTGGCGCCTGTCTCGTCCGCAGTCTCCAGGCTAGGGTTAATAGCCTGTTGCCTGGTTTTTCCCCGGTGCGCTGCCTGCTTCCGTTGGTTAACCTTTTTTGTGTGCTTACGGCCATGCTGACTGCCTGTTGCAGGGTCAGTGTGCCAGGCGGTGTACTATTGGGGGGACGGGGCCCGCTCGGCTGAGGGGCCTTTGTCCGAATACGCTGGCGATGTGGGGGGCGGGGCACTACGTGCCCACCTGGTGGGGTCTTGATGCTGGCATCATGGACTTCTCCGGGCCCCCATTCCAGGGAGTCCAGTCCTTTTGGTGTGTCTGGGTCTTCCTTCGCGCTCCGCTGCTACGGCCTTGCCACGGGGTTGGGTTTGCCCTTGACCCTGTGATTCTGGGGGCAGTAACGAGGTTGTTCCTCCATTCGTTCCCGGGTGGCATGCGGGTTGTGCGTGTGTGTAGTCGTGGGGTCAAGCCACGGTCTGCTCACCCTGTGCGTTGAGTTGCTTGAGTGCCTCTTCGCACGGTCGGGTCCGTCGCCCTCCCGTGAAGCCCCTAATAGGGGGGGTGCCCTCCATTAGGGTGGGTCGGGGGGGCTCGGCCCTCCCTGTTCTGATGGTTGTGGGGGGCTGTCAGCGGGGTGTATTTGTCGGCCGTTGGCTCTCGCTCGGCCTCCCTTGTGCAGAGAGCGATGCCGAGCGAGAGCGTATACGATACAGAACGTTAGGTTATGACTATAACCAAGTTCTGTTAGTATAGCGACGCTCGGCATCCGACGCCGCTGCAGCCTTTGACCTCGCCTTGTGGCGAAAGCTTGGGAAGGAGGCGAGTGGGTGGCCCCACCCCTGCTTATATGGGTAAGCTGATAGGGGTGTGGTCAGACGAATATTGGGATTAAAGGTACATTTGTGGTCTTTATTCAGTGCGCGTGCACATATGCGAGATAGTGCAGAGAGCGATGCCGAGCGTCGCTATACTAACAGAACTTGGTTATAGTCATAACCTAACGGTTTCAGGCGAGCAAATCTCCGACAGATGGCTGTGTGCTGCCTTACTTTGAGGGGGAGGGGATTCCTGCAGCCCGAGGCACAGAGGCACTGAGAGACCCAGTTCAAAAGGTAGGTGATACTGCCACCTGTCGGGATTCGATCGTCATTGCAATTTTAACGTAGGCAGCGGTGCCAGGGAGACACAGGCAGGTCCGCACGAGTGTTTAGAATGGGAACATTGAAAAAAAGAGAAAAGGATAAAAACCAGAGAAATCTCGGGTTTGGTGCTCAATGGTTGGATTCGAAACCAGAGAAAGAAAGCGTCAAAAAGAGGCAACATTTCCCCCTCATCAAACATTGTAGCCTCCTGTGATTTGGAAATTGCATCAGGACTAGACCAGTTTTTTGCTGTTTGCAATTGAATTCCAAACTTGAATGTAAATAAATAAACACAAAACAACATTATTGATATGAGAACTGAAAATGAATCACTGGTTCTTGTCCCTTTTTTGTGAGTTTGGAAGAATGAGCCAATAAATGGATGTTCCAAAGCACAGCCCAATGCTTAGTGCTAGTTTCCCATTAAAACAATCCACAATAGTCACGGGTCACATATTTTCTCACATAGTCTCCAGAATCTCCTGCAACTCTAGCAAGATGAATAGAGTATTAATAGATCTCTCCTAGCTTAATCTGTGGATTCTGTAGCTCTAAGAAGATGAATGGAGTATTAATAGATCTCCCCTATTGTTGGAAAGTTGAATTTTCCGCCGTTCGATCGTCACCCCATTCAACCTATTGCGTGCTTCGGGTCTCGAGTTACTGTAGAAGACGAAACATCAGGGTGAGCTTCATTTGACAAGCCGTTCGGACGAGTGACCACGTCCAGTTGTGAATGGTCCTGAACTGACCAGTGACCAGTCACCGCTGATGGCGAAAAAGATTGACCACCGTTGTAGCCATGGAGCGTTTCCAGACGGGCGCTCAGAGTGGGGGAAGGTGACACAAGAAGACGAAGTCCTTTGTTTTGACTCGAGAGGTGAAATAAAGGCAGTGGACGGCCATTTTGGATAATCACGCTGAATTATTGCGATACACCTTTTTGAAATACTAATTTTCCAGGGATTTTTATAAACCTTGGACCTGTATAACTATAAGACTTCAGGCTATGGAACAGTTATGTTTTCCAGCTCCTACCTCTCAGCTGGAACTTAAAAACAGGCATCTGGTAATCACTAAACAGAGTACACACAACTTTTACTTCAGTGTGTTCAAACCTCTGTTACTTTATTTCATTAGCACTCAAAATGATTTTTCTTCATTGTGTAAGAAACTTCGGAATGTTACCTTTCAAAAGAGAAAAGGTCCTTTGCGATATATATATATATATATATATATATATATATATATATATATATATATATATATAATTCCTAAAATTGCTGCACTTTGTTAAAAATTGCATTAATCTGTCTGTTGGTCTGTGTAGTAGCTAATAAACAAGATGTTGCTCCTTAAACGTATGTATAATGTATATTCATTGATTCACTCGTATACCAAAATCCATTTGAATTAAAAAAAATTCGCTTTTCGGATCAAATATTGATATGCGTTTGAAATTAGATTAATTTCGATTAATTAACTATAAAGTCTCCAATTAATTCGATTAAATGTTTTAAATAGAGTCCCACCACTACATAAAATCCTTTGGTGAAACGCAATTACCCCATTAACTCCACATGAGGCATCAAGGACAAACTGACGGTAAACAGGAAAGGAGAATACAGTTAATTTAAACAGTTAATCTGCCATAGGAGGGAAAACATGCACCAGAGAGTCATAAAGACGTGACCATGTGAGAGGTCTATAGACCACCGCAACACTTCATAAAGACGTGACCATGTGGGGCGGCTACGTGGCGTAGTTGGCAAGGCGCTCGCCACGAATGACGGAGACGCTGGGCTTGCCTGTTCGAGCCCAGCGCTCCACATTGCTTTCAGTTTAGCTGGTCGTTCATACTAATACACATTGGCCGTATTAGGGGGTGGGAAACTGATGGGTGGGGATCGGGCGTTGTGGACAGCGACTCCTACAGGTCGGTTGGTGCGCCTGCGCAGTAGAATCAGGAAGTGTCGGGGGCAGCGTGAGCCTCCCACGCGTTACTGCTCGCCACTGAGAGATCGAGCTGCACAGGTGAAAAGATGCGACTGCTGTTACCTCAAGTACCGGAGGGGACTTGTGCTATGTATGACTTAGTCCACATTGCAGCCGGCTTGTGGGAGGCAAGAAACAGTGTTCGTGACAGGGGAGGGTTGAATTGGATGATACGAAATTGGGATGGGAAAAAATATAGAAAATGGGAGAAAAAGTGGAAAAAAAAAAAAAAAATACGTGACCATGTGAGAGGTCTATAGACCACCGCAACACTTCATAAAGACGTGACCATGTGAGAGGTCTATAGACCACCGCAACACTTCATAAAGACGTGACCACGTGAGAGGTCTATAGACGACCGCAACACTTCATAAAGACGTGACCATGTGAGAGGTCTATAGACCACCGCAACACTTCATAAAAACGTGACCACGTGAGAGGTCTATAGACCACCGCAACACTTCATAAAGACGTGACCACGTGAGAGGTCTATAGACCACCGCAACACTTCATAAAGACGTGACCATGTTAGAGGTCTATAGACCACCGCAACACTTCATAAAGACGTGACCACGTGAGAGGTCTATAGACCACCGCAACACTTCATAAAGACGTGACCACGTGAGAGGTCTATAGACCACCGCAACACTTCATAAAGACGTGACCACGTGAGAGGTCTATAGACCACCGCAACACTTCATAAAGACGTGACCACGTGAGAGGTCTATAGACCACCGCAACACTTCATAAAGACGTGACCACGTGAGAGGTCTATAGACCACCGCAACACTTCATAAAGACGTGACCATGTGAGAGGTCTATAGACCACCGCAACACTTCATAAAGACGTGACCATGTGAGAGGTCTATAGACCACCGCAACACTCCATAAAGACGTGACCACATGAGGTCTATAGACCACCGCAACACTCCATAAAGACGTGACCATGTGAGAGAGCGGGGGGGGGGGGGGGGGGGGGGGGGCGCAAGAGAGACTATAGGCAATCTGCGCACGCACCAGTTGGGGAGTAGGTGCGGAAAAGTGACAATACCTCGGCCGAGAAGGTGCTGATCGACTTGGGGTTGTGGTCTCTCTGCGTTCAGGAGACTCGGGCGTATAAAAAAAAAAGTCTATTGGATCATGGCTCCAGCGCCCTCACAGCTGTAGCTACAACCACTTACGTCAAGGCTCTCGTCAACAATCAACAATCAATAAGCTCCATGTACCGCGGAAGTGCAGTGTCGATAGCAAATGCAACCCTAAGTCAACTTGGTGCAAGTATTTTACGTCTGCTTCAATGTGGTGTGTGTTTTGATTGATTGAAGATTTTATTAACAGATTGCAGAATGGGTACAATACAGTACGGCTCAATACACACACATGCAGGCACTCGCGAGGTCCGTGCGAGAACAGCGCGCGTGGCCGGGCACGCCGAGTCCGACTTCAGAGCGGGCGAAAGTGCACGGAGAAAGGCACATTTACATTGGAACAGTTACATTGGTCATTACAATTTTACAGTTTTATTTCGTTTTCTTGTTCGCCCAATAATGTTAACCAAATGAAACCAATGGAAAGAAACACACCAACAAACACACCAACATTCTCCCCCGCCGGACTCGAGTAGGGTAAATCTGCAGTGCCGCAGCCCCATACATTGCCGGACTCACAGGCACAGCTGATTAAAAAAAAAAAAAAAACATACTTTTCCTATAGAAAATTATTCTATTTAATAATAATAATTATCATAAATATAATATATATATACAAAAAAATTATAATAATAAATATTATATTAATAATTATAATTATTTAAAAAAAATCTGTTGTACCGAACTTGTACCTAACCGTGACCCCAATACCGAGGTACGTACCAAACCGTGGCTTCTGTGTACCGTTACACCCCTAGTATATATGCATGTGCATACATCTGTATTATGTGTGTGTGTATATATACATGTGTGTATATTAGGGCTGACCCCTATTAGTCAATTAGTCAGGAGCCGTAGTCGACTCTTAGTCAAATACAAAACATTTTAAATAAAAATTATAAAAAAAATATATATATATTTTTTTTTTGTATCATTCTTTCCAAAAGAAAAGAGGCCTAGAAGCGTGGCTAACGCTAATGGCACGCATACCAGAGGCTAACTGCCTACAAAAACAGGCACAGAGGCACTGAAAGAGGATTTCACCCATCTAATGAACACACTAGACTAGACAAATATCAAGATGTATCCATCAGTGGACCAATTGCATGCTTTTGCAGAGGACAAGAAGCCTTCAGTCGACTCCTTCTGACATTAAGCACCCCCCACAGCCCAAATGGAATGATACAAAAATATATATATATTATTATATTATATTTGCCGACTAACGGCACATTTTGGCCAATCATAGTCGACTATCCAAATCCTTAGTCGGGGACAGCCCTGGTGTATATGTATGTGTGTATGTATCCATGTGTATGCGTATATATCTATGTATATGTGTGTGTATGTGTGTGTGTATATATATATATATATTAGGGCTGTCAGTTTATCGTGTTAATTAGATTAATTAATTACACAGCAAATTATCGTGTTATGAAAATTTACTCAAAACTAAATTTATTTTTTATTATTTTTTTTATGAATTATTATTGTATTTTTTAAAATCTCATTCATTCAATAATAACGTAGAATAAACATTTACAAACTTATTTTTTTTAAATGGTCCATTTGCATGTTCTTGGTATCTGATTCTAGGGACATCTATGGATCTCAGGGAATGTATTCCCAGTGTCAGAAATACTGTTACTAGGCTTGAGTAAATTGTAATGAACCAAATGAGAATATAAATTAAATTATTTTATTTTTTTATTAACACCATGCTAAAATTTACCAGACCTGAAAAATCTAAGCAAATGAATAAAGGGAAGATGATTAAACAGAAGGTTTTGTAGATACAGTACTGAATTCTGCCATCCGGACACAATTTGAAATATGATTATAGAATATAAAATATCAGGCCTAAAATGGTTATGTGATTAAATTTTTTTTTTTTTACTAGACATCACTCAGGTGTATTATTGATGCTCTCATTGATACTATGTTTGTTTCTGAAGTGTGTGTGTGTGTGTGTGTGTGTGTGTGTGTGTGTGTGTGTGTGTGTGTGTGTGTGTGTGTGTGTGTGTGTGTGTGTGTGTGTGTGAGATATATATAGAGAGAGGGGGGGCTTTGGTAGACTATTGCATTGGTCCATTCATTGAAGATGAACGCAATGCGACATCCTTTACTAGGCTCACCCACCAACAGTGCAGGTGCTGAACTGCTGATCCGAATGTATAGGTAAAAACCATATTATGCGTTTTCATCAATAAAAAAATTGCCCAAAAAAAAATGCGTTCTTTCATGGGGCCCAGAATCTGGAGCTACACCCCTGTGTGTATATATGTATGTATGTATGTATGTATGTATGTATGTATGTATGTATGTATGTATGTATGTATGTATGTATGTATGTATGTATGTATGTATGTATGTATGTATGTATGTGTGTATGTATGTGTGTATATGTGTGTGTATATATGCGTGTATGTATGTGTATATATGCGTGTATGTATGTGTATATATGTATATGTATGTGTGTATATGTGTGTATGTATGTGTGTATATGTATGTGTATATATGTGTGTATGTATGTGTGTGTATGTATGTGTGTATGTGTATGTATGTGTGTGTATGTATGTGTGTATATGTGTGTATGTATGTGTGTATATATGTATGTATGTGTATGTATGTGTGTATATGTGTGTGTATATATGTGTGTATGTATGTGTGTATATGTGTGTATGTATGTGTATATGTGTGTATGTATGTGTGTGTATATATATGTATGTATGTATGTATGTATGTATGTATGTATGTATGTATGTATGTATGTATGTATGTATGTATGTATGTATGTATGTATGTATGTATGTGTGTATATGTGTGTATATGTGCGTGTATATATGTGTGTATGTATGTGTATATATATGTGTATATGTATGTGTGTATATGTATGTATCCTCACCTCCCCAGGGGGCCCACAGCGACGGTGCAGTTCCCCCCCAGCGTCAGGTTACCTCCCTTGGTGAAGGCGTCCACTGCACTCCTCTGGTTCAGTATGATCACCATGTCCGACACCTACAGTAGACAGACAGACACACACACACACACACACACACAGGTTTCCATGTGTTGTGGGGACATTCCATATGCTCACATTCAGTCCCTAACTCCTTACCCTGACCGTAACTCTTTAATTGCCAGACCCGAGATATCTCGGGTTAACTCGCCAATGCGTTGGACGCCAGACCCGAGATATCTCAGGTTTTGGTAGTTTTTTATTTTATTTGATATTTTTATTCATTATTCATCCACTGACCTCGGTGTTGCCCAGGAAAGGATTTTGAGATCGCCAAAGTGCAATACCGGCCGCATCCTGCCAAATGGCAGTGTCGCCCACCCTTTGAAACCTTATATCTAACTCTGTGTTACACTAAAATATCTCCGGGTGCTATATTTAGACAGAGCCGAGTAAGTCGCTTCATCCGACCACTTCTAAACGTATCTGGCACACTCGATCCATAAGTTGTGCCAAATTATGTCCGGGACCAGATGGACACCAATACTGGAAATTGCGATCAGACAATTGGAATATTATTTTTGGAATACCACCGACCACAGGTAAGGACTATCTGACATCAATTTCAGCTTGATCCAACAATGTTTTCATATCCATCCAGCTTCTGTAGTGTTCAACACGAATGCCGTTACTGGCCATCAAAGCATAAAAAAACGACCCCCACCCCCCCTTTCATGCATTCATGATGAAACATAATACCTATTATATACATTTGATTTGGAAATAGTAGCGTGTCCAGGCAAGAAACGCCAACGCTTATAGTAGAATTCACGTTGCGCCCTGTAACTTGCTTCCCAGGAATTATCCCGGATCACTCTGAAATTATACTTATATTCACCACGGGATAACGCGCGAACGTATGCATGAACATTTTTTCTCTTTTTTGCATCTTGGACGGAAGAAAGTCACTGTCAAATGACCATAGTATTGTCCCCATAGCTATAGCTCTCCAAACATAGTGACGCACAGTGAAAATATGTAATGGAAACCTGGCACGTTAGCTACAAGGCCAAGACGAATAGCTGGCACTGAATGAGTTAAAAGGGGCACTTCTCCAAAAATTTATTAATTTAAGATATTTTTTATTTTAATTTGCACATAATATAATAATAATATGTCTCCCTGCCTCTCTGGTCCCGCCCCCCGCAGGGCCTGTCAAGGTGGTGTGAGGGTCAAGGTGGTGTGATCCTCCCTGCGCCGTCCTTGATGTGGCCAACAGCGTCGACAGCAGCGGCTATTCTACCTCAAACCAGTTCCGACTACCCCAGGCGTGGATCCACTCTCCCTCAGTTTTCCTATGCTTTCTTTTTTGTTGTTGTCCTTAGCTCTATTTATTACACATTTTTGTTTTAGTTTTTAGTGAGTTGTTCCTTATTTTCATTGGGGAAAGCCCGGGAGTGTTGCATATTTGGATTTTATGGTGGTTTTTGTCTTTTGTGATGTTTCTTTTCGACTTGTACAGCCCATGGGGGCAATTCCATGTGATCGCGGGCTATACAAATACAAGGTTCTAAACAGTTTAGTTTGTTTACAGTTAGTTTGACAGTTATTGAGAGTGAACGAGTTTGACCATCTCCTCCTGTGATGTCATCAGGGGATACTGAATCCTTGTGTTGTGTTTATTGCGGCTCAATGAAATGATGTAACACATAATAAATATGTAATGATATAAATGAAAATGTTATCTTATCAGACACAACAAATGATGTATATATATTTTCACTGCAGAGTTTGACACATTTTTCCATTGGGGCCATAATTTGCAGTTGAAAAAGGGTAATACATCGACTCTGTGGTGCCCCCGCCTAGTGTACACACACACTGGGCTGAGTGACTTCAGGAGGGGGCTAGGTCACAGGGGTCAAGTGGCCCCGCCCACCTCAGGAGGGGGCTCGGTCACAGGGGTTGAGTGGCCCCACCCACCGCGGCTGACAGAACTGTGTCGTGTGTTTATTAAGACGTTTATTTCCGCAGGTCACTGGGACACTGAACACTGAGACGTGTCGGAGCTTAGGTTGCATTAGAGATTAAGAGATGACGCCATGCGGCTTTTCAAAACAAAAAGTCAGCATTGTATTTGCACACACACACACACACACTCTCAATTTCTGGTATGTAACCCTAGTCCACACATACTCTTTTGTTTGTCAAAACGACCTGGTTATTAAAGGATAAGGGGCCAGTGTCATTTTTTGTTATTTCCTCGTTGTCACCATAGCTGTCGAAAAGACCAAGACCTACAATTAGGGCTGCACGATTAATCGGAAAAAAATCGCGATCTCAATTCATAGACCTATGCAATTTCATTTCTAAATGACGATTTCTTTTTATTAAAATCTCTTTATATGGGCGGCTGGGTGGCGCAGTGGGCAAGGCGCTCGCCACCAACGCAGGAGATACTGGTATCGAGCCCAGCTCTCGGCGTTGCTTCCGGCTTGGCCGGCCGTCGTACTAACACAATTGGCAGTGTTAGAGGGTGGGAACGCCGGTGGGTGGGTCCTGGTCGTTGTAAACAGCGACTCCTACAGGTCGGTCGGGGCGCCTGCTCAGCAAGGAAAGGATCTAAGGGGGGTAGTGTGATCCTTCCACACGTTACACTCTCTCAGTGAGAGTCCGCACTGCCAGGTGAAAAGAAGCGGTTGATTGGCTACACATGTGTCGGAGGAAGCATGTGATAGCCTCCACTCTCCCAGACCGACTGTAGGGGGTAGGTGTGCAGCGACCAGGAAGGGGATTGGGAATTGGCATAACGACTAACATTGGGATGGGAGAAAAACTGAGGAAAAAGGAGGGGGAAAAAGATTAAAAAAAAATTTAAAACGAAAAAAATCTCTTTATACATTTTCTTTCTTTATTTTTTTAAACTTTTTTAAATGATGACGATACTGACTTGAGTTATTTTGTATGTTACAAGAGACTTAAGTTTAAGTCGAGCACTTTCATATATGGTATGTTTAAGTTTAAGTCAAGCACTTTGATATAAGTTATGTTGTCTGTTTAAGAAAGAGTGCAATAGCTCACCGCATATCTCGGCGCTATTTCTGCGTCGGGGAAAACCGTGCTCGTCACGGATCTGGGGGACACGAGTTCGATTCCCGGACCCGCCGTCATTTCTCAGAATGTCTTCCCCTGCTCTACATCCCATTTTCAACCTGTTTCTGTCGGTCATGCTTGACCAGAAAAGCGATAAACGCTAAAAAATTTAGTTTTAGAAGAAAGAGTGCAATAAATGATTTTATTGAAAAAATAAGAATCGTGTGAGAGAATAGTGATCTCAATTCCTAGAGAGAAAAATCGTGATTCACATTTTAGCAAGAATCGTGCAGCCTTACCTACAATGCATTTCTCCTTAGGCATAACAAAAAATATTGTTTGTTTCCTGCTGGTTGTCAGTTAAGGCCATGGGTAGGTAGGGAATTTATATTTTATTTTATTTTTTATTTTATTCTTTCCCACGGCGACTATGGATAGGGAATTTCTTTATTTAATTAAAATGTTCACAACAACATGGATGCATGTACTCTGCCAGCATGTTTAATATCCATAATACTAAAGGTTTGACTAAGATTTCTATGAAACTTTATAAAAAAAAAAAAAATTTAAAATTTAAAATTTAATTTTTATTTAATTTTTTATTATTTAAAAAGAAAATCATAAAATATATTGGGTCGCACCTAAATCGGCAGGGTCGGTCGGCAACCGGAAACAAACCATTCTTTTTTTTAGGCCTTATTTACAAGAACGGTCTGTCCAGCCAACCATCACCAGATTATAGCTTGTATAGAAATGCATTTATATTAGTGCTTTTATCCAAAAGCGCTTTACAATTTGTTCCTCACATTTGACCCGCTCACTCACACATTCACCACACAGATGGCTGAGGCGATCCATGCAAGGTGCCAGCCTGCTCATCGAGAGCAATTCAGAGAATTTGCCTAAAAATACAGAAGTGGAGGATTGCTCCACTTCTACATGTTCTCAGAGATAGTGTGTCCGTTACTAGGCTTGAGTAGATTGTAATGAACCAAAAGGAGAATATAATTTATTTTTTATTGAATTTGTTTTCATCTTTGACGGTGAGTAATTCAATTCCACTCAGGTTAATTTGATATGAATAAAAGGTCTCTAAATCACAGCTAAGCTAACGGACATGTTTTTCCAATCAAATGTACATTATGACTTTGAAAGAAAGTGATTAAACAATCAGTATTTTCTCAGGGCTAATGCCTGCAGATAACCACGTCCCCAAAGGACGTTCCGGAACATTTAACATGCGTTATCTAGATTTAAAATGAAGAGCTAACAGGGTTTTGCGACACTGGGCGAACGCGCAGACCTGAAGGTCAGAACTGCACTCAAAAAAGGTTTGTTTGCCTCGAGCCACGCACGCTGGACGGACGGACGGGGCTTTCGCTCTTCGAGAGCCACATTAATTGGTCCCATTGTGCCACGCCAAGCTGAACAGGGGAGATCAACCAACCAGAAGTAGCTTTAGGAGAGTGAATGTTATTGTAACCCTGTTCTACCCTCCGCTCTCCCAGTGCGAGACTCTCTTATGAACAAGTGACAGTTCAATTGAAGTTCAACTTTATTATCATCCCAGAGGGCAATTATTCCACAGTCCAAGAGGAACACTACACCAATACAAGTTAAAAACCAGGCAGTCTACAGTAAAGTGCATCACAATGGGCTCTAGTCTACAGTAAAGTGCAACACAATGGGCTCTAGTCTACAGTAAAGTGCAACACAATGGGCTCTAGTCTACAGTAAAGTGCAACACAATGGGCTCTAGTCTACAGTAAAGTGCAACACAATGGGCTCTAGTCTACAGTAAAGTGCAACACAATGGGCTCTAGTCTATAGTAAAGTGCATCACTTTTTTTGCTGCTTTTACTGTCGCTCCGCTCCGCTGCTTTTGCCTATCGCTATTATAATGATTTATTACAGCCCTTTCAACTTTAATTACTCTGTACGTTAACTCCCAATTCCTATGGTACTTCTCCAGAACTGTGAATCTTCTTATCTATTCAGATTTTTTACCACAGTCGAAAGGAGTAGCAAGATTCTCCGTGGGAGGAATAGCGAGCCGTCTTATCAGCTACACACAAAGGACTATGTCGGAAGGCAAGGATATTTATGAAAGACGAGGAAGGTTTTCCTTGTTATTTTGAGTTTTAACGAGACGGAAGACGACAGTGTGAATAATAGCACAGCTCCAGGGCAACGGAACTGCCCCGTGCCACCATCACCACCACCACCACCACCATCACCACCACCACCACCATCATCATCATCATCATCACCACCACCACCACCAGCTAAGTACCTAGCTTAGCTTCAGCTTAGCCTAACCTGAAAAGAAATAAAGGAAGATGCCGGGACTCGGCTCTCCCACAGAATGTACTAATTGCTTGGAGATGAGAAAGAGGATTGTAGAGCTGGAGGCTCGGGTTTCTACCCTGTACCAAATACAGCAGGATGAGCAACTCATTGACTCTATTTATTAAGCTACTACAAATATAGCCAACAATACCATGATTGAGAACTGGCCTATGCTAGTAACTACAGAACAGCACCACCCAAAAGACGGTCCTTGGCACAACCAAGGAGCTAGACCAAAGCAGTGGATCACCGACAAGGATAAAAGGAGAAATAAACGATCCAGGACCTCACCCCCGGTACCGCCAGGAAATAGTTTCAACCTACTCTCGGAAACACGCATATCAACACCCAAGGCAAAGAGACATAGAAGCGTAGCTAACAACGCTAACGAAGAAAACAGCGAGCGTAACGGAGCTCACGCTAACGACGCTAATAGCAAGAATACCGGAGCTCACGCTAACACTAGCGAAGCAAACAGCTGGCATGCCGGAGCTCACGCTAATGCTAGCGAAGCACACGCTAACGACGAGACGACGAGGAAAACAGAGCCACTAGCGACACGGCTGGCAAACACGACCCAGACCGAGCGAACGGCTAACAGCGAAGAGACTATCATGCGCCGAGAACGTTGCGGTAGCCAACGCCGAAGGTACGGGACCAGCGTTAACATGAAGGCTAACGAGGCTTCACCAAGGCCACAGGACTGTGGAAAGAACCAGCAGACTAGGCCTAGCCCAAAAACAAACGGCCCCAAAACTGTTGGAAAGAAAAATGCTAACCTCACACAGAAAATAGACTGCATACTGATTGGAGATTCCATAACAAGGTATGTGGAGATGGCAAACACAGAAAATATCTGTCTAGACAATACAACTGTGAAAGAGCTAGCCGAAAAACTTCCAACACTAATCAGACCAGGAATAACAAAAATTGTCATTCACTCTGGATCGTTTGACATCCTGCGAAAGAAGACTGGCACAGAGACTTTGAAAGACGATTTCACACGTTTAATGAACACACTAGACAAACATCAGTCTGTGTACACAAACACTGATGTGTCCATCAGTGGACCAATTGCATGCTTTCGCAGAGGACAGGAAGCATTCAGTCGACTCCTAAATTTTAATTCATGGTTAGGGGCTGCATGTCTCGTACACGGCCTGAAATTCATTGACAACTTCAATGTTTTCTGGAATAACCCAGAACGTTTTCAAAGAAATGGCTTCTTCCCAAATCGCTTAGGTTCAAAGCTCCTATCAGCAAACATGCGTCATGCCTTGATGGCCTCCAAGAATATTAAGCTCACACCAGCACGAGAGATAGTCATGAAGGACACAATCTCACCACGAAGTACAGCACAAGACGTCCCGTCCCCCCCCCCCCCCCCCCATATCACACAAGGCCATCTCGTCTGATCAAATGTCCCCGAAAGCACAGTGCAGTCAGTACGGTACAGTATAGCACAATTACCATGCCATCTCTAAAAACATACAAGTAATCATAACTAGCCAATGGCATGGTGAAAAATATACGCCACCAATGCGTTTACCTGCTATTAACCTCAGGGCCATCACGGTCAAACCAAAGCAGACCTCCTCTAAAGAAGTCCAACAAATAAAATTAGCTTTCCTAAATGTCAGATCACTGAATAATAAAACATTCTTAGTAAATGATCTGATTAAAGAAAATAACTTAGATTGCATCTGCCTAGTAGAGACATGGCTAAATAATGACACAGCTACATCAATAATGATAGAAGCTTGTCCACCAGACTATAACTTTTTTCAAATACCCAGAAAAAATAAAAGGGGCGGAGGAGTTGCAGCAATCTTCTCCTCAAAACTCTTGTTTAGAATCACAGAACTAGGCGAGTTCATGTCAATGGAATATCTTGCCATTGAACTAAAAACAGAATCAACTATTATTGTCACAATATACCGCCTGCCTAGACACTCACCAATATTTATACAGGAGCTCTCTGAACTGATCTCACTATGTGTTACCGGATATGATAAGGTGATCCTAAATGGAGACCTGAACATCCATTTTAATAAGAAAACAGACTCCAAAACTATGGAACTAAAAAATTTACTGGATAGCTTTGACCTAATACAGCATATAACAAATGCAACTCACCGGCTTGGGAATACACTAGACTTAGTTATAACAACAACTGGGCTAAGCATAACAAATATCTCAATAACTGAATTACCTCTCTCCGACCATCACTGTATATTTTTTGATACTCAAATAACCCTTACTAAAACAAAAAAAGAAATCATAGTTAAAAAGAGGCTCCTAAACGACAAAGCTGAATCAAAGTTCATTGATCTTATCAGACTACATGAACCACACAATCATGACAGCTCTCTAAATGAAATGGTAGAAAATCTCAATGATGCAATGTCATCTATATTAAATTCTGTCGCCCCATTAAAAACGAAAAAGAAGAAAACTAGAGCCTCGCCCTGGTTAAACTATAATACGGTCAACAAAGAAAAAAGGAAATGTCGTGCAGCGGAGCGAAAATGGAGAAAAACAAAAACCACCATATGCTGTGATATATACAAAGATGCTTTAACTGCTTATAATAAAACCATCCGCTTAGCAAGGAAAGATTACTTCTCTAAAATCATTACAGAAAATGCTGGAAACTCCAGAATCCTCTTTTCCACTATTAATGTACTACTCAACACTGCCCCTACACCTCCTCAGTCATCAACGGTTAAGTGTGAAGAACTTGCACTATTCTTTAACAACAAAATAACCTTGATCAGGGCCAGCATTACTCATGATGGAAATAAAGTTGATTGCGGCAAACCGTGCAATGTAACCATGAGAAGTTTCACATGCATCACATTAGATGTACTCTGCAAAACTGTCTCAGAATGTAACTCCTCCACCTCAGACATTGACCCTATACCTACAGCTTTCTTCAAACGGGTATTTAATAGTGTTTCAAGCCCTGTGCTAGATATCATAAACACTTCCCTTAGGACTGGTATTTTCCCGGATGCCTTTAAAACAGCAGTTGTAAAGCCATTACTAAAAAAACCTAACTTGGATAGTAATGAAATGGCAAATTATCGTCCAATATCCAACCTACCATTCATTAGTAAAGTACTTGAAAAGATAGTTTCAGTTCAAATAAATTCCTTTCTTGAAGAAAACAACATCTTAGAAGAATTTCAGTCAGGATTCAGAAAATATCACAGCACTGAAACTGCCCTCACCAAAATAATCAGTGACCTCAGACTAAACTCTGACGAGAATAAGATCTCCATCCTTATCCTGTTAGATCTCAGTGCAGCATTTGATACAATCGATCACGATATTCTAATCGATCGTCTTGAAAACCATGTCGGTTTCTCAGACCATGTGCTGGGCTGGTTTAAAACATACATCAGAGGGAGGAAATTCTATGTTAAACTAGGAGATCACATGTCTGATATATACGACAACAACTATGGAGTTGCACAAGGGAGTTGCTTAGGTCCTTTACTCTTCTCCCTTTACATGTTACCGCTGGGTGATATCATCAGAGAACATAATGTAGATTTCCATAGCTATGCGGATGATACACAACTGTACATATCTGCTGAACCAAATGATACAGCGATTAGCTCCATTACAGACTGCTTACTGGCAATAAATAAATGGATGAGTAAGAACTTCCTGAAACTAAACGAGAACAAAACTGAAATTCTAATTATCGGCTCCAAAACTAAAAAAGAAACATTAATAAAGAACCTGGGGGGACTAACCCCTTGGATCAAATCTGAGGTCACTAGTCTTGGGGTTATCATAGATTCAGAACTGAACTTCAATTCTCATATTAGCAAAGTGACGAAAACATCGTTCTTCCATCTCAGAAATATAGCAAAAGTACGACCATTTATTAATCAGAACGATGCTGAGAAGCTAATTCATGCATTCATATCTAGCCGGTTAGACTACTGTAATGCACTTTTCACAGGTCTCCCTAAGAAAACCACAGAGAGGCTTCAGCTAATCCAAAACTCTGCAGCCCGACTGCTAACTAGAACCAAAAGGAGAGAGCACATTAGTCCAGTCCTAGCCGCTTTACACTGGCTTCCTGTAACATTTAGAATTGACTTTAAGGTCCTTCTCCTTACATACAAAGCTCTAAATGGACAGGGACCTAGCTACATCGCCAACACTCTAATAAATTACACACCAGCAAGAACACTGCGATCATCAGCTGCTGGACTACTAGAGGCTCCCAGAAGCAGTCAAAAGAGGATCGGTAATGCAGCCTTTATCAACTATGCCCCAAAACTATGGAACAAACTACCCCAAAACATCAGGGAAGCCAACTCGCTAGACATCTTTAAAAGACAGCTTAAAACCTATCTCTTTGCTCAGGCATTTCACTGATAGATATCTGCTACCACCTAGTGGCAAGAGGAAACATCAGGGATATCCTGACACAACTTGTATTTATTCTTACCCTGCCTACTCTTTTACACTGCCTATCAAATTCATGTGTCGGTTATTGCACTTTTTACTTCTTACTGATGACTATTTTTAAACTGAATCATTTTAAACTATTCTTATTATTTGCTAGATCCAAATGTGAAACACTGATTATTTATGACTATTTTTAAACTGAATCATTTTATTCTTATTATTTGCTAGATCCAAATGTGAAACACTGTGATTATTTGTTCATGAACTACAGGAGTATTACTGAATAGAGAGCCTATTAGGATGCTAGATCCTAATGTGAAACACTGTGATTTGCCATATCTTGCTATGCTCGCTCATGCCTGTATTTTTTATGTCCGTTCTATTTTATAATTTTTTGACTATTTTTAAACTGAATCATTTTAAACTATTTTTACTATTTGTGTTACTGAAAACTGTAAGCGGAGAGCCTATTGGGATGCTAGATCCTAATGTGAAACACTGTGATTCTACCCGTCTATCTTTTTATGCTCGCTTATGCCTGTATTTTTTACTGTTGTGAAGCACTTTGAACTGCAACCTCTGTATGAAAAGTGCTATACAAATAAAGTTATTATTATTATTATTATTATCACAATGGGCTCTAGTCTACAGTAAAGTGCAACACAATGGGCTCTAGTCTACAGTAAAGTGCATCACAATGGGCTCTAGTCTACAGTAAAGTGCATCACAATGGGCTCTAGTCTACAGTAAAGTGCATCACAATGGGCTCTAGTCTACAGTAAAGTGCATCACAATGGGCTCTAGTCTACAGTAAAGTGCATCACAATGGGCTCTAGTCTACAGTAAAGTGCAACACAATGGGCTCTAGTCTACAGTAAAGTGCATCACAATGGGCTCTAGTCTACAGTAAAGTGCATCACAATGGGCTCTAGTCTATAGTAAAGTGCATCACAATGGGCTCTAGTCTACAGTAAAGTGCAACACAATGGGCTCTAGTCTACAGTAAAGTACATCACAATGGGCTCTAGTCTACAGTAAAGTGCAACACAATGGGCTCTAGTCTACAGTAAAGTGCAACACAATGGGCTCTAGTCTACAGTAAAGTGCAACACAATGGGCTCTAGTCTACAGTAAAGTGCAACACAATGGGCTCTAGTCTACAGTAAAGTGCATCACAATGGGCTCTAGTCTACAGTAAAGTGCATCACAATGGGCTCTAATCTAGAGTCTAGAGACAGAGAGGGATTTGGAGAGAGAGACAGAGAGTTGGAGAGAGTTAGAAAGAGAGAGACAGACAGAGATGTATATATATAGAGAGACAGACAGATTAAGAGAGACAGACAGATATATATATAGAGAGAGAGACAGACAGACAGAGAGAAACAGACAGAGATACAGACAGATGGAGAGAGAGAGAGGGAGATATACAGAGAGAGATAGACACAGAGAGAGAGAGAGAGAGAGAGATAGAGACAGACAGAGAGAGACAGATATAAAGAAGAGAGAGACAGACAGAGAGAGAGACAGACAGACAGACAGACGGATATACAGAGAGAGAGACAGAGACAGACAGAGAGACAGACAGACAGAGTGCTGAGTGTTTAAGACACACAGGGAGGCTCTTAAGTGCACCATTCAACTCATAGGGTGGTCGGCTTTAAAGCCCCAAGCCGCTTTTTTGTGTGTTTTGACCATATAAATGTGAGGAACAGTTTATTCAGATATTATTGAATTGAATTATGAAGAGTTTGATCTGGAGATGTAAAATAAGTTCATTGTTGGTGGAAAGTTGTTCTGGGAAATGTCTTAACTCTTAACCCACCATGAAGTAGAATGTCCATTTTACACCAGTGTTTACAAACATCACCAACGTAAACAAACCTTTTATAGCCACAAGATGCATCAATGAAAACACATTTACCTGCCGTCTAGCGGTAGATTTTTTTTTTAGGTTGGGGCTATTGTCCGTTTACATTTGGATCATGGAATGGGCCTTTAACGTCTGTCCTCTTAAATCGCTCACTTGATTGAGTGTCAGGAAACGACATACAGTCCACGACAAAGAAAACACATCACACACACACACTCACACACACACGGTTTAAGAAAACAGTCTCTTGAGCACAGCGGGTTATGAAAATAGGCGTTTTGAGAGGAAAGGAGCCGTGAGACAAACGCATACATGATCATATTCACAATCTCTGGTATAAAAGCTTTTTTCTTGTTGTTCTCGTCTATACTTGACTATTTGGGGGGGGGGGGGGTCAAAGTTCACCATTCTGTCTATACTTGACAAGACAATATGGTCAAGACTAAATAAACGCTACATCCATATGGTCAAAACTAAATAAACTCTACATCCATATGGTCAAAACTAAATAAACCCTACATCCATATGGTCAAAACTAAATAAACCCTACATCCATATGGTCAAAACTAAATAAACCCTACATCCATATGGTCAAAACTAAATAAACAAAAAAAAGTTTTGACCATATGGATGTAGGGTTTATTTAGTTTTGACTCAAAACTAAATAAACTCTACATCCATTATGGTCAAGCCAAATCTGCATTGAGCCTTTAACCCTTTCACTGCCACACTACCAAATGGTTAACCCTTTCACTGCGACAACACAGAAGGTTAACCCTTTCACTGCCACACGACAAAGGGTTAACCGTCGGTAGTGTGATAGTAAAGGGTTAACCCTCTGTAGTGTGACAGTGAAAGGGTTAAGAAACCTTGCTATAAGGCATCTGTGTGTGTGTGTGGTTACAAATGTGTATTTCGCCCAACGTACCTCAACTCCGATCTCGAAGCCGCCCCCCAGACCAGCGATTCCCATGGCAGAGGGTGCAGACCAACCTGCAGAGCAGACGGGTCAGACAGGACATTAGACAAGAGAGGAAAGAAACATGAAATATAAATCTGCCCAGAGGTTATTTGTAGGGATGTCCGATATTATTGGCAGATATTGGCATTAAAATGTAATACCGGAAATTATCGGTATCGGTTTTCCAAAGAAAAAATAATAATATTTACCCAGGGAAGCAAGTAAGAACAAATTCTTATTTTATTTATTGTCTAAAGTATGCATTATGTTGTGTTAATTCCACGACAAGAGATATGTAATGTTAACACTTTGGATGCCACGGACGACATAACACGTGTTATCAGCCCGCCCCCTGAATGCCCACGACGACAAATATAGTTTTCTTTTTTTATTAGCGATCTGAATTCATATTTCATCAACCGAGTCTACCATTGGGAAACCAGCCCCATCAGGAGCTCAGATGTGAAAAAAGCGCCCCCTATCGTCTCCCAGATGATAATGCACCCTTTTGGAATGGACTCAAAAAAAATCCGGAATCCACATTTTACTTCTCACCAGGGGCGGATTTAGGATTGTAGGAGATCCGGGGCTTAGCCCAGATGGGCCCCCTTTTTTTTTTTTTTTTTGGGGGGGGCAGGCAAGGGGTGGTTTGGAGGGGGTCAGACACGACCCCCTCCACAACAGAATTTTTTTGAATTTAATGAACCTGTACGTGCAATTTCCTGCAATATAGAGCCTTCAATCTTGACCAATAAAGCTGCTCTTTTCACTATAAAACTCAGTTAACCTTAGATTTATATATTGGGGGGGGATAGTGATGCACCGATGTGAAAATTGTGGCCGATACCGATAACCGATATTAATATTGCTGTTCTGGCCGATACCGATATTTACCGATGTCGATATCTCTGTATAGAAAACACTTTTTTAACGCATAATTTTTTTACTTTTGTAACTTATTTTCAGAAATGACTGATTTTTGAAACTATTTAAGGCCAAAACATGTAAAAAGAAAAAAAAAGATAAAAAAAAAAAAAAAAAAAAAAAAAAAATTTTTTTTTAATATCGGATATCGGCCCCATCTTGATATCGGACCGATACCGATGTGTAAAAAAACGGCCATATCGGCCGATATTATATCGGCGGCCGATATATCGTGCATCACTAGGGGGGGATATATCATATTTTTCATATAATCAAAAAGTGGTGGAGCAAGATCATACCTTTGCTCCCCCAAGTTCAATAGTGGGAGAGCAGAGATGCTCCGAATGCTCTTATGGCCAGGCGTCTATGATTCACTGATACAAAGTAAAATAGTGCAGTGCAATAAAATAGTTAGTAAAATAGAATAAAATAATGCAATAGTGCATTGCAATAAAATAGTTATCATCGTATTTTTTCGGGAGGCCGGTAAGGAGTGCATTACAGTAGTCGAGTTGGCTTGAGATACAGGCATGGATCTGGTTTTCAGCGTCCTTTTGATTTATAAATGGCCGTACTTTAGCTATGTTTCTAAGGTGGAAGAATTAAGTTTTTGTCAACTTGTTGATTGTGATTTAAAGCTTAGGTCTGAGTCTACCATAACACCAAGACTTAACTCACTCAAATACAGTTAGCAGCTGGATAGACCACAGATGGAAATTAGCTTCTGCTAAATCTGGTGCAAACATATTTTCATGTAACAATGATGAATTGTAAAAAAAAAAAAAAAAAAAAAAAAAAACATTTATTTTGTATTTTTAATTTTTTTTAAATAGATTCGGGGCTTTTCGGAATACATCCGGGGCTTGAGCCCAGGTAGCCACCCCCTAGCTCCGCCCCTGCTTCTCACGCATGTACCCCGAGCCGATCGGATTCATTGTGGAGCATCAGAACAGCGTGGAATATGTGTTTACAGTATGTAGCATTGGATCAATAAAAGGATCGATTTTTGGAATGGCGATCAGGAATTGGAATAATCTTTTTGGATACGATCTGATCTCAGGTAAGGAATCTATTTTACCAGTATTAGGATAATCAGACCCGTTTTCACGGAGATATAAGCTTTTCCCCTATATGTGATATGGCTGTTTGGCTGTGCAAGCGATCAGGAAATATATCAGATCAGATATCAGATCGCCTATATAGCGTGCATACGTACACATATACTATCGATAATCTAGCGTTTATTTGAAAACGATTCATAAATAGGCCGAAAATGTGATTTTTTTTGGTGTATTCTAGAATATTCCGTTTATTATGGAATATTTTTATTTTCCTTGAAAACAAGGGCTTTTCAAGATGCTATAAAACGGAAATGAAGCGATAAAAAAACAATCCGCTTCGACAATGTTGACTGGAAAATGAGTCATTGATAAGCGACGGGCAGATTAGACACATAGCCATAATTTAAAACATACCGGTAGATTAGGCAATATTAACGCTAACATTGAAGTGGATGATGGGCATTCAAGGGGGTAAAAAGGAAAACACGACCGGCTCTGAAAGTGTTAATGTGCGAAACAAAATAAAATAAAATAAAATTAAATTAAATTAAATTACCTGAAATTATTCCGTTTGGGGGGGGGGCGGGCCAGCATATATCGGTATCGGTTGATATCGGTATCAGAAATTAAGAGTTGGACAATATCGGTATATCGGATATCGTTAAAAAAGCCAATATCGAACATCCTAGTTTTATTTGTATTTTGTAGAAGCTGTAATAAGCCTGTGTTTTTTTTTTTTTTTTTTTTACTGCTGGACGGTTTTCTGTGAATCAATCGAAGATCAATATTTCTTGAGGATCACACAAGTTGTATCAGCAATAAATCAAGAGATGGGACTTTCCCATTTCTCAAACGATCTCATCACTAATTTCCCCTGATGTAGACTGACACATATTCCATATTAAAGTATATAGCAAAATATGTAGGAAGTTTGTGTTCAATGTTCATAGGTTTCATGACAACCAATATGGCGTCTTCTTATTGGCCACCACTGTCCTGATAATGATCCAATCAGGTACATTCCACGTGGGGCAATGGGAAGTAGGGAGGGTATTCATGCATGCAACATACATTTTGGACCCGCAAACATTTTTAAATAATAAATTCATTAATCAATCATTTGCACTGCTTTATTCCATTTTATGCTCATCTTATGTCTATTTATATGCTAAAAACATGATTATTGTACTGTAAATTAGCCATTTTATTGCACTACTTTTAGTCTGTCTATTCTATACAAATTGTACGTCTATTTTTATGTCTGCACATTACACATTTGCTTTTATTCTGTCATTTCCATGCTCAATTAATGCCTATATGTATGTTATGCTCATTTTATGTCTATATTACTGCTGTGAAGCACTGCAATTCTGGTATGAAAGGTGATATTAGAGCTGTCCCCGAAGGCTGTTTTGGGGATTCGAACTTTGGCAGGGTTTTTCGAACACATGGCACATGGCGCACATTTAATCATATAACATAGAACATATGCGCATATTGCTGCGGTTATTAAAAGTAGTAGTACCTACTTACTGGTCACAGGAGGGCTTCAATAACGTTTGGATGGTAATCCATTTTGTGAATACATTTGTTGAAAAAACATCTTTGTTGGCCGACGGCTCCTGCCATCTTAATGTTAGCAAACTAAACGTGCATAGCTTAACGTGCATAACATACCTGTGTAACGTTAAGTAAGCGCATTTCCCATAATGTTGGCGTGTTCCGTTAAAGCCTAAATACTTTTCCGACCACTAGAGGGGAGCATGGAGCCACTCTAAACAATCCCTTCATTTCTCCCAAAACTAAAGCCTCGTCTTGTTTCCCCAAAGTGATCATTTTAAATGAAGCAATCTTGTTACTGAGGATTCACTGACAAAATGAATTGTTTTCGTGCACAGATTACTAGATTTCCACTACAATAGATACAACTTTCTCCTGGGAATTTCCTGCTTGTTAAACAAGGCAGGTAAAAACTTAACTTAATACCATTAATACCATTCTGACAGCACAATATTGATTTGCAATGTGCGTGTGTAAATATATATATATACATACACACACACATACATACATCCACCCATATATATGTATGTACGGAGAAACAGATATATAGAGAGACAGATGAAAGGATGTATATGTATAGAGAGACAGAGGGATGGATGGAGAGACAGATGGATGGATGGATGGATGGAGAGACAGATGGATGGATGGAGACAGAGGGATGGATGGAGAGACAGAGGGATGGATGGAGAGACAGATGGATGGATGGATGGAGACAGATGGATGGATGGATAGAGAGACAGAGGGATGGATGGAGAGACAGATGGATGGATGGAGAGACAGACAGATGGATGGATGGATGGAGAGACAGAGGGAAGGGTGGAGCTTACGTCCGTCAGCCATCCTGCCGATGACAATCCCACTGCCTCCGCGGGCCGAGATGAGGAAGCCGCCCTTGATGACGGAGATGATGGCCAGACCCTGCGCCCTGGCGATGACATGAGCTGCACGAGAGGAACGACAAGCACACAGGAGACTTGGTTTGTACGTGAAATATGTGTCATCAGTCAGAACATGTACTGTACTAACTAAGCACATGTCAGAGAGAGAGGGAGAGGAGAGAGAGATAAGAGGGAACATTGGGGAGTCAATTAAGCTTCAGGCAAAATAGAAAACATAAACACTTGAAAAAGAAAAAAATTTAAGGTAAATGAGGAGAAGGAGGGAAGAAGAGGAGAAGGGAAGGGGAGGAGAAGGGAAGAGGAGAAGGAGGGAAGAGGAGGAGAAGGAGGGAAGAGGAGCAGGAGGGAAGAGAATAAGGGAAGAGGAGGAGAAGGGAAGATGAGGAGGAGAAGGAGGGAAGAGGAGAATGAGGGAAGATGAGAAGGAGGGAAGAGGAGGTGAAGAAGGGAAGATGAGAAGGAGGGGAGAGGAGAATGATGGAAGAGGATGAAACAGAAGGAAGGAGAGAAGAGGAGGTTGGACGGAGAAAGAGAAAGAGTGAGAGAGAGATAGAGACACACCTGGGATGAGTTTGTCTGGTCCGTTTCTTTTGGAGATCTCGGTGAACTGTCTGAGGATCTTGGTGGCCTTCTTGGCCTCCGACCTCAGGTTGGAAGGGATGGGGTTGTTCACTGTGGAACAGAGACACACACATTATGAGACAAATGTTGGGTTCTATTTAGCGGTGTCATGACTAAACCGACTGAATCGATTACAAAAAGACTGCATTGATATATTATCAAGTCAAGTCAAGAGTTTTATTTGTCACGGCATACAAGCATACAGTGAAATGCGGGTGGTCATGCCTGCAGCGATTGTGCAATAATACAAGTAATAAAAATAAGAACAAGACATAGAATGAGACATAACGGGTATAATGTACATAAAGTTTACAAAAAGCATGGTAAAGACATGCTAAGGTCCTGCGATAGTGCAATACAGCGATAGCTACAGATGAGGCACTGGGTCAGGGTCTTATGTACACTACTATACAATATACAGTTATACTATATATCCTTATGCTATATTGCTATATCCATCTATTTACTATACAAGAACCACTCCTGTTCTTTTTTTAAAGTGACCTTTTCATTGTGTAAAGTGACCGTTGAGTGTGTGCGTGTGCAGCGTGTGTGTTCGTGCTAAAGTGTCTGTTAGTGTGTGAGCGTATACAGTATGTGTGTTGTGTGTGTGCTCATAATGTGCTTGTGTGTGGAGAGTTCAGTGTTCAAGACTCTGATGGCCTGGGGGAAGAAGCTGAGCCGAAGTCTCTCTGTCCTAGTTGCTGGTGTGTGCAGGCGTTATTTATATGCTGCCTGACCGCAGCAACTTGAACAGGCTGTTGTTGGGGTGGTGAGGGTCTTTCATTATTCTGCAGGCTCTGGATTTGCACCTTGTTATATAAGACCTGCAGGGGTGGTAGTGCAATACCCGTAGTACGCTCAGCTGAGCGCACCACTCTCTGTAGGGCCTTCTTGTCCTGTGCCTTGCGGTTTCCATACCAGACAGTGATGTTTCCAGTCAAGATGCTCTCTACAGCTCCGGAGTAAAAGGACTGGAGTATCTTCCCCGATACTCTGAACTTCCTTAACTGTCTCAGGTGGTAGAGGCGCTGCTTCGCCTTTTTTACGACTGAGTCTATGTGTGTTGTCCATGTCAGGTCCTCTGAGATGTGGACCCCCAGGTACTTAAAGCTGCTCACCCTGTCCACGGTAGCCCCGTTTAAAGTATCTTTACTTCCTTCGGATTGACCCAGTTGTTGTTGGTCAGAAGACAGAGTCCCCCTCCAATGGTCTTACCAGATTCTTCTGTACGGTCCGCTCGGAAGACGGAGAAGGAATCTGATCATCTTCTGAAGGAAGATGCTGTGATCTGGAGTTGTTGCCTTCAGCCATGTCTCCGTGAAACACATAATGTTGCAATCTCTCACGTCTCGATCGAAGCGGACCCTCGCACGGTGATCGTCCATCTTATTCTCCAGCGAACGGACGTTTGCCAGCCGAATTGAGGGAATCGCCAGCCGGTAAGGAGAACTTTTCACTCTTTTCCTAATTCCGCTTCCTCTATGTTTCCGTTTGATCGCACCGCCATTGTCTCTGCTGTTGTTGTCGTCTGGTCGAATCTCCGGTGGCCAGTTTTGGCAAAAAGTGTTGTTAAACCAGTCTTTCAGGCCGGAGTTTAAGTCTATCAGTGACTGGCGATCATATTTTGTCCATGCCAGCGTAGTTTCTATAAAAAAAGTACTAAAAATAAACACAATAACAAAAAGTACGCACAATCGTCGCAGAGCTGACCAGACGGCGACTAGCCTTGACCGCGCCATCATCAGATATTTTATTATGCGCCCAAATGCTCTGGCCTTTCACCATCCATGTGACCACTGCCACAAAAAGAACAGCACGTTTCGGTTCATACCGCATAATTTTCTGCATTTATGCCAGAATTGGGGCAGATTCCGTGATTCCGTCCCCGATTTCTGGAAAATGTTATATACTCGTGCAGCTTTTGTTTCATCAGCATCTTAACTGACAGGGTCACGTCTAAATTGGTTCTGATTTTTACGTTACCCACTGAGCTACCGAACAAAAAAAGGACCACAATCGAAAGGGAGAATAGAAAAGAGACAAGCGCGCATATCCCTCTCGACGTGGATACGTCCGTCTTTCCATTATACAAGAGCAGATTTCAAAAGGTTAAAGATGATCACCGTTTCAGCCTATTCACATTCCTTGTAGCTGATCGAGCCGATAGAGTAGCTAACCAGGGTTCCCACATTGCAAAATGAAATTCAATGACTTTCAAGTACTTTTTCAAGCACTATTTTTCATTTTAAAAGGGCATTTAAAAGGATACAATTTACTTTTTTATATATATAAAAAAAAATCTGATCCAATATTTATGACTTATAACCAATCTCCGACAATTAGTTACACTTTAAATACATTTTAATTTCTTGATTCAGAAAGATTTTATCATTGGTTACCCAAAACGTTCAATGTGAATGGTTGACTTGAATTCCAAGGACTTTTTAAGCACCTTGTTAAAAGAATTGCTGTTTTCAAGGAATTCCAGGCCTTGCCTTTCTTTTTTTTCAAAAATCAAGCACTTTAACACATTGGGTGCCATGCCCCTTCCGGGAAGTGCATCTGGCCTTGCCGCCCATTAACCCCATGTAAACGCTCACCTTGTTTGTAGAGCTAAACCTATATTTTATATTATAGCTATGGATCTAAATAACACCGTCGATTGTCAGTGAGTTGCTTCTGGTCAACGTACATTTCCGTTTTGAATATGAATATAGTTTGGGTGCTTCTGAGTAATCCCAGGAAAAATATGCGAAAATAGCGTTTTAGTGGAATCCACTTATCACTAGTGGTGGGGGAAAATATCGATACGTAGTAGTATCGCAATACTTTTCGTGGCGATACTGTATCGATACAGGGACGCCAAGTATCGATATTTATTTAGAAATCTCTTTTTTATTGTATTTTATTGTATTATATTATTTTTTTTGTATAAGGAAGCTGCATTGTTCATTTCAATACCTGTAATAGTACAGTAGTCCACACACATGCACACCTGTGCATTCAGTTAAGTTGGAATATGACTGTAATACAAACAGTTCAGTTTGTCAGGTACATGCAACACAGATTAATGTTTACATCTGTGTGCTTGAGAAAATACCATGTTCTGCAATAAAAAATATTGAAGTGAGATTTACAGACTGAACTTTATTTTATTAGATAAAACATGTTGACAGTTTTACTTTGCAGTTGAAAAAAGGTAATAAATCACAATATTAATATCGCAATACTCAGCATATCGCAATATATTTAGTATCGCAATACTATCGTATCGTGACTCAAGTATCGTGATAGTATCGTATCGTGAGGCCATCGTGAGGTGATTCCCACCCCTACTTATCACGTTGTAATTTTTCGCCTGATTATCGAATCTTCCTGAATTCAGCGCTAGATTATCGTAATTATCCTTCCTCATGCACCCATGAAATGTGGTTTAGAGCGGCCGGCCGGCCTTGCAGTCTGCCACTGTAGCTGCATGTCCCCATACAGGCCTGGCTGCATGTCTGCTAGAGCCATATGAAATCCGCGTTCACGGAATCGCGGACGGAATCGCGGAATTAACCAATAAAAATGGAATCAACTGCAAAACGTGGAATATTGCAGAATTTGGCCTAATCTGGACTGAAATTCCGTTTTTGGGTGGAACGTTTGGTGCACACGCGACCGGGGAGGCGGGGACGCTATAGCGTGTTACACACAACACAGCGGTGCTCAAGCGTCTGGCTGCTTCAGTGTTAACATCGTCAAGAAGCTAAGAAATTCTGCAATAAGCCCTCAATTCAGAGCAGAACAGTATCCTAATGACTTTTATGCCTCCGGTGATAAGGTGTTTTGCAAATTCTGTCAACGTTCCCTGCGACACTATTGTGATTAAATAGCTATAACGTTAGGACATGATAGCTTCTAGCTAAATCTAGTGCACCCATCCATTTGTTTAATGCAAACGATTGTCATTATACACTGCCCTTTATAATCTAAATAAACTTAAATAGCTATGAAACGTTACAGTACATAGGACTATAGATGGAAATGAAAGCTTCTTGCTAAATCTGGTGCACTCATCCATTTGTTTAATGCAAACGATTGTCATTATACACTGCCCTTTATAATCTAAATAAACTTAAATAGCTATGAAACGTTACAGTACATAGGACTATAGATGGAAATGATAGCTTCTTGCTAAATCTAGTGCACCCATCCATTTGTTTAATGCAAACGATTGTCATTATACACTGTCCTTTATAAACGAAAAAAACTAAACTAAAGGTGCCTAAATTATGCATTACTATATTTCATCACAATATAATAGACATAGCTAGGCTAACATTGTCATTGTGATAATGTCAGTAGTAGCTAGCTGTATCTATTGCTTACACTTGAAATGTGTATTTTTATTTTGTCACAATATTAATTGAAAAATATTGTGTAAAATTGAACTGTATTTCTGAGTTGCAGCACTTAAACACATTAAATGGACTGTTATATCTTATTCAATTGTGGACATTTATTCATTCCCACTTATTAGACACTATTTCTGATGGTAAAATGAGCATAAAAAGCAAAATACAGAATTCTGAAATATTAAAACGAAAAAAACGGAATTTGGGAAAAAATAAAATGGAATTTGGAAAATAATAAAACGGATTTCATATGGCTCTAATGTCTGCCACTGTAGCTGCATACCAAGCAGGTGACGTGGCCAGAGCTCATCGCTCCATGCAGGCGAACACACCGCTGTTAGAATGTTTGGAGAAGGCCTGCAGACCAGGGAGTAGGGCTGTAGATATCTCTACGGCAGATATCTCTAATGTATCTCTACGGCAGATATCTCTAATGCATCTCTACGGCAGATATCTTTAAGGCAGATATCTCTACGGCAGATATCTCTAAGGCAGATATCTCTAAGGCAGATATCTCTAAGGTAGATATCTCTAAGGTAGATATCTCTATGGCAGATATCTCTACGGCAGATATCTCTAAGGCAGATATCTCTACGGCAGATATCTCTACAGCAGGTATCTCTACAGCAGATATCTCTACAGCAGATATCTATACAGCATATATCTCTACAGCATATATCTCTACAGCATATATCTCTATGGTAGATATCTCTACAGAAGATATTTATAAGGCAGATATCTCTACGGCAGATATCTCTAAGGCAGATATCTCTACGGCAGATATCTCTAAGGCAGATATCTCTACGACAGATATCTCTAAGGCAGATATCTCTACGGCAGATATCTCTACAGCAGGTATCTCTACAGCAGATATCTATACAGCATATATCTCTACAGCATATATCTCTACAGCATATATCTCTATGGTAGATATCTCTACAGAAGATATTTATAAGGCAGATATCTCTACGGCAGATATCTCTAAGGCAGATATCTCTACGGCAGATATCTCTAAGGCAGATATCTCTACGGCAGATATCTCTAAGGCACATCTCTATTTTCTCATATATTGGTATTCGGTTCGATGAGCAAAATAGGGCAGACGTGAAGAACTGATGATTATTTCTGCCCAGCTGTCGATAATCACACACCGTTATCATTTTACCATGTTTCTCAGTGAAAGAGAATAAAACTCGTATCAGATATCACAATATATCACAATATCGGTCAAAGATAAATCACCATTAGAAGAGTCTTCCAGGCAGCTCAGCCAGGGCACACATGATGTGCACACGTCCGTGATTAACCTGTGGCTATGTGACTGATCGTCCATTGTTCCTCCACGTATCTCTGGGTGGAATCACTCTCCCAGTCGGCCGGGCCACTCCCCGTATAGCCCGCAGCGTCCCGCCCTGACACGCCACACGCCCATCTCAGATTGGATATTAATATACTTCAAATTAGGCCATTACATTAGCATTGTTCAATCACTCAATCACACCTGCACGTCAGGTGTGTCCATGTGTCTTGTCAGTGTGTCTGTGTTGAGGTTGGGCTATTATTAGGGATGCCCCGATCAAGTTTTTTGCCACCGATACCGATCGTCTATGAGCCATATTCAAGTCAAGTCAAGTCAAGAGTTTTAATTGTCACGGCATACAGGTATACAATGAAATGCGGGTGGTCTTGCCCGCAACGATGTGCAATACAGTGGTACAACATATAATAGAATCAAAAAATTAAAAACAACATTGTGCAGTAAACAGGTAACAGGTAACATGGAGTGACATCTCGGTATCTGTACATAGTTATTTACAGAGCATATGGGACATGCTAGTTAGCTTTGGTAGTGCAATACACTGTTCCTGTTATTCTAATTTAAAGTGTCCTTTCCTTTGGCCATAAGTGTGCGTGTGTGCGACATTAAGTGTGAGTGTGTGCCCGCTCATGTTAAAGTGTTAAGTGGCTGCTCGTGTGTGAGCGTGCACAGCGTGCGTGTCGTGTGTGTGTTCATGTGTGCTTGTGTGTGGATAGTTCAATGTTCTGAGCACTCAATGTTCATTGTTCATGGCTCTGATGGCCTGGGGGAAGAAGCTGAGCCTAAGCCGCTCTATTCTAGTAGCTGGGGTTCGCAGGCGTCTGCCTGACCTCAGCAGCTGAAACAGGCTGTTATTGGGGTGGTGAGGGTCTTTCATTATCCTGCAGGCTCTGGATTTGCACCTCTTGTTGTATAGAACCTGCAGGGGGGGTAGTGCAATACCCGTGGTACGCTCGGCTGAGCGCACCACTCTCTGTAGGGCCTTCTTGTCCTGTGCCGTGCTGTTTCCATACCAGGCAGTGATGTTTCCGGTCAGGATGCTCTCTACAGCTCCTGAGTAGAAGGACTGGAGTATCTTCCCCGATACTCTGAACTTCCTTAACTGTCTCAGGTGGTAGAGGCGCTGTTTCGCCTTCTTTACTACTGTGTCTATGTGTGTTGACCATGTCAGGTCCTCTGGCCGATACACTGCCGATACAGATAGTTTTTGGTTTTATAAAATATATATATTATATATATTAATTATACTTGTAGTTGTATTATCTGTGAGACATCGCCAGATTGTAATGTCACGATGCTAGCGTCGCAATATTGTACCGTCACGATACTAGAGTCTTGCTATTGTAATGTCACGCTACTAGCGTTGCGATATTTTAATGTCACGCTACTAGAGTCACGATATTGTAATGTCATGATACTAGAGTCACGCTATTGTAATGTCACGATACTAGAGTCACAATATTGTAATGTCGCGCTACTAGTCACGATATTGTAATGTCACGATACTAGAGTCACACTATTGTAATGTCACGATACTAGCATCACGATATTGTAATGTCACGATACTAGTGTCACGATATTGTAATGTCATGATACTAGCGTCACGATATTGTAATGTCACGATGCTAGAGTCACTATATTGTAATGCCACGATACTAGAGTCACTATATTGTAATGTCACGATACTAGAGTCACTATATTGTAATGCCACGATACTAGAGTCACTATATTGTAATGTCACGATACTAGAGTCACGCTATTGTAATGTCACGATACTAGAGTCACAATATTGTAGTGTCCCGATACTAGAGTCGCAATATTGTAATGTCACGATACTAGAGTCACAATATTGTAATGTTACGCTATTGTAATGTCACAATATTGTAATGTTAGGATATTGTATTGTCCCAATATTGTAATATCATACTATTGTAATGGCACAATATTGTAGTGTCACTGTATTGTAATATCATACTATTGTAATGTCACAATATTGTGATATCACGATTAGGGCTGTCCCCGACTAAGGATTTGGATAGTCGACTATGATTGGCCGAAATTAGCCGATAGTCAACTAGTCGACTATGAAGAAGAAGAAAAATTAAGAAAAAAAAAGTAGAATTTACAATTTATTTTTATTTTGTATCATTCCATTTGGGCTGTGAGGGTGCTTAATGTCTGACGGAAGGCGGATACATCTTGATATTTGTCTAGTCTAGTGTGTTCATTAGATGGGGGAAATCCTCTTTCAGTGCCTCTGTGCCTGTTTTCTTAGGCAGTTAGCCTCTGGTATGCGTTCCATTAGCGTTAGCCACGCTTCTAGGCCTCTTTTCTTTTGGAAAGAATGATACAAAAAAAAATATTTACAAAAATGTTTTAAAGAAATTATAATTTTTTATTTAATTTTTTTGTATTCGACTAAGAGGTTGGCAGTCGACTACGGCTCCTTTCGATCGATTAGTCGACTATTCAACTAATAGGGGTCAGCCCTAATCACGATATTGTGGTGTCACGATATTGTAGTGTCACGGTATTGTAATATCATACTATTGTAATGTCACGATATTATGATATCACAATGTTGTAATGTCACGATATTGTACCACTGTGATATTGTAATGTAGTTTGAAATTGACCCATACAAGTCTGTATGATAGCATACACAATGATGCTGTATAAACCATATATCGTGGTCTCTCTAAATGCCTCTCTAAGTGACTAAATGCCTCTCTCTCTCTCTGAGTAAGAGCGTGACTAAGTGTCTCTCTCTCTGAGTAAGAGCGTGACTAAGTGTCTCTCTCTCTCTGAGTAAGAGTGTGTCTAAGTGTCTCTCTCTCTCTGAGTAAGAGTGTGACTAAGTGTCTCTCTGAGTAAGAGCGTGACTAAGTGTCTCTCTCTCTCTGAGTAAGACTAAGTGTCTCTCTCTCTCTCTGAGTAAGAGCATGACCAAGTGTCTCTCTCTGAGTAAGAGCGTGACTAAGTGTCTCTCTCTCTCTGAGTAAGACTAAGTGTCTCTCTCTCTCTCTGAGTAAGAGCATGACCAAGTGTCTCTCTCTCTCTCTCTCTCTGAGTAAGAGCGTGACTAAGTGTCTCTCTCTCTGAGTAAGACTAAGTGTCTCTCTCTCTCTCTCTGAGTAACAGCGTGACTAAGTGTCTCTCTCTCTCCAAGTAAGAGTGTGTCTAAGTGTCTCCCTCTCTCTCTGAGTAAGAGTGTGACTAAGTGTCTCTCTCTCTCTCTGAGTAAGAGTGTGACTAAGTGTCTCTCTCTCTGAGTAAGAGTGTGACTAAGTGTCTCTCTCTCTAATAATAATAATAATAATAATACATCTATTTTATATAGCGCTTTTCCAGGTGCTCAAAGACGCTTCACATGGGCAGGAGAGACAAACTATGGCAAAACAAAAAAACAGAACAAAACAGAACAAAAATAATACATGACAAAATAAAATAAAACCGACAGAATTAGAGGTCAAAAGCAAGATTGAAAAGGTGAGTTTTGAGGGCTGATTTAAAAGATGTCAGGGTGTTTGCATCACGGATATGGCTGGGGAGGGCATTCCAGAGGGAGGGGGCAGCAGCAGCAAAGGCCCTGTCGCCCCAGGTCCGGAGCTTGGTCGTGGGAGGTGTTAGGAGGTTGGCATCTGCAGACCTAAGGCGACGGGTGGGCGTGTGACGGTGGAGGAGGTCGGACAGGTAGGGAGGGGCAAGGTTGTTGAGGGCTTTAAATGTGATGAGTAGTATTTTAAAATGTATCCTGTATTTGATTGGAAGCCAGTGGAGGTCGTGGAGGACAGGGGTGATGTGATCAGAGCGACGGGTGGAGGTGAGCATGCGGGCAGCAGAGTTTTGGACATATTGGAGTTTATTGAGAATAGTGTTTGGTGAGCCGTAGAGGATGCTGTTGCAGTAATCTAGTCTTGATGATATGAATGCATGAACCAGTGTTTCAGCAGCGGAGAGTGATAGGGAGGGGCGAAGACGAGCAATGTTCCGGAGGTGATAGAAGGCAGATTTGGTTATGTGGTTCACATGGGGGAGGAAAGAAAGGGTGGAGTCCAGGATGATGCCAAGGTTACGGACGTGAGTGGAGGGGGTGACAAATGGTACCATCAATATTTAGGGTGAAATCCTGGGTGTGGCTGGTGAGGGATTTTGGACCGATAATGATGATTTCTGATTTATTGCAGTTTAATTTGAGAAAGTTATTTTGCATCCATGTTTTGATGTCTGTGAGGCAGGTGCTGAGGGTGGAGAGAGTGGCTGGAGTGATAGTCTTGGTGGAGAGGTAGAGCTGAGTGTCGTCTGCATAACAGTGAAAACGCAGGCCATGTTGGCGGAGAATCAGACCAAGTGGAAGGATGTAGAGGATGAAGAGCAGGGGACCAAGTACTGAGCCTTGGGGGACACCATGAGTGATGGGGGCAGTGGGGGATTTGCAGTTGTTGATAGAGATGAATTGGTGCCTGTGTGAGAGGTATGATTGGAGCAAGGTGAGGGGGATTCCGGAGATGCCAACGGAGGACTGGAGACGAGTGATGAGGATGGGGTGACTGATGGTGTCAAAAGCAGCGCTGAGGTCTAGGAGAATGAGGATGGAGAGGGAACCAGAGTCGACAGAGAGGAGTATGTCGTTGGTGACCTTTAGAAGAGCAGTTTCGGTGCTGTGTTTGTGCGGGATCCGGATTGAAATGTATCATAAAGGTTATTGTTGTCGAGGTAGGATTTTAATTGGGAGGCAATGGCTCGCTCAATTATTTTTGAGAGGAAGGGGAGGTTGGAAATGGGGCGGAAATTATCAAGGGTTTCAGGGTTGAGACCGGGTTTTTTTAGTAGGGGGGTGACAGAAGCAATTTTGAGGGCGGGGGGAAATAGGCCAGTGGTCAGAGAGGTGTTTACAATGGAGGTGATTAGGGGAGAAAGGGCAGGGAGACAAGCCTTGACTAGGATGGAGGGGATAGGGTCCAGGATGCAGGTAGAAGTTTTCATTGTAGAGAGAATGGAGGATAGGTCCGATGCGGTGATTTCAGTGAAGGATGTAAAAGGTGGGTTGGGCGGTGGAGAGGGGGTTGAATCCGGAGGGGAGATAGTGTTGGCGGAGGCAATTGTTAATTGGGTGTGGATTTTGTCAATTTTTGTTTGGAGATGTGACAGATAGGAGACACATTTACTGACAGTGAAGGAACAGGAGATTGTGTCAGAGGGTTTAAGAAGTGTGTTGATGGTGGAAAACAGAGTCCTGGGGTTGTTGCTGCCAGACTGTATGATAGCGGAGTAGTGGGAGGAGCGTGCAGAGTTGAGGGTGTCTTTGTAGAGCTGTTGATGTTGTCTGTAGGCCTCTTTATGGACAGTGAGACCGGTTTTATTAGATAGCCGTTCGAGCTGGCGGCCCTTGGATTTAAGGTGGTGTAGGTGATCGGTGTACCAGGGGGCGGAGTGAATGAAGGAGACAGACTTGGTTTTGATTGGGGCGAGCTGATTGAGACAGGAGGAGAGAGTGTTGTTGTAGATGTTGACCAGGTCTGTAGGGGAGCCATGCTGTAAGAGGGAGGCATCAGGGATGGTGTCAGTCAGTAGGGAGGAGAGAGAGGAGGGGTGGATGGATTTGAGATTACGGAATGTTATGGAACGCATCTGCTTGATTGGGGGAGTAGGGATGAGAATGTCCATGGTGATAGCCAGATGATCAGAGATGGTGAGGTCGGAGCAGGTGAGATTACTGATGGAGATGCCAGATGTGCAGACCAGAGTAAGTCTGAGTAAGTCACACTAAGTGTCTCTCTCTCTCTGAGTAAGAGTGTGACCAAGTGTCTCCCTCTCTCTCTCTCTCTCTGAGTAAGTCACACTAAGTGTCTCTCTCTGAGTAAGAGTGTGACTAAGTGTCTCTCTCTCTCTGAGTAAGAGCGTGACCAAGTGTCTCCCTCTCTCTCTCTCTCTCTGAGTAAGAGTGTGACTAAAGCCTCTTTTACACATGCACTGGACTCCTGCACATTAATCAGATGGGCTGTATGTCGTGCGAACGCAAAGGTTTGAATTATTCAGCGAGAGATTACCCTCCCAGCTCCCCAGTCCTAAGTCTGTGTGAAGACCAACTGAGACCATGTGAAAAATACAAGCAGATCAGTGTTGGCAGAATTAACACAGAGAGTGAGTGTGTGTAATATAAACCTAATTTGGGTGTACTAGAAAAGTATGCAAATAAACCTCATTAGGGTGTACTAGAAAAGTATGCAATATAAAGCTTGTTTGGGTGTACTAGAAAAGTATGCAATATAAAGCTCATTTGGGTGTAATATAAACCTAATTTGGGTGTACTAGAAAATGCTGCAATATAAAGCTAATTTGGGTAAACTAGAAAATGCTGCAATATAAAGCTCATTTGGGTGTAATATAAGTTAACCCTTGTTGGTATACTAGAAAATGCTGCGGTATGGTATGGTATGGTTTATTTCTTAATCTCTGAGGGGAAACATGTTTGCCACCAGAGCGAATACAAATATACAAACATGAAAGAAACAATTACATGATACAATACAGGATACACAACACAGTAAGAGAGCCTCTCAACACAGTGCTAACGGTGTTCGGTATTTTTTTTTACCGCAGCAGGAACAAAGGACCTTCTCAATCGCTCAGTAGAGCATTGAGGCATCAACAACCTATCACTGAATGAGCTTCGCAGAGCATCAAAAATACAGTGGGTGGCCTTCAAAGGATAAAATGGTGTTCAGTTTAGTACTAGTTCGCTTGGCTATGATGATCTCCATGGATTCAGGAGGGAGGCTAATCACTGAGCCAGCCTTTTTAATGATTTTATTTATATGTTTTTTGTCAGAAACCGTGATGCTGCCCCCCCAGCAGAGAACAGCATTAAAGGGACACTAGTCAGGATACCTTGATAGAAGACATGAAGAAGTGACCTGCTGATGTTGAAGGATCTAAGCTTCCTCAAATAAAAAAGCAGAGACTGGGCTTTTTTTAACACAGAATCTGTGTTCCGCTTCCAGTCCAGCTTACTGTGCAGGTGAAGGCCAAGTTGATGACCAACTCCTTGATTTTTTCGATGTTTAGTTACAAGAAATTGGCATTGCACCAATGGACAAATAATTTTTTAGAAATTTTTTATTTTACCAGTGGGCAATGGCCACTAGATACATTTTTTGGTACACATCAGGTAACATAGAGTGAGCAGAAGTTGGGGAGGAAAGAGGGGGGAAGGAGAGAAAGAGGGAAGGGGAAGGGGTGGAGGTGACAAAAAGAGAGGAGAGAAGAAGAAAACATAAAAGATAAAGTAAAAGACAAACGAAAATAAGAATCAATAATAAAAACAAGGACAAAATAAAATTTAAATTAAGATAAAAGTATAAAAAAAAGGGGGGGGGGGGGACATCACATAGGGTCAGACATAAGACAGAACATAAAACAATAATACAATATATCAGACAGGCTAACGGTTGTTTGAGCCTGTTGTTTCCCATTGTTGTGTACATAATCTGTCCCATACCAAGACGGTCAGAACACGAACGCACCATACCCGGTGGCCCACACCATGGGCGTGAGACTAGGGCTGGGCGATATGACGATATTATATAAATATTGGGTACAGTTCATTAACGATACACTTTTTAAACGTATCGTGGATATCGTGATGGTTTGCCCTCGCGTTAGAGGCCGCCGCGGCTGAGATGAGACTTACAAGCGCAGTGCTAAATGCTTTCCTCTCCCTCTCGCCTCTCCCTCTTGCAGAAAAAAAAGTCAGTCACACACACACTTGCCCAAATTACGTCATCTACACGCACATACACGCACGCAAGCGCACACACCTAGCCAGAGAGGCGGTGGCTCGGTGCTAGGGATGCCCCCCGAAACCCAGGAGTATTGATAAACTCCGACGTTATAGTTGGGTCAAGAACCAAAATTCCGTGACCATTCTCTGGCTAAGATGTTTTGATGATTGATTTGACTTCTATGGACCTTTTATAAAATATTTAGCCCCTGTGTCCCTCCCAAAATTCCAGAATTTTTTGTCAGATGGCCAAATCCAAAATACCTGCTGACGCCATCTTGAAAAATTTACTTTTGATCCAGAGCACCTAGAATCATGTATGAATCCAAGATGGCCACCATCTAGTAGAGCGAAAATGTAACTTTTAATGTCAAAACCAATTTTACCATGGTACTGCTGTACTTTAAACAAATTACCTTCATAAGGATCTAAGCAAAATAATTGATGAATGTACAGTATGACAAGATAACTAATTATCCTTCAAAATATGCTCTCTTAAATAGCTGTAACTTGAACAGGTTAACAATGAAACCACTTTAAACATGTCATGATCAGTCCGAATCAGAGCATTCTGCCTCACTAGATTCTGAATCATCAGATTCCAATGAATCACCCCTCCTCCTCCATACATCATCATATCCCTTCTCATCATCATCCTCCTCACTCTCCTCTTCCTCACTTTCTCCAGCTGGCCCTGGTGCAGGTAGATGTGTTGGGAGAGCAGGTTGTGTGTGGTGGACAGGGCGACAGCGACCACCCACCAGCACCCAGCCATGTCCGAGTGGCGAAGGGTGTCGCTTCAGGGAGGGGTGGCGCACTAGATATGACAAGTAGTTGGCACGGAGGGCAGTGTTGGCGTAGGCTATCTGCATCTGGAGGGAGATGGATGAATGATTTGTTCTTCATTCTCTTCCACTTTGTGGCATGGGCCTCAGCCATGGTCTTGTCCATAAATAACATGCATCCCTTCATACAATGGGTTTCACGCTGGCTTGAATATGGAGCAGAGGAAGAGCAAGGCTTATTCTCATACATCTTACAATCAACCGCCCAACAAGTCAGTTGTGAATGACATCATGGAGAAGCTGTCTACCATCATCGCCACTAAGCACATGCCCTTCGCCTTCTTAGTGGGATCCTGTGTACGCCCTCATCACTCTGCTCAAGGCCGAGAACCCAAACAAGTACCATGATGACATTGTACCCTTTCTTGGTCCCTTCCATACACAGTGTGTGATGATGAGCGCTATCTACAAGTGCTACAAGGGGAGTGAGCTAGGAGATGTACTCGTGGCAGGAGGAGTTATTGCAGAGGGCTCCGTTGAGCGTGCACTGAAAGGCAAGCATTACAAGAGGGGGCTGCGTTGCTTGAGGCTCATCTCATGAGTCAGCTGGTAAAGGCGAGGCTCATGCCCAACCTGGCTGATGAGACAAGGGAGAACCTTGGAATTCTGAGAGATATGAGTCTCTCCCAAGAACCCCATGCAGCTGCACCTGCGGCACTGGAGGATGATACTGACCTCGAGAGCCTCATCACCAATTTATTCACCCAGGTGGAGGCCAGTGACATGGCGGACTACTGGAGGGACTTCCGGTCTATGACAGATGCACTCATGCAGAATGTGCATGCAGTACATATCTGAAACTGGGATGAGTATGTCAGCTCTCTGCGTGCCATGCTGCCATGGATGGTAGTGTACGACAACAATAGGTATGGAAGGTGGCTGCCTGACTTCTGGGCAATACTGACAGCTCTTCCTGCTGATCAGGTCGCCTTCCTTCGTACTGACTTCACTCAGTCCATCACAGGCAACCCCTACTCCAACATGGCCTGGGACATGTGGATCGAGTGTACAATGAACAAGGGCAGCAAAATTAAGTCTGGCTGGCTCTCCGTCCTCCAGAATGAGAAGCAGCTGCTGGTGCACTCCAGAAATGTGAACAATTTGGCCAAGATCCGGGTGGCTCACAATGCCCTGACCAAAAAAAAAAGCCAAGAGGAAGCACATAGAATGTGGAGCAGCGCGTGCAGGACCTGGTTGCATGCATGCATGAGTTTGATTCCTTCCCATTTGATCCAGCCTCACCCACCCTCCGCACCCTACAGTCAGCCATGCCTGCCTCCGATGAACTCATCATGGACTTCAACTCAGCCCATGCTGTGGGAGAGGAGAAGTTGACCAGCTTCTTGCGAGACCGGGTGTTCAGTAAGAAAACCTCCCTCCATGCACCCGTCCCTCTGAACAAACGCTTGACATTTGCCAAGCGGCCATGCATGGAGAAGCCCGGGGAGGAACTCAAAGCAAGAGCTGCTGAGATGGAGCGGAGTGCTCTCAAGGCAGTGATCGACCTGGTTGAGGTCAGTCAACTTGTGAATCTCTGAGTTGCTGGAACATCGTGTTGTCGAGGAATGTGTGGCCTTATTCAACTCCAACGGCACATATAGGAAGACACAGAAGAGCAAGCTCATTCAGAAGCTCTCTCCCCAATCTGTAGATCTGCAAGAACCCTACACCACTCTTGTCGACATGGGCATGATCTGGAGGATGGCAACCCCATCAGCAGAAGATCGGCAGACACAAGATGGCACCCCATACAAGTGGTTGGACTATGTCCACAAGGTATCATCCATCATCCTTGCCCGCCATGGTGATGCGGACCGTATTTTCTGTGTAAATTACCCCGTACGACACAGCATACTCAACTAAAGATGATGAGCGAGACCTGCGGGTACAAGGTAAGGTACATGTCCCCAACACCTACATGAAGCTGGGCGACCCCTTCCCCTCTGCCAGAAAGTTCAAAACACTGCTGTGTAGCGTCAGCAACAAGGAGCGGCTACAAAAAGTAATATGCAGCTATCTGACTGACCTTGTTGCACAGGGTGTAGATACAGAGATCATCTACTCTGTTGGCTCCCACTGCACCAACTTGCACCAACAGAACTACAGCTTTGACCAGTCTGAGGCTGACACTATCTTCTTCTCTGCTTACACAGTTCTACGTGAGTCAGGCTACAGTGGCCCTGTTGTCATTGATGCAGCCGACACCGATGCCTATGTCACGGCAGCGGCCATCTCTCAACAGCTGCCCGGTATGCTCTGTATCAAGAGAAAGCAGGACAGTCTTCTGCCGTGGCCTGGTTACTGAGGAGATGGCAGATTGTATTGTGCAGCTACACTGTATTACAGGCTGTGATACCAACTCAGGCTTCTATGGCAAGGGTAAGTCGTCGGTGTATGACAAGGTGGCAAAGAGCCCTGTGGCACGACGGCTGCTCTTGCGGTGTGGAGATAGCCTTGACCTTGAGGAGGAGGTGCTAGCGGAGCTGTTCGAGTTCACACAACATGTTATTTATGGCAACAAGAAGAGTAGCACCATGGCTGAGGCCCATGCCACAAAGTGGAAGAGAATGAAAAAAAACAAATCATTCATCCATCTCCCTCCAGATGCAGATAGCCTACGCCAACACTGCCCTCCGTGCCAACTACTTGTCATATCTAGTGCGCCACCCCTCCCTGAAGCGACACCCTTCGCCACTCGGACATGGCTGGGTGCTGGTGGGTGGTCGCTGTCGCCTTGTCCGCCACACACGACCTGCTCTCCAAACACATCTACCTGCACCAGGACCAGCTGAAGAAAGTGAGGAAGAGGAGAGTGAGGAGGATGATGATGAGAAGGGAGATGATGATGTATGGAGAAGGAGGGGTGATTAATTGGAATCTGATGATTCAGAATCTAGTGAGGCAGAATGCTCTGATTCGGACTGATCATGACATGTTTAAAGTGGTTTCATTGTTAACCTGTTCAAGTTACAGCTATTTAAGAGAGCATATTTTGAAGGATAATTAGTTATCTTGTCATACTGTACATTCATCAATTATTTTGCTGAGATCCTTATGAAGGTAGTTTGTTTAAAGTACAGCAGTACCATGGTAAAATTGGTTTTGACATTAAAAGTAACATTTTCGCTCTACTAGATGGTGGCCATCTTGGATTTCTGGGTCAAATTGATGTCATAGAGTCAAACTGATGTCAGAATTGGAATCGTCATGGTTGACTTACACAAAAAAGTGTATTCATACATGATTCTATGTGCTCTGGATCAAAAGTAAATTTTTCAAGATGGCGTCAGCAGGTATTTTGGATTTGGCCATCTGACAAAAAATGCCGGGATTTTTGGGAGGGACACAGGGGCTAAATATTTTATAAAAAAGGTCCATAGAAGTCAAATCATCAAAACATCTTAGCCAGAGAATGGTCACGGAATTTTGGTTCTTGACCCAACTATTAATGGCACTGCTATTGGTAGTCTATGAGCGGATTAGCTACAGAGCTAACAGACTAGTGTACCATCCATCTGCGACGCAACAGTGGACATGGAGTAATGTTAACGTTATGTCGAGTTCATACTACACTACACCTATGAACTCAACATAACGTTAACGTTACTCCGTTTCCATGAAGTGTTTAATTAGCAGCAATCTGTTGTTGAAAATGTAACGTTAACTGGAAAACCGGAAATGGAATGAGAGGACAGGAAGCCGTCATTAAATCGTTGTAGTCATATTGTAGTTTTTAGTCTTATTAACTAAAAGATTTTAACAAAATAAAAAGCAGCAGCACTATTGGATAACTGAGTCATGTTTGCTATGTATTTCTTTCTTTAGGGGAGTAGGACATTTGTTTCACAGTTTTAGCATGATGTTTTATAGATGGCTAGGTTAAACACAGGTTTTTGTTTTTAAGAGGGGGGGGTTTGATTTGATTGGATTGAAGTTTATTTCAAGTATGCAACACAACAAACAAACATCAAGTACAGATATAACCTTAAGCCGTTCAAATAATAAATGTTGTGTATACATAAATAAATAAATAGTTACAATATATAATCTAAATCTAATCTAATCTAATATATAATCTAAAAAACGAAAGGCTAAAATGCTAAATATATAATCTAAGAATCCAATAATCTAAATCTAATATATAATATAAAAATGCTAAATGCATGAGTCTTTTGTCTTTAATGTTAGCTTGCAAACTCAAATACTGTCTTGGTAAACCTCATAATGAATTGTTTGGGGAAAAAAGGAAAAACATTGTGATGTGTATCGTGTATCGCCGAAAGGTCAGAAAATATCGTGATATCATATTTAGGCCATATCACCCAGCCCTACGTGAGACCCCTCCGCCAATGCTTTGATCTACTCCGTCATCTCCCCCCAGAGATGAGCGTGAGTCGTTGAGACTAACCTAGTACACTGGTGCTCGGAAGAGTTAAAATCTCCATCCCAGATAACGCTGTTTTTATAAATGAGCAACCAAGGTTTGATTGATTGATTGATTGAAAAGTTTATTAACAGATTGCAGAATGGGTACAGTACAGTACAGCTCAATACATACAATTGTTAAGGGGATGCAGACCAGAGAAAGACTTTCGACTTGTTTACATCAGGGTCCCCCATTTTCAACTCATCATAACATATATGACATACATGACATACAGATAGACAGTACTGCTACATCTATACATTTATGACATATCAGATTTGCAAATACAGTACTGTTTGTGATACAAAAGTGTCCAGAAAAGGAGTGTATATACATTTGGCATAGAAACTGTACATTGGAGGAGGTTGGTTGGGTGGGGTGGGGTTGGGTGGGTTGGGTGAGGGCTGTACATTGGAGGTGGGGGGGGGGGGGGTTGGGAAGGGGACACACACACATTTTACACTGTACATTGGAATATTGACAAAGCCTTACTTGGTCATTTACTGTACAACTAGGTTAGGACATTTGTAGGGGCCAGTTTCGAATTGCAGTCTCATGTAGGTGTTTTTTGAGAGTGTTTTTGAAGGTGGGTAGTGATTCACATTCCTTTACAGCTTTAGGCAGGGCGTTCCACATTGATGTGGCATAATTGCGAAACGTGTTTAGTCCCTTGTTTGATCCGAATCTGGGTTTTACATGATTTGTGGAGCTCCCTCTGGTGTTGTGATCGTGGTATTCACTGACCTTTGGGAAGTATTTTGACATGTACATGGGTACCTTGGTCGCGTAGTGTATCTTGTAGACCAGGCCCATTGCAAGTTGCTGTACTCTGTCGTCTACTCTAAGCCATCCTAGGTTGTCAAAGTGGGCAGGGGTGAGGTGGGTTCTAGGAGTCAGGTCAAGTAGTAGTCTGACTAGCTTGTTTTGAGATGTTTGTAATTTGTTTTTTAGTGCCTTTGAGGTGCTTTGGTACCATGAGGTGCAAGCATGGCCAGGTGTGCCAGCCCATGGCGTGGTTCCACACTGAAAGCACCCAGGGCCCAAAACACATCAATGGTAATTCTAACAAGAAACCAGATAACGTTCCCTCCATGCCGCCTGGGACGAGCGGCAGAAAGCCGGCCAAAAAGACACAGATATGGGTCCCATATAGGGATGGGTACTGAATTCGGTACTTTTAAAAAAGGTACCTACCGAAACACGTTGGTACTACCGAGTATCGATTCACGTGAGATCCGCTGGTGCCAACTTTCGGTACAATGTGCAAAAAAATTAAAAGTCCGATGACGTCACGTTTTGTTGACCGCAAAAACGAAACCGCACATTAAGGCACAATACATGTTTTCAAACTCTCTTTGTTGCAATTCATGGGGACTGGGGAGTATATGTCTCTGATATCTATCTTGGTAGTGGGCAGGTTGTTAGAAAGTGTAGCTCAGTTTCCACATCTGCTCTGTCTGACATGGCTGTTAGCCTAGCCACAGAGCATCTTTAGAGGAGAGGAGATTGAATCCGGGACACAATGGGACACTGGCTCTGTTCATGGTCACGAATGGATTCCAGCTTCATTTATTTACTACAGATGACAAACAACTGATCACTACAGCCCAGCATCATATTACATAGCCAGTCTCTTGAAACACCACTATCTCCAAACTTCCACTCCTCTCGAAACGTTATTTTGCTGTGCTCGCGCTGCCGCGTGGGTTTTATTTTTAGCGGTCGGCTTACTCCTTCCATAGTAGGGCTGGGCGATATAACGATAACGATAAATATCACGATATATTTTAATAATCGATATCGAATATCGAAATTAAAAAAAAAACGTTTTTTTTTTTTTTTTTGTGACCTGCAACAGGGCAGTTTTAAAACCAGAGACAGTGGACAGACTTGTCTTTCTTTCCTGCAACTTAAAGTAATGGCTTTGCTTGTCCAAATGACAATACTGACCAAATTGAGATTTTTTTTTCTCTTGTCCATTCATTTTGTTTGCTTTCTAATTTAAAATACAGTTTGAAACCGTCTGTACACAGTAGGCTATGTGTGCTAGCAGAACTAGACTCCAGTTACGAGTCACGGTGCACATGTGCGGTGGTTTGTCCACCAAAAAAGCGCCAAAAGATCGAAAATAAACTAGCAGAGCCAGAACTGTTCAACTCCCCTGGAGCCACAGCCAGCAGAGAAGCCGGTTTACTTTAGCTTTTAAACCAGTTGCAGCCTGAGAACTGGAGTGTGAGGGGATGTAACACTAAAGATGACAAAGAATTGCTGCAAAATAAACATACATCTATGTTGTTTATAAAAAAATAAAATCCATATCGCCCAGCCCTATTCCATAGTTTCACATATTTGTAACCCATTTGACGTTCTTAAGCTGACGTTAGCTAAGCTAACCGTCGGACATAACGTTAGCTCCTAGGGCTACAGTGCAAGCCGGCACAACTTACGACAGAAGAGTAGAGGATGTGACGTCGGTAAACAAGCCACACACTCACCGCAGAGCGGGTCTTCTCTTCTCCAAAGCGGGGGTGGAGCAAAAAGAACTGCTAGAATACTCAATCAGCAGCAGAGTAGTTCATTGCTGCTAGATTGTTTGTTTGTTTAATCAGTTGTAAAATACTTTACATCAGTAAGATGTAAATAATAATAAAGTAATAATAATACATTATTTATTTATTAAATATTAAGTTTGGATTTTTTTTTTTACAACTGAGGTAGGTAGATACAATTTTTAGAGACTAAAGTACAGAAAAAAGGTACCGTTGGGTACCGGTATCGATTCACAGGTACAAATGTGAAAGGTACCCATCCCTAGTCCCATATGACGCGTCCGAGGGAAAAAACCCTGTCAACACCACTCTGTATAAAAGAGGGAAGACAGGGAACCCCCAGAGAGACCTCCCACGTGAGTAATAATTGAAAAGATCTATGTAAACATTGAGCCACGTGACCAAAAGCTCAACACATATGCAAATAGAGAGCAGAGCAGAAAACAAACAGTTTCCAACGCACCGCATCACCTAATCTTGACAATGACAGTGGTCCACAATATGGAGCCTGAAAGAACTCTCATGACCAATAGAAACGCGCCCAGTGACGTATTCTATGGCCGGGGAAATTCCATGACCCACCTGTCCAAATATGGTGTGGGACCAGGGAACTCCCTTACTACTGCAAGAAGAACACCATCTTCTTCATGTTGAGAGAAGACAAGTCTTTCGACCGAGTGCTAGCCACAGGCCTTGCTAAGCACACATATATAGCGACCAGAAAACTATTTTCAAAGAAAATTGTCCTACTCCCTAAGCAACCCACAGCTAGGTGAGGGTTATACAACGTATCCCCAATATATAGTGAACACACGTTTTGTAACAAAAAACAGTTCCTCACCAGAAGAGACTTTTTATTTAATAACAAAAACCATATGTGGGGGGGGGGGGGGGGGGGGGGGGGGGCAGGGGTAAACAGGGGAGTCACTAGCGGCACCTGCCGCATGCAGAGCGCTGTTTTCCTCCACGGGGAGCCGGCCCGGAGGAACGGTTCTGGGGAGCCTGGTCGCGTGAATATTAAAGGCAACCAACTTGTGTTCAGCTTTTCGTTCAGCGTTTCTCTGATTGGCCACACGGCCACGTGACCGCCCTAGCACACGCCCTTATCCGCTGAGAGACGCGGCAGACGCGCTGTGCGAACCAACGCGCTGGTCGAACCAGTTCAGACAGAGGTGTTTATTTATATTAATAAACATATCTACTAGAAACACTGGTGTTCTGTTGTGTGACTGTACTAAACTCTTCCACCACATGACCGACATTTGACATACAGTACACCTCCTATCTATGTTGGGATTATGTTTGGTCATGACAAAACAATAAAAATCGCTACCGTTAGTAACGCTGCCACCACCCACTTCAATGACAGAGCTCTCATATTTGCGAATGCATAAACTATATCTTAAATTATGGCGATGTGTCTAATATGGCTGTCGCGAAGTCATTGATAAGCGACAGCCATATTAGACACATAGCCATAATTTAAGATATAGTTTATGCATTCGCAAAATATGAGAGCGCTGTCATTGAAGGGCTTCCTACAACGGAGCACGGCCGCTGCTGCTGCTGGAGCTGGACCGAGTCAAGCCGCGGGCGGCGCACGGAAGCCGGGGACAAACCACCGCGTCGCCCCGCTGGCGCTTCAGCAGCCTCCACGGGCGAAATAACATATAACGTTACAGCGTACAGTTGTAAGATATAGTATATGCATTCGCAAAATATGAGAGTGCTGTCATTGAAGGGCTTCTACAAAGGATATGTGGTTTATGACGTTAATTAATAATAAACACTGTTAGGACTATCTGACTCTTACTAATAAACACTGTTAGGACTATAAACACTGTGCGGACTATCTTGACTCTTAATAATAAACACTGTTGTTAGGACTATCGATTCACGCGTCACTACTGTAACTAGAAACTCTGCTGGGTGTCACTGTACATCAGTGTGGAACTGTACGCTGTAACGTTATATGTTATTTCGCCCGTGGAGGCTGCTGAAGCGCCAGCGGGGCGACGCGGTGGTTTGTCCCCGGCTTCCGTGCGCCGCTGCTGCGTCAAGTCACACAATTATGTCTGTATTTGATTATGGTGAAATTATGTACATGCATGCCTCTCCCTCTGAAAGCCCATCCACGCTGTGTATCATAGAGACATAGAGCACTGGGTTTTATCACTGGAGATATATTTCTCACTCACCATTGTATTTTGCGCCATCTGACAATATCATAATGATGTGTTTTCTATATTATATCCACAATCATTCATCTAAAAAATTGATGTACAGTGACGAGTGAATCTGGTAGTTGGTTGTTAAAAACGCGAAATATAATAATCAGTCAGCAGCGCTCCACTGCTACCGCAGCTGAACACAAGTTGGTTGGTACAGCAGCTGAACACAAGTTGGTTGGTACACAAGTTGGTTGCCCGCGCTGCCGCTTGCTCCTTGGATTTCATTTGGGACGTGGGACGCTGCCGCTTGCCTGCGCGTGGGGGCGGGGCCAATCAGAGAAAAGCCGAACACAAGTTGGTTGCCTTTAATATTCACGCAGCCTGGTCACGTCGATCCCTACCGTTCCCTCCGGGCGTGGTGAAGCGCTGGTGGAGGGTAACGTTGTGAGTGTCTAGACCCTCCGACGGTGAAGACATTATCTCTTCGTTTTTTTTCCGTAAAATTGCGAGAGAGAAAAATAAAAAGATACAATGTCAACGTAGCTCCTTTCCAACAACTATTTCGGCACTAAACTTAAAGTGGTGTATACAGGCACTTTACGGTGGTGAAAATAGGGAAGGAGCTGTTAATGTGGCCACGACCCGCTTATGTAGAGGAGCGGATGTGGGTGTGGCCACTGGCCAGGAGGATGGGTGTGTACATGTGGAGAAAAAGTATTCATTATTAGATTGGATAAAGGGATAGTTCCACTAGAGAGCAGAGCGTAAGCTATACGATAATATAACTGACAATCAGGGAATTTAAACATTGTTGACATATGGGTCTAAAACACCCCTCGCTTATCAATGACTTGCTTGCAGTCAACATGTACGAAACTGATTGTTTTTTCATGGTACATTTCCGTTTTATACCGTTTTGAATACGAGTATAGTTTGAGAGTTCTAGTAATTCCAGAGAAATTCTGCGATAATAGCTCTTTAGTGGAATACACAAAACACGTTGTAATTTTTCGGCTGATTTATTAATCGTTTTCAAATAAACGCTAGATTATCGATAGTATATGTGTACTTATGCACGCTAGAGAAGCGGGCTGAAAAATCTATTATCCATGAGCTGGTCAGCGCTAACGTCATACACACACACACACAGACACGCTGCGATGGCTGAGAAAAAAAACATCTGATTAACCCAATACTGGTAAAATAGAGTCCTTACCTCACATCAGATGTTCTGTGTTGAGATATATGTTCTCATATGTTGAAAATGGGATCATATGTTATGGTTGTTATGTTTTGTAGTGAGTAGCCTAGACGTTCATATGCATGTGTTGTATTGGAAATGTGGTGCAACTCTATTCTAAGTATTGTGTTTTGTTCTTGTACTTGCAGTACGTAAAGACATGACGGTATGACGCAGTGGCGGGAAGCCAAGCACGTATATCTAGCTGTCAGCTGTCATCAGTCAGCTGTCAGTGCGCACAGGGGTGAAAATGGTGTGTCACAGCTGGGAGTGTTTGTGGTGTTTGTAATGGAGGAGAAGTTTGGTTCACTTATTGTAAATAAACTATTCACATAAAAGAAACAAAACGGATCAGGCGTTCTTTGTATGGATAAATACATATGATAAGATAAGAGTCATGATGACGAAGAAACAGAACCCTCTACATTGAACAACACTGATGACGAAGAAACAGAACCCTCTACATTGAACATGGAGAGCGAAGGAACAGGAAACTCTACATTCTGCAAAAAGATTAATCCAATTCCTGATCGCCATTCCAAATATTGATCGTGTTTATTGATCCAACGTTATAGTCCAAAACACATAATCGAAAGCTGCTCCCAGCCTCCCCAGTGAATGTGGTAACAGACCTGGGCTTGAACTATGACCTCTGCCAGTGGGTCTTGGACTTCCTGACGGGCAGACCCCAGGTGGTGAGAGCACCGCACAAGACCGTAGCAGACTACAGAGAGTGGCCCGTTCAGCCGAACGCACAATTGGAGGGGGGCTTCCCACTCTCCAGGGCATTTACAACAAGCGGTGCATGGGCAAGGCTAAGAGAATTATCAAAGACTCGAGCCACCCAAACAACTGCCTCTTTGAACTGCTGCGGTCAGCACAGAGAGACTCAGAAGAAGCTTCCATCCCCAGGCCATCAGGATGCTCAACGAACAATAACACTATGTAACAACCATCAAATGCACTCACAGCACACACATCCACACGCACTTTAAACATACAACTCACTGCAGCACCCACTTTAGAACACCTAAGCACACTTTATATTTATTGGTAAAGAATTTGCACTACAACCCATACCTCATTACACCTTACTGTAAATTGTACCTAAATTGTACCTCATCCCATTTCTGCTTTGCACTGTATAGTATATTGTATGGTAACTCAGCTACTTCTACTCTACATAGAGCATTGTATATATGTATATACTGAAAATTTTTGTCTACGTACTTGACTTCTATTTTTTACTTGCTATACTTATTTTATACTTATCTATTTTTGCCTAGCACAGTCTCTGGAGCAAAACAGAAAGAAGCATTTTGTATAAAAGTATTCTGTACTTCTGTATGACAACTAATAAAGAAACTTGAACTTGATACTGCTTGCCAGAGAAGGGAAAACCCCGGACCGGACTTTTTTTCTGATGCACATGCCCACCCAATCCAATGATGTGCAATACCATCCGGGAGACGATAGGCGGCGGTATTTGCCCTTTTCGAGCTCAGACCCATTCCCAACTTCAGGCTGGATGGATGAAAAGTGAAGATATTGATAATAAAAGCAAAAACGAGAAAAAAACTAGAAAACTCATCATTGGCACTAATCACTAATCTCGTCGTTGGCACTCAATGTGTTAACACTTTGAGCGCCACTCACGGCTAATCTCGGGTTTACGATTGTGACGTTGAAAGCCACGTCGCGGCTTTTCTCTGAATTCTTTTATTTTTATTTTTTTAGCGATCTGAAATCATATTGCATCACGCGAGCCTACCGTTGGAGATCCAGGGGCCGCCGGCGATCAGATGTGAAAAAAGCGCCCCCTATCGTCTCCCAGATGGTAAATCACCCTTTTGGAATGGACTCAATGAAAATGGATGGGGGAAAAAAATATTCCAGTCCACATTTTCCAGTCCAGTGATGCAGCCGGAGTTACCAGAGTTCATTCTGGAGCATCTGAGCCGCGGCGATCATGGGTTATACTGTACACACGTTGGATCAATATACTTATCGATTTTTTCGAATGGTGATCAGGAATTGGAATATACCATTTGGATACCATCTGATGTCAGGTAAGGAATCTATGTTATCAGTGTTAGGATAATCAGACTCGTTTTCATGGAGATATAAGCGTTTCCACTATATGTGATATGGCTGTTTCACTGTAAAAGCCATGAGGAAATAATAGCAGCGATTATCAGCGCACGGCACGAGCGTGCGTGCGCACACATATACTATCGACCATCTAGCGTTTATTTGAAAACGATTCATAAATAGACCGACAAACGTTCTGGAATATTCCAGTAAAAGGCGTTTATCATGGAATGTGTTGTTTTTTCTTCGAAACCGAGTGGTTTTCAAAATGCTATAAAAAGGAAACGAAGCGATAAAAACACAATCTGCTTTGCCAATGTTGACTGGAAAATGATTCTTTGATAAGCGATGGGCAGACTAGACACATAGCATCATTTAAAACATAGATTAGGCGATATTAACGTTACATGGGCCGTGGACCGTGGCATCAACGGGGTAAAAAGGAAAACACGGCCCGGCACTGAAAGTGTTAAGATGAGGTCGGACTCGGCACTGACAGATTTGTGTTCATTGTGCTGCTTTTATAAAGCCTCAAATGATGGCTTATAATATTTCATAAAAGCAAAGTGTTTCGTTTGTCTAAGATTTAAAAAGGTTTAAACTTTACAGCACTGACAAAGTTGAACAAAGTGCTGTACAAGTCCCACAAAATAAAAATAATAATATTAATAATAAATGTATAATATATATATATATATATTTTTTTATCTCGAATTAAAATTGAATCTCGGCCCCAAAGCTTCGAATTCCAAAAGATAATTCGAAGGTCAGCCCTAGTGGCTATACATTTGGTGCATCATAAAAATCAGTGCATCGTCAACTCCTACACTCTCTGTATGCAAATTGCAAGGTGGCTAAATAAGGTGCCACCTGCTCCCTGAGGTGGCCCAGCACAACCCTTTCAAAACACTTCATGATGTGGCATGTCAGAGCAATAGGTCTCAGGTTAGTGAGGCGGCTCTTACGCACATTGTTCTTTTTAGGAATAGGGACAATACATGATGTTAACCACATTACAGGACGAGCAGATGAAGACAGAGATAGAAAAAAAAGAGATTGAAAAACATGGCACAACTGGTCAGCACAGACCTTGAGGGTGCAGCGTGGATAAATACCATCAGGCCCGGGGCCCTTGTTTACCTTTATTAGAGCCATATGAAATCCGCGTTCACGGAATCGGACGGAATTGAGCAATAAAAATGGAATCAACTGTAAAAAAGAAGAAAAAAAATTATTATAATTTTTTTATTATTATTTTAATGTTGTGGGACTTGTACAGCACTTTGTTTAACTTTGTCAGTGCTGTAAAGTTTAAACCTTTTAAAATCTTAGACAAACAAAACACTTTGCTTTCATGAAATATTGTAAGCCGTCATTTGAGGCTTTATAAAAGCAGCACAATGAACACAAATCTGTCAGTGCCGAGTCCGACCTCATCTTAAATAACAAACAGCATTGCTTGTTGTAATTAACAAAGAGAGGCAGAGTTGATTTTGCAAAATAAATAAAAAAATATATCATTTATAAATATATATTTTTTTAATACAATTTTATTTTCATATTCGAATCCAATTCCCATCGAAAGAAGCTTCGAAGTATTTAAGACAGCCCTATTAAATGGACCGTTATATCTTATTAAATTGTGGACATTTATTCATTCCCACTTATTAGACACTATTTCTGATGGTAAAATGAGCGTACAAAGCAAAATACAGAATTCTGAAATAGTAAAACGGAAACAACGGAATTTGGAAAAAAATAAAATGGAATTTGGAAAAAAATTAAACAGATTTCATATGGCTCTAACCTTTATGTGCTTAAACTCCTGACGAACCTCTTCAGTAGAGATAACAATAGGGGGACAACTGTCCACAGGACTAGGCTGAGCCAGAGAGGAGAGGATACTCTCCTGCTCAGCAGAGAAATCAAATGGATCAAACCTAGCAAAGAACTATAAAGCTCATTTGGATGTACTATAAAATAAATGCAGCAATATAACGCTAATTTGGGTGAACTAGAAAAGGCTGCAATATAAAGCTCATTTGGGTGTAATATAAATACCACGACCACAACCAGTGAATACCACGACCACAACACGGCAGAGGGAGCTCCACAAATCATGTTAAACCCAGATTCGGCTCAAACAAGGGACTAAACACGTTTTGCAATTATGCCACATCAATGTGGAACGCCCTACCCAAAGCTGTAAAGGAATGTGAATCACTACCCACTTTCAAAACCACTCTCTAAGAACACCTAACGGGAGACTGCAATTCGAAACTGGCCCCTGTAAATGTCCTAACCCAACCGCGTGTATATTTTCCCTAACGGAGTTGCACTTCCGCATTCGGTTTGTGCGATCTGATTGGCCACTGACCTTTTTTCAGCGCCAATCGCGTTACTCCTAACAATCACGCCAGCAGGCTGTTACCCTAACCCTAACCTTACCCAACTAACCCTAACCTTACCCAACTAACCCTAACCTTAACCAACTAACCCTAACCTTAACCCTAACCAACTTTGACCTTTTTTCAGCGCCAATCGCGTTACTCCTAACAATCACGCCAGCAGGCTGTTACCCTAACCCTAACCTTACCCAACTAACCCTAACCTTACGCAACTAACCCTAACCTTAACCAACTAACCCTAACCTTAACCCTAACCAACTTCGAAAGAGAGCGACTTCAAAAGAGTCGCCAAGCTTAACCAGTTAGGAGTAACGTGATTGGCACAGAGAAAAACGTCAGTGGCAAATCAGATCGCGCAAACCGAACACGGAAGTGCAACTCCGTTAGGGGAAATATACACGCAACCCAACCCAACCCCCTCCAATGTACAGTAAATTACCTAACCCAAGAATACACGAGACCCTCTTCTTAGAACCAAGTATGGTTTCGTCGATATTCCAATGTACAGTTTTTCTTGTACAGTTGTACAGTTTCCCCCACCCAGCCTACCCAACCCACCCACCCACCCTCCTCCAATGTACAGTTTCTACATCAAATGTATATACTCTCTTTTTTAGACTATTTTTGTATCACAAACAGTACTGTATTTGCAAATCTGGTATGTCATAAATAGATAGATGTAGCAGTACTGTCTATATGTATGTCTGTCGTGTATGTCATGATGAATTGAAAATGGGAGACCCTGATGTAAACAAGACGAAAGTCTTTCTCTGGTCTGCATCCCCTTAAAGGAAAACTCCAACATTTTGGGAAATTAGCTTATTTAACATCTTCCCTGGAGTTAGACAAGAAGATACATACCTTTTTTGTCTCTGTGCGTGCATTTAGCTTAGGGAACAGTCGCTCCGTTAGCATACTGTAGCTTAGCTTCATCACTGGAAGTGAGGCGGGGCCGGAGCCTGGCGTTCCCTTACAGTGTATAGTTTGATTGAAAAGTTTATTAACAGATTGCAGAATACACTCCAAATACAACTCCAAAACGTTCATGTAAACATGTTGTGACCTGTGTATTCACCATGTGGAGAAATAAAAAATAATTGAATTAGACAATTACGTTTTATAAGCAAATACTCTGAACTATTTTTTGCCCAACCACTCCTCTCTGAGCGCAGCCAGTGATTTCAACGTGTCGTCGTGATTGTTGACATTCTCATTCATTCAAAGGATCCGAACCGATTGAAGTTTATGGATACCATGACTTGAAATCCTCTTACCTTGACGATTAAAAGCCTCCCCAATTTAGAAAACAGTAATCCAATGGCTGGTATTGTTATACCGGACGCTCTGAGCTAACCGGAGCTAACACAGATCAGGATGGTAAAGCATATATAATGACTTCCTTTCTGGGGTTGTCAAAATAAAAGTGCGACGTTTATAGCAGCGGAAAGCGTTTATTTTGTACATTATCTAACGTTAACACGAACCTAAACTAACTTTAGGTTAGTTGTAACGTTAGTTTAGGTTTGTGTTAACGTTAGATAATGTACAAAATAAACGTTTTCCGCTGCTATAAACGTCGCACTTTTACTTTACTTTTATCCTCAGTAAATACTATCAAACTTTCCAAAGACCAGAGTTGGGACGGGCACGCACACACAGAAAGGGAGAATGGCTTGTATGAGCTATCCAGTTCATAAATCAACTATCGAGTTCGTTTTTATAGACAGTGTAACGTTAGTTGAATGAGAGAGAGAGAGAGAGAGAGAGAGAGAGAGAGAGAGAGAGAGAGAGAGAGAGAGAGAGAGAGACTGCGACTTGTTACGCGCAACGCTAGTCTGTCTCGGAATGGATTTGGTAGGTTTTTTCTGCGTCTCCGTAGACCGTGCCGCACCACAGTTTTTTTTAGTTTTTTTATTATTGCAAAACAAAAATTATTAAAAGTCAGTACTCAACACACAATGCATAATGAAACTAACAGTCAAGGTGGCTAAAATTACATGCAAGTACAGAAACAGAAAACAAAAAAAAGTCTATAATAATATTTTACCGTATACAGTGTATATCCAACGAAATGACCAATTATACAAATGCCTTATACAGGATATATCCCTAATACCTATTTTCTAAAACCCTACACACATATGCTCCAGCTCGAACCCCCCCCTCCCGGACCCCTCCTTGGATAGTACCTCCATTATCCCTCACTCCTAACCAGACACTACCATTATAAGCTAGCTTTTATTCTCTCCACCACTTCTAACCACATTGACATTTTGGATTGGTTGAGACCCAGAATTCTTGCTGTAGATATTTCTTGATAAATCACATCGAGATATGTAAGAGACCAAACCTTCCGGCAAATTTTTTCCGGTTGAAACCAGCGTGATGCGATCAGTTTTTTAGCTACTGTGATACCCGATAAAACCAATCTCTTTAGCTGTGGATTTACTGCAAACTCAAAAACATCATTCAATAGCAATACAGAGGGGTGTACTGGTATATTCCAAGATACGAGTTTTGATAATTGATGGGTCACATCTTTCCAGAATGCCTTAACTGGTGGGCAGTCCCAATACATGTGCATAAATGTCCCTTCGTCTCCATTTGTACATTGGGAGCATTTTGAGTCTTGTTTCAGGCCCATTCTGTTCAGTCTTATAGGAGTCAAGTATGTCCTGTGAATATAGTTAAGATTGATTTGTTGATGGTCCGGGTTCCTTGATGTAAGACGGACATTTGCCCATGCTTCTTGCCAATCAAAGTCACTTTCCAGGTCTGGTATATCCCTCCTCCAGACAGTGTCTAGTTGGAGGGTTTCATACGAGGACGTTAGTAATTGATAATAAAAACCTGATACAAAACCTCTCAATGTTTCTCTTTCATAGAAGAATTTGTGGTATCTGTGGTGTTCAACTGGTATGTCTAATGGAACACCGTGAGACCTCAAACATAGGCGTAACTGTATGTAAAAAAGCCATGTGGACTCGGTGAGGTTAAACTTTGTGCATATTTCTCCATAAATACAAAAACCCTGGTTATTAAAAATATCCCCTAATGAGTGTATGCCTTGCTCTTCCCATATAGGGAATCTTATAGGACGTTTTTCCATTAAGAGTGCATTGTTATTGAATATGGGAGTGTGATTATGCCATTTTTGAGGGTTAGGATATTTTTTGTGTGTTTCCCGCCATGTCCGGATTGCATGGGTAATTATGGGGCCAAATTTCCGCTCACAGTGCTTGATTGGTAGTTTAGTGTGTGCTATGTCCTTCAGTCTCTGTGGGGCTACTATGTTTTCTTCCAATTTTCTCCAGGATACCAATGCCTGGGGATCAAACCATATTGTCAATGGTCTTAATGTGTAAGCCTTAAAATATTGGAAAAAATCTGGAACTGCCATGTCACCGTCTGCTTTATTTCTCTGTGCGGTGGATCTTTTTATGCGAGGTGGTTTGTTATTCCAAATAAATTTGTATGTGGAGGAGTGTAATCTTTTCCAGTAACCCTCTGGAGGGGGTAACGGTAGCATTGAACTGATGAAGTTGATTCTTGGTAGTACATCCATCTTAACTATTGATACCCTTGCCTGTACTGAGTTTTTAAGTTTTGCCCACCTGTCCAGGTCGTCTTTGATTTTGTTCTGTATTTTTGTGTAATTGTGCTTCACCGTTTGTCTTATGGTGGGAAATATTTCCACACCCAAGCATCTAAAATGTTTTACCATGGGTATCTCACCTGGGAGGGTTGTGTCTTTTTTTGCATGGGTGTTAAGTGGAAGGAAAGCCGACTTCGGCCAATTTATTTTAAATCCCGATAAATCACCAAAGTTCTCTATCAGCTTGAGTAGATGAGGCAATGTGGTGTTGGGGCTTTGCATGAACAATATTACGTCGTCCACATATAAACTAATTTTATGTTGTGTGCCCTTGATTACGATTGGTTCTATGGATTGGGATTGTCTTATATATTGTGCTAAAGGCTCTAATGATAGATCGAATAGTCCGGGACTAAGAGGGCAACCCTGTCTGGCTGAGCGTGATACCGGAAAGATTTTGGAGATGAATGTACCTGTTGTAATCATGGCCGATGGGTCTTTGTATAATACTTTAATCATATCAATGAATCCTTTTCCTAACCCCATCCTTTCTAATACTGCCCATAGAAACGACCATTCCAGCCTGTCAAAGGCTTTCATAGCATCCAGGGACAGCATCGCCTTAGGTATGGTGTCTTCTTTGTCTGCATCTAGTACGTGCAGTATTCGTCTTATGTTATCATTGATCAGGCGACCTCTTATGAAGCCAGTTTGGTCCGGATGAACTAAAGACGTCATATGCTTTTGTAATCTGATGGCTAATACCTTAGAGTACAGTTTGACATCGGTTCCGAGGAGGCTTAAGGGTCTGTAACTACCGCACTCGGTGGGGTCTTTGTCTTTTTTGAGAAGGACTGAAATGAGTGCAATATTGTCGTGTTTATGGAAGCTCCCCTCCTTGACTGAGTATAAGATCATATTTAGTAATAAGGGTCCAATTACGTCCCAACAAGAAAGGTACATTTCTGATGGGATACCGTCTCTTCCAGGAGCCTTACCATTTTTCATTTCGGATATGGCCTTCTTGAGTTCCTCTAGTGTGATCGGTGCTTCTAACTGTTTAGCGTCATCCTCCGAGAGTTTAGGGAGAATAATTTGATTAAGATATGTGTCCATTTTGTTTTGATCAAAGGTCGTTTCTGATTTATATAAGTCGGAGTAGAATTCTTTGAATGTATCGTTTATTATTTTGGGGTCTGTTACAAGTACTTGTTGTTTTCTAATGGCAGTTATATCTGCAAATTTTGCATTAATTCTTAATCGCATGGCTAATAGGTGACTAGGTTTAGAACCTTGGGAGTACTGCTGTTGTCTTGTGCTGCATATTTGCATTTCCGATTGTTGTCTGTATATGGCATTGATCTCTGTTTTTAGTACGTTAACTTGATTTTCTAGTCTAGTTGAGCTGTTGTATTTTAAAGAATTAAATAACGTTGAGTAAAGCGTTTCCAGTTCAGACAGTTTTGTGCATTGATTCTTGCGCATTATGGAGGAAAATCTATCAGTGAAATCCTTGATCATACCCTTTACCGACATCCATATTATTCTGGGGTCTTGCACCGCGTTTGCATTCTCCCGTAGGAATACTGTGAGAGCTTCTTTGAGTTGTGTAATGAATTCCTTGTTGTTAAGCAGCATCGAATTAAAACGCCATCTTGGGGCCCGGGAAGATAGTATACCAAATGTAGCTTTTAGGAGTAAATAACAGTGATCTGATAGTGCATTGGGTATCATTTCCACTTCATATTTATCAAATAGTCTCGGGGATGCAAAGACATAATCAATTCTGGATAATGTGTTATGTCTCGCCGATCGACAAGAGTACTTTCGGGTCGTGGGATTAAGTGAACGCCATAAATCATTTACCCCTGTAGTCTTTGACCAATCCTTTAGTGCTTTAGATCAGGGGTTCCCAAACTTTTCAGGCCAGGGCCCAGAAAATAAGGCGTCAGAGAGCCGCGGCCCAATGCACATCGTCAGGCCTTTTTTTTTTTTTTTTTGCCAGGCGACCGATTTTTTAAGCCAAATATCACTTCAATCCTATTAAGTTAGTTCAAGTTAGTTATTCATTTATATGTGCTATTTATGAGAGGGCTAACTTGTTGCAAAATAATAATGATAATAATAATAGCCTCATTAAAATACTATTGTTGCTTCGGTTGTTTTCAGCGTTTTATGTGCATAATCTGTTATTTAGTTTGAAATGTTCGTTGAAATAAGTAGATTTTACGTTTTTGTTTATTTATTAAGTTAATATAAAACCATATAGTCACATTTTAGAATACAACTAGAAACACTGTCCTGGCCTGCTTCTAAGTGCAGTGGCCTGACAAAAAAAAATTAAAAATTAAAAATTAAAAATTAAAAAAATATATTTTTTTAATTTTTTTTAATTTTTTTTTAATTTTTTTTAAATCATCTCGCGGCCCACCCGTGGCTTCTCGCGGCCCACCTTTGGGTCGCGACCCCGACTTTGGGAACCACTGCTTTAGATGAATTTTTTTGTTCGCTGGAAAAGGCAAGGTAAGATTTGTCCATCCTTGGATTCCAAATGGCATTAAAATCCGCACCTATTATAAATGAGTACTCGGGATGGTTTAACATTTCATCGGTTAGTGAAGTGAAGAAACCCTCTTCGTACAAATTTGGGGCATATACCGCTGCCAACGCTATTTTCCTGTTATTGTGTACAATCCTAGCTATAGTTATACGCCCCTCCGCATCCGACCATACCCCCTTTAATTCGATATTTAACTTACGTCTGACGACTATGGCTACACCTCGAGTTCTCGTACAAAAAGAAGAGTGACTAATATTATGGTATGTGTTATCCGCTAACGTATCTATGTCTTCCTCTAAAATGTGCGTTTCGCTTAGTAGAGCCACGTCCACATGTTCTTTTTTCATCAGTGTGAGCACGCTTTTGCGTTTGTGTTGTTTGTTTATCCCACCAGTGTTCCATATCATTATATTCAAACTAGCCATAATCTATGCATGTTTTTGTGTAGTTTTTGGTAATGCTTCTGGAGTGCGAAGCTACAATAGATGTACATCCAATTATTGAGGTCCCGGTGAGAGCCGAGCTTAAAAACATATATATATACAAATAAAAATCCCCTATTTTCCCCTCACCCAGAGAGTCGTACAGACCTGTGTTCCAAAAACACATCCTCCGCGTATGACTCCCTCCCTTAGGCCACCGGATTGCCCAAACTGAGCTTTGTAATCCTAATCTTCCTATGCTAATTGCCATAGGATCTAACATTTTCATTCTAATACAATAGAATGTCGCTTTTGGTCTTGCGCCTTCCCTTACTGTGATGAAATAATGAAAAAAAAAAAAAAAAAAAAAAAAAAAAAAAAATCATCGATATATTCATTTCAACCCTCTACTAACTTATGTAGGAAACATCAGAAAAAAGGAAAATATTGTATAGAAACACCGTTTTAAAGTCTTAGTGAAGATTGATTTATATGAAAACCAATGTATAATTTAGCTAGCTCGCCAACATTACTGTGATTAAAGCAAACTTTAATAAAAAAAATATATAAAAAAATTATAATAAATCATTTTTTTAATACATTTTTTGTTTATTATACTTTTTTCAGGGGGGGCGGGGGGTCCCGTTAGCGGGGCGGGCCGCCCGGCCAAGCAATGGTAGGGGAAACACTGAGCCTAATCCATGTCCATCGCGTTATGAAAATTAAAAAAAAAATTATTAAATGTAAAACATTTTAATCTCACTACTTCTATAAGAACGTAGAATAAACATTTACAAACTTTTTTTAAATGGTCCATTTGCATGTTCTTGGTATCTGATTCTAGGCACATCTATGGATCTCAGGGAATGTATTCCCAGTGTCAGAAATACTGTGTCTGTTACTAGGCTTGAGTAAATTGTAATGAACCAAATGAGAATATCAATTCAACTTTCTTTTTTTTTTGACTGTGAATAACACCATGCTAAAATGTACCAGACCTGAAAAATCTAAGCAAATGAATAAAGGGAAGATGATTAAACAGAAGGTTTTGTAGATACAGTACTGAATTCTGCCATCCGGACACATGCTATTTGAAATATGATTATAGAATATAAAATATCAGGCCTAAAATAGTTATGCGATTAAAATGCGATTAATTAATTACAAATCCTGTAATTAATTAGATCAATTTTTTTAATCGCCCGACAGCACTAGTTATCAGCTAACGCTAGTTACGTGTTTTTTTTACCGCAACGCGTGGGCATACAAGAATGGAGAGGATGTAAAACGTGTTAAGACGCATTTATTGGACCCGTTGCTTGGGGAGTTTACATGGAAACAGCACTACTCACAAGCAGAGTTATCACAGGCTGTATAACGCAGGGCTGAAGAGCTAGATATCATAGCTTCTAAAATAAGGTGGGGTATCAGGCTCAGCCCCTCCCTTAAAGCTGGAGTGAAACACAGAAGTTATCAAATGAGAGTCCTGGCTCTAGACGGAATCACGAATAGTGGTTTAAGAGAAGTTATTTATATTTTGAACGTGATTCATTGCACACTAGTAAGATTATACACTGCGCATGTTATGACTTTGAACGTCTGCCATTTCCACTGCAAAAGGCATACAAGTAACAACAATACGATGAATCGATCATGCATACATGCAAATAGACAAAATGTCATCATCAATTACGTCGACATGGTCGACGAATCGTGACAGCCCTAGATTAAATAAGTGTATACTTCTTCCCACTCCTTTTCAAATATGTAATGACAATTTAGTTAGACTTGTGTTTTTTTGGTAGCACTTTATAATAACACCCTGTTATAATACATTTATAAAGGTATTTGTAGATAATGAACTAATCATGAACAAACCATTTATATACATTCATAAATGATTATTAAATCATTTATAACTATATTTGTATACCATTTACAAAGTATTTATAACGCATTAGTGGATAATGAACTAATCATGAACAAACCATTTATATACATTCATAAATGATTATTAAATCATTTATAACTATATTTGTATAACATTTACAGATTAGTTCTACATTATTTATAACTCATTATCAACATTGTTTGTACTTGATTTGTTCATCATTAAATAATGTTGTTTAATGTGTAGTAACACATTTGTAGATGCTTTGAAAAATGGATATGAAAAAACGACTATAGTATATCTCCATTTATTTTTCATGTTCAACAAATGATTTGTTAAGACATTCATAAAACATTTATAAATCATTTGCAGATGCTATCGTGGGGGCCAATCTAAAGTGAAGCCTATTCATCATTAACAAGTGTCTAATACAGTTAATTATTTGTTTACTTTTTCATCACATGTTACAAATGTTGTAGGCAGCTTTCGGATACACCCTTCTTTGTGACATCAAACAGTGACAGAATTAGGACTAAAGATAAATGCAATTTTATTAACATATAAAATACATGTTACATTTGTTCGACACGACACACAAGAGTAATAATTATTTGTGTCGTGTCGTGTCATCATCACTGAGCACACATTAGGAACAAATGTAACGTTAGCGGCCACCACATCTACACGAACGTCTACACAACATAAGAGTTGTTTGTAGGTCGGAAATGATGGAATAGATTTACCAACAAAAAAAGGTGTTTAACCTGCTCATACCTTATTAAAAGCAAAAGTATAGACGCAGCACGGATAACTTGTGCTTCCATTCAAACAGACGGCAACACACGTGACGTCAAGTCTCGCTCGCGTGAGACTTCCTCTCTAGATACTCTACCTGGCCAGGGTACTCCTGGGTCCTAGTGCACCCCGATGTTACACTATATGTCATGCACATGTATTTTATATGTTAATAAAATTGCATTTATCTTTAGTCCTAATTCTGTCACTGTTTGATGTCACAAAGAAGGGTGTATCCGAAAGCTGCCTACAACATTTGTAACATGTGATGAAAAAGTAAACAAATAATTAACTGTATTAGACACTTGTTAATGATGAATAGGCTTCACTTTAGATTGGCCCCCACGATAGCATCTGCAAATGATTTATAGATGTTTTATGAATGTCTTAACAAATCATTTGTTGAACATGAAAAATAAATGGAGATACACTATAGTAGTTTTTTCATATCTATTTTTCAAAGCATCTACAAATGTGTTACTACACATTAAACAACATTATTTAATGATGAACAAATCAAGTACAAACAATGTTGATAATGAGTTATAAATAATGTAGAACTAATCTGTAAATGTTATACAAATATAGTTATAAATGATTAAATAATCATTTATGAATGTATATAAATGGTTTGTTCATGATTAGTTCATTATCTACAAATACCTTATAAATGTATTATAACAGGGTGTTATTATAAAGTGCTACCGTTTTTTTTAATACATTTATATATTTGAATGGCATATGGCTATATCTGTACTTGTTGTTTGTTTGTTGTTGCATATTTGAAATAAACTTCAATCAATCAATCAATTTAGTCTGCAGACTGAATTTGCTTAACAATTCACTCACTCCGCCGCCTACAGCTTGTCCAAAACTGCCCGACTCCTCACCAGCACTAAAAAGCGTGAGCACATCACCCAAGTCCTGGCCTCACTCCACTGGCTCCCCGTCCGTCAACGCATTGATTTTTAATTACTTTTAACCGTTTTTAAATCCCTAAATGGCCTGGCCCCACAAGAACAATAGTATTTGTAGTGCACTTTTCGTTCACTAGGATCCCAACGTGCTACACTGCTACAGGGTCGAAGGAGGCCCAAGGGTCACTACAGGGCTGCTTTGAGGTCACAGACTGGCAGGCACTCTATGAGCCCCATGGAGAGGACATTGGTGGGCTCACAGAGTGCATCACAGACTACATACATTTGTGTGTGGACTCCAATGTCCCTTCAAGGACTGTTATCTGCTACCCTAACAACAAGCCATGGGTCACTAAGGACATCAAAGCCCTACTGAACGAGAAGAAGAGGGCTTTCAACGCAGGTAACAGGGAGGAGGTCAAAAGAGTTCAGGGGCTTCTGAAAACCAACCTCAGAGAGGCCAAAGATAACTACAGGAGGAAGTTGGAGAGGAAACTCGAGAATAATGACATCAAATCAGTTTGGACTGGAATGCAGACCATAACCGGCATTAAACCGTCGGGGGGGAAGGGGAGTGGATGGAGACATGGACAGGGTTAATGAGCTAAACCTGTTTTGCAACAGGTTTGACACGGCGGCACCGGGTAGTTTCTGCCTCCCGCCCCCCTGACACAACAACCTCTCACATAATGAAGAGTTGAAGACCATGGAGAGGTTAGACCTGGAGCAACTCCGCCCGGTGATTAAACCCCACCTAGACCCACTCCAGTTCGCCTACCAGCCCCGACTGGGGGTAGAGGATTTGATTGATTGAAGATTGTATTGATTGCAGAATGGGTACAATACAGTACAGCTCAATACACACAATTGTTAAGGGGATGCAGACTAGAGAAAGACTTTCGTCTTGTTTACATCAGGGTCCCCCATTTTCAATTCATCATAACATATATGACATACATCACATACAGATAGACAATACTGCTACATCTACACATTTATGTCATACCAGATCTACAAATATACAGTACTGTTTACGAGTACAAAAATAATCTAAAAAGAGAGTATACATTTGAGGGGGAAGAAACTGAACATTGGAGGAGGTTGGGTAGGTGGGGTGGGGGGTAAGTGTACATTGGAGGTGGTTGGGTGGGGGGTAGGCGGGGTGGGAACTGTACATTGTAGGGGGTTGGGTTTGGATGCTGTGTCATCTCCCTGCTGAACCGAGCCTACACTCACATAGACAAGCCGGTGGCGGCGGCGAGTTGTTTTTTGTTTACTTCTCCAGTGCTTTTGATACTCCTTTAGAGACAATGCAAATATTCTGTTAACTCAGAATAGCCTAGCATATGACGTCAGATAATGTGATTCTCCAGCAAATGACCCCCCCCCCCCCCCCCCCCCCCCCCCACTAGTGGAAAAAGTACAGTAGTCTACGAGTTCATCCCCCTGTGAACTCCCACACAGGGCAGAGATACCATTTCATTAGTGCAATGAGAGGCGCGTTGGTATAAAACAGCAGAACATTCCCTTTCATCTCTGCTCTAGTATGACATCATCACTGACATCCCCCCCCCCCACCTACCCAACCTCCTCCAATGTACAGTTTCTATGTCAAATGTATCACAAACAGTAGGCCTACTGTATTTGTAAATCTGGTATGTCATAAATGTATAGATGTAACAGTACTGTGTATCTGTATGTCGTGTATGTCATAATTGTTATGATGAATTGAAAATGGGGGACCCTGATGTAAACAAGACGAAAGTCTTTCTCTGGTCTGCATCCGCTTAACACTTGTATGTATTGAGCCGTACTGTACTGTACCCATTCTGCAATCTGTTCATACAATTTTCAATCAATCAAAACAGCTCGAGGAAATCACCTCCCCCCTCCCCTTTGATTGATTCAATCAAACTCCCCCCTCCCCCCTCCCACAGCGAAAAAAAGAAAAACCAAGCAACTGCCGTTTGCGTAAAGAAACAAACAAATACGCAATGAAAACGTGTTTAGAACACATCGTGTTCTGTGTCTACAGTATAATAAGAAAGTATATAAGCATTTCCCACTTACTGTTCACTCAAAGAGGCGTGTTTCTTCTGGCTGTGCCTGTGTGTCCGTCCGCTGGTTGACCTGAGACACACAGGTGAGCTGCTCCGCGTCATAATCACAGCTGACACTTCCGACTCACCTGTCGCCCCCCTGACTCCCTCGCTGGGTGCCCTGAGGACCCCAACACACACAAGGTAAACAAGGTAACGCCTAAATCAGGATGACACGAGTCCAGGTCGACAACACACACAGGAAAAAAACTGCGAGAGAAAAAAAGCCCAAACTAGCACAGAAAGTTCTTCATTTGAATAGGTATAGTGATCCATTCAACAGGCATTGTCCAGGTCAGCCCAGAGAGGGATGACGCGCCGCAGCAGCCCAGGTGCCAGGACCCGCTGCGCGTTCACGTTGTGTTGTTGTTATTCCCGGGTGGGCGCGGGCACGAATGTACAGTCTCCTCCCCATCATAATATACATATTTTCTGTTAGGATCTCTGGGTAACTGTACTGTATATTAGCATATCGTATATATCACAAATGTAATATGCCCTATGCCATAAATGTCATGTATGTCGTGTATGTTGTGTATGTCATAAATGTCACTATGAATTGAAAATGGGGGACCCTGATGATGTAAACAAGACAAACGTCTTTCTCAGGTCTGCATCCCCTTAACAATTGTGTGTATTGAGCCGTACTGTATTGTACCCATTCTGCAATCTGTTAAATAAAGTTTTCATTCATTCATGGAATGAAGCAGGACTTTCGGGTGAGTGTTGTCAAGTGCACGTAAAAGTATGTCAATCAAAATGTTCCCTCTTCTTGTCGTGTCTGTTTCTGGGCAGAGTGTCTGTACCCTACTACATGAGAGAAGAAGGAACTCCAGTCCAAAACGAACTTGTTTAGGCTGGCCTACCTCCCCCAGTGAGACTTATATTAGTAAAAATAAATAAATAAAAACAATTGAATAAGCTTTTATCTTTATTGTGTTTATCCTAACTTTGTTTAAGAATGTGTATGAGCAGCTCATAAACAGTAGGCCTACTGTATATTTGTAGATCTGGTATGTCATAAATGTCTAGATGTAGCAGTACTGTCTATCTGTATGTCATGATATGTTATGATTAATTGAAAATGGGGGACCCTGATGCAGGGGCGTCCATTTGGTATGGCAAGGTATGGCACTCGCCATACCTTGGCAATTTTTTTTTTTTTTTTTTTTTTTTTTACAATTTTTTATGTTGATTTAGAATTTGAATGTCAACATTATGAACGAAGCTTCAAACTATTCGGTACAGCCCTAGCATGTTTTGATATTGTCAATTATCTCACTTTTACTAGGTGACTTTTGCTGTGACTAACTGAAATATGCCCCAAAAAAAGGAAAATGGACATAGGGAAGTTTTTTTTTATCAAAGGGCAGCAGAGACAAGTGATACAGGGACACAGGTAAGGTCTTACAATGGCTTAGTGATTATAACAGTGCAGTTCAGCATTCAGTAACCCATACTTTTTGTGAATGTGTTTTTGATACTACATTCTGTTGAACACACACCTCAAAACCGTACCTAAGGAAAATTGGCTCAATTGCAAGAAAAGTAATAGACAGTTATGATATTACATTCTGCATAATTCGTATGCAAAATATTGTGGTTCCCTGCTTTAGTCTGTTGACACATTTCTATACTAAAAATGCTTGTGTAGTCCTGTGTCATACCTAAATGTCATATAACTGAATTGTATAGAAACAACTCACCAAAAGTGACTATTGCACAACTGATTTGACCAAATAAATCCACCAAGGGGGGATAGCCTACTACTATTAACCTATAAACAAGGCCTACTACTATTAACCTATAAACAAGGCCTACTATTAACCTATAAACAAGGCCTACTACTATTAACCTATAAACAAGGCCTACTACTATTAACCTATAAACAAGGCCTACTACTATTAACCTATAAACAAAGCCTACTACTATTAACCTATAAACAAGGCCTACTACTATTAACCTATAAACAAGGCCTAAGTTCCTATAAACAAGGCCTACTACTATTAACATAAACAAGGCCTACTACTATTAACCTATAAACAAAGCCTACTACTATTAACCTATAAACAAGGCCTACTACTATTAACCTATAAACAAGGCCTACTACTATTAACCTATAAACAAGGCCTACTATTATTAACCTATAAACAAGGCCTACTACTATTAACCTATAAACAAGGCCTACTACTATTAACCTATAAACAAGGCCTATACTACTACCAATTTCCTGCCATTGATTAAAACACACTTAGTGTTTCAATCTATATCTGAATATATATATATATTAGGGATGCTCGATATTTGCTTTTTTACCGATACCGATATACCGATATTGTCCAACTCTTAATTTCCGATACCGATATCAACCGATACCGATATATGCAGGGTTTCCCCCCCCCCCCACCCCAAAAACTGAATCATTTCAGGTAATTAACATTACATATCTCTTGTCATGTAATTAACACAACATTATGCATACTTTGACAATAAATAAAATAATAATTTGTTCTTACTTGCTTGCCTGGGTAAATAAAGGTTAAAAAAAAATATATTGAAAACCGATACCGATATTTTCCGATATCACATTTTTATGCCAATATCGGCCGATAATATCGGTAGGCCGATAATATCGGACATCCCTAATATATATATATATATATATTGTTTGTTCTTGTGTTCTTACTGTCTTCTACTACTATCTACTATGCTACTATATGCCTACTATGCTACTATACATATACTACTACCTACTATGCTACTAGGTCTATACTACTATCTCTACTATGTACTATGCTACTATATCAAATACCACTATGCTACTATGCCTATACTATGATCTACTATGTACTATTATACTATATCTATACTACTAACTACTATGCTACTATGCCTATACTACTATCTCTACTATGTACTATGCTACTATCTCTACTATGTACTATGCTACTATACCAATACCACTATGCTACTATGCCTATACTACGATCTACTATGTAGTACTATTATACTATATCTATACTACTACCTACTATGCTACTATGCCTATACTACTATCTACTATGTACTATTCTACTATATCTATACTACTTACTATGCTAAATATGTCTATACCACTAGTGTAGCACTCTAGTTTGGCACTGCTAGATGAACAATACCATTGACCCTGCCACCAGAGATGTACCCCCTCCTGCTGACTTGGGTAAAAGCGTTCAGCTAAATGACTAAATGTAAATGGTTGTCATTTAAACTGTTGTGACCTGTTGTTTGCCTACCCAGATGTAATGGAATACTATGAATAGGATGAGGATGTACAGTAGGTGTCATCTTCTGTCTCTGTGAGAAGGCCCAGTTATATTATCGTATAGCTTACGCTCTGCTCTATTGGAACTATCCCTTTATCCAATCTAATAATGAATAATTTTCTCCACATGCACACACCCATCCGCCTGGCCACACCCACATCCGCTCCTCTACATAAGCGGGGTCGTGGCCACACCATCAGCTCCTTCCCTATTTTCACCACAGAAAAGTGTCTGTAACACACCACTCTAAGTTTAGTGCCAAAATAGTTGTTGGAAAGGAGCTACGTTGACATTGTATATTTGTTTTTTCTCTCTCGCAAATTTACGAAAAAACTAAGAGATAATGTCTCCGCCGTCGGAGGGTCTAGACGCTCACAACGTTACCCTCCACCAGCGCTTCACTATCGCAGCGTTCTCCGTGCGTCTCTGGCTCCGTGGTCGTGGCAGCCAGGTGCGCCTGGGCAGCGCCCGGTGGTGAGTTTGCCTCGCCGAGGGGCCATTGAGCCTCCATCTCCTGTGAGATGGCCGGGTTCCGGCCCTGGTTCCCCCGCCAGTGGACAGTCTGGTGGCCGAGGATTTGCGTCGCAGACTCTTCGCCTCGGCTCGCTCTCGTCGTAAGGCGGCGAGCAGCAGGGGTGAACGGCCTGGTTTTAGTGTTGTGCTGGGGCCGAGCGAGAGTTCTCTTGCCTCTTCTCCATTTCCGATGTAAACTGAGGATTACATGGAGGGGGCGGGAGCTCTCTTGTTCGAAGCCCCAGTAGAGACGTATCACTCTCCCCCTCGGGGAGTGGCAGGGGGTGCTGCGTCTCCTTGGGGTTCCTTGTACTCCAGGGCTGGGTTAGAACCTCCGACCCAGAGACAAGATGCCCAGCTATCTGCCGCGTCGGACGTTGGCGGCCGAGGCAGCCTCCCGTACGCGAGGGACACGAGTGACGTGGAGGATGGTATGCAAGGGGAGTTGCTTGCCTTGTTCCCCGAGCTCATGGCGGCCGCCGCAGTCGCTAATGGCGTCACGCGGGTGGTGGGTTTGGTCCAGGGGCTTAAGGACAGGGTGCCTCGGCTTGATAGCCCGATGGCAGCCATACTTTGTCCCGAAATTGTGTGGGAGCCATTAAGGAAGCCAGTTCCCCAGGGGAAATCGGCTAGGCAGTTGGCATAGTGGAGTGACCAGGTGTACATCGCCTCGAGACAGAGCCTGGCTGCGACCTCCAACATCGCGCAGCTGGCGCGCTACATGTCGGGGCTGATGGCGGGCGGGTCGGTACTGGATGACCATCAATGATACCTTCACGCCCAGGTGGCTGGAGCCATCCTGCACCTTACCGAGCTGCAGGCGATAGCCGCCGGGAAGGAGCGCGCCCTGGCCACTCTCATCCAGCGCCACCTTTGGCTGGAGCAGGCGCGGGTGCCGGACCAGAGGAGGATTCCGCTGCTCACGGCCCCCCTCTCCGATGCTGGATTATTCGGGTCGGCCATGCAGCAGATGACAGCAGCCTGCAGGGAGATGGAGGAGGAGCGCTCCGTGCTCCAGCCCCATTTCCCCCGACCCGATGCCACCGGTGATGTCCGGAAGAAGCAATGCTGGCAGAGGGCCGCGACCGTTGCCTCTGTCACCGCCTCCACTGCTGGGCCTTCCGCCAAGAAGGCCAGGAGTGGAGGGAGTGCCGCGACCGCTGCAGCCAGTCGTCCCACGCCCGGAGGGTACGGTAGGGATCGACGTGACCAGGGGCCTCCCCAGCACCGTCCCTCCGGGCCGGCTCCCCGTGGGGGCAAACAGCACGCTGCACGCGGCAGGCGGCGCTAGTGACTCCCCTGTTTACCCCCCCAACATATAATTTTGTTATTAAATAAAAAGTCCCTCCTGGTGAGGGACTGTTTTTTGTTACAAAACGTGTGTTTATTCACTATATATTGGGGATACTATGTATAACCCTCACCTAGCTGTGGGGTTGTGTGCTTGCTTAGGGAGTGGGGCAGTTTTCTTTGAAAATTGTTTTCTGGTCGCTATATATATGTGTGCTTAGCAAGGCCTGTGGCTAGCACTCGGTCAAAAGACTTGTCTTCTCTCATCATAAAAGACGGCGTTCTTCTTGCAGTAGTAAGAGTGAACTTTAAATTTTTTATCTGAGGGGGTTGTGTGTATTCTGTTACGTTTGGGAAACATGGCATCGAGTCCACAACTAGGTTGAGTGTTAGCCTACAGAAGTAATCACATATGTAGCTTGTACCGAGGTCTTTGGACCCTCTCTTTAACGTCTGTTGTTTTTTTCTTTACTTGGTAAAGGTATTAAAATGCGGGTGACGAGTTCGCAGATGAGCCTAAAGCCTTGTATAAAAACCCGTTGGCGGAGGGGTCTCACGCCCATGGGGTGGGCCACCAGGTGCAGTGCATTCACGTACTGACCATCTTGGTGGCGCCCTCTGTGATGTTTTGGATCGACACACGTACCTACCCCCCTCTTAGGACTGGGGATGGCGGCGTGACTAGGACACGGGACTGGTTCTGGTCGCGCCGGACCAGGTCAGTTAACCTGTTGTCTGCCGGGGCGCAGATCTGCTGTTCTGGTACCCCGAAGGACTTTGTGCTTTTCCGGGGGGAAAATGACCGGGCGTCACAGGGATTGATATCATGGATGTGTGTGTTGACACTACGTATGACACTACGAGTTGCCCTTCACAGTGATGTGCTTGGTCCATATTGTGTTGTACCTTGCGCTGTGCTAAGGGGCCTGGTCCTTCTCCATTTGTTTTCACCCCTCCCTCCCCCTGCTGGGCAGGGATGGGAGGGGGCTGTCGAGGAGCTTTTTTCTATTGAACCCCTCTGGCATGCCTGTGTAGGTCCCAGTCCGCCGGGCCCAGGTCCGTACTCGTTCTCATCGACCTGTTGGCCTGGGTTAACCCCTTTGAAAACTGAAACACTTGTACTGCCTGTATAGCCGGTGTATACGTGCAGTTATCTTTCTGAGTTTTTTCTTCGTGGGTTAAAGGAACAACTGCCTCCTGTTAAACTAAACATAGGGGGGTGGTTGGTTCCCCGGTGTGTTGGTAGCAGAGTCGACTCTCGGGTTGAGGCCTGCTTGACCCCGTCTGCCCGCGAGTGTGCCCCCGCACCTTTCATGACGTCTGCCAATCGTGTCAGCCTTCTCTTGAACCTCGACCTCACTGGAGGGGTCTGGTTTGTGGAGGTTGCGACATGGTGCACAGCATACCGAACGCCCCTTCCGCCGGGGTGCTGTTCTCACAGTAGACCCATTAGGCGCCTGTCTAGTCCGCAGTGCTCCGGGCACAGGTCAAGTTATGCTCTTGGGGCCTGTTGCCTGGATTGAGGGATCAACCTCTTTGGGGGTTGTCTCCCCGGTGCGCCGACTGGCCCCACAGTGTTGTGGGGGTGTAGCCTCTTGTGGAGTGCTTCAGGGCAGCATGCCGTAGGGGGGAAGGGCCTGCTCTTGGATTGGGCCCTGTCCGATACGCTGGCGATGTGGGGGGTGGTGTCACCAGTGACCGTTTGGTGGGGTCCCAATGCTATGGCATCGTTGGCCTCACCGGGCCCCCTTTTTCGGGGGGTCCTGGCCCTCAGGCTGTTTCTGGGGCTGGGTCCTCCTCTGCGCTCCGCTGCTACGGCCTTGCCACGGGGTTGGGTTCTTGACCTTTGACCCCGTGATGTTGGGGGCTGTGACAGGGGTGTTTTGCTTCCCGTCCGTTCCCTGGTGGCATGTGCGATGCGCGCCTGAGTGATCGCGGGTCCTTCTGTGTGAAGGTAAGTCCCACGATCTGCTCACCCTGTGCGTTTTGAGGTGCTAAACCCTCTTCGCACAGTCGGATCCGATTCCCTCCCGTCCCCCTCTAGGAGGGTCCAGGGGGCTCGGTTCCTCCCCGGTTCTGATGGTTGTGGGGGGCCTCAGCGGGTACATCTGTCGAGCTTCCGCTCTGCTCAGCTCCTGTGTTCCAATTAGGGCTGACCTTCTAATTATTTTTGGCAATCGAAGCTTCGGGGCCGAGCTTCGATTTTAATTCGAAGCTTCAAATAAAAAAAAATTAATAATTTTTTTTTTTTATCTTATGTTGTGGGACTTGTACAGCACTTTGGTAAACTTTGTTGTTTTTAAATGTGCTCTATAAATAAAGTGGATTGGATTAATGAATTAAGTAGTCCCTTTCGTGACTGTGACGCAGCCAACACAGTAGGGGTGGGACGATACATTGATCCAGATCGATACATCGATGTAATTATCAACAATCGAATCGGATCGATGCGATGTAATAAGATCGATTCATATCGATACTCTTATTTTGAAAATCCTGTGGCGAGTCTCATATCCGCCCAAGAACAACAGCAGTAGCTCCGTGTGTGTAGATGTTACAGCATAGCATTCTCCCTTTCTGTGTGTGTGTGTGTGCGCGAGTCTTTGGAAAGACCAGATGAGGTCAGAGGAGTTTGATGTTTAAATGTTATTTAAACATAAACAATATAATACATAATAAATGTAGGCCTATACATGATCATGCAACATCAACAAATTGTTGTAGGAACGGTTTGGGAGAAGGAGGTTGTGAGTTTTGAGTTCCAAAAAATGTAGCTTAAAGTTTAAAGCTCAATATATCAAAACGTGGCACTTTACAGTGAACAGGAGGTCTATTTGTATTAAAAACAATAGATTGATTTTCCTTTAAATGTCTGGAAGAGCTCAAAAATACAAATGTCAAATGATATTTTCATTACCTTTTTTCTGTTGATCTAAATGTTACTGATTGTGTTAAATGGGCATATGATATCATCTCATATCGATCGCAGGCACCTGAATCTAATCGTATCGTATTGTATCGTGAGAGACTTTGTGATATCGGCAAATATCGTATCGTTGTCCAAAGAATCGATATCGTATCGTATCATGATGAAACTGGTGATTCCCACCCCTACAACACAGTGTGATTTAATTCAAGGTGGATCGCTGTTGTCGTTTGAACAACTTCAGATTTCATGGGAACTACCAATCCCCCAAATCAAGAATGTTTAAGATGAATGAAGTAAGATTTTGATTATTTGAAATATGGCCTGTGTAGACTAAACTATGCACAGAATTATGTCAGTCTACAAGGTCCGGATTCTACATGGTCCGGCAATGTAGACCTTGTAGATTCCACTACAGACCAATTATCAGTGAATGTTCATGCATTTTTAAGAAGGGCTACTTCCACAAAAAAACAAAGAACTCACCAAAACATCTCAGT